>NC_141618.1:18433821-18747571 GCF_047967505.1 Dipteris shenzhenensis | reverse complement strand
TCTATCATAGTTCTTTTGCAGACACTCTCTTCTTTCTTGCATCCTAGTGCTTCTCATTAACTTGTATTCTTCTATCCTAGTCCTTCCGCAAACACTCTCAGAGTCTTCTTTCATCCATCTTGATAACCAAGTAATCTTCTATCCTAGTTCTTCCTCCGCAGACACTCTCTTCTTTCTTTGCATTGTAGTCCATCTCCCTTTCTTTATCATCTCCCCACCCATGGATGTCCTTGGCATTGTCGAAGACGTGGAGTTCGGAATTAACAATCTCAAAGAATGGATTGCTGACCAAGGAGCACAGAGAGAGGCCAGAATTCGACAAGGTTCTCCTTTGACACACATGGAGAGAGAGGAATTTGCTGCACAAAGGCACGCAGAGAGGGAGGAGACTCTCAAGATAGCAGACAGTGAAAGACTTCTAAGACGTATGATAAAAGCACGACAAGATCTATTAGATTTCTTAAGTAACCTGCGTTATCGTAGCTCTCGTCATGGGCGATTTGATGCGGATGCTGAGAGAACAATAAGAGCCTCTCAGAGAAATTATAAAGAAACAATTTGTGATTGCTTAAACTTCTTCTTCTCATGTAATTATGTTGAGGATACAGCTGTGGAGGCAGTGAAGGATTGGGTTGTTGAGAAGATAAGAGAGACCAATGATGAGATCTTCTAGACTTAGATAAGAGAGACTGTATTAAGGTGTTTTTTGACACCATATGGCTTTGTATTAAGGTGTTTTTTGACACCATATGGCCTTGTATTAAGGTGTTTTTTGACACCATATGGCTTTGAGTAATATGATCTAGTACTTCTTGTACAAATGTGATGTTAAGATGATGTTAAGAGAGACTGTATTAAGGTGTTTGGCACCATATGGCTTTGAGTAATATGATCTACTTCTTTACAAATGTGATGTGCTCTTTTTGAAATGTACTCTAGTTTTCATAACATGTCACGCCATTTTTTCTAATTTGATTTTTTAAAATCTTACTTTTTTGTCTCTTTTAACAATGTGATGTACTCTATTTTTAACATCTCACGTCATTTTTTCTAATTTGATTTTTTTAAATCTTCTTTTTTGACTCAATGTTTTGTTTTATAAGAGCCTCTTTTTTTGAAATGTTTTATCCAGAATTATCTCACAAAATGAATTTGGACAGTGCAAGAGTCCAAAATTAATGAAATAGGTGTTAAATACTTCATTTTATGTGCTCTATTCACATCTCCTACTAGATCGCCGATTCAAAATTCTCAAAGCTCACTTCACGGACGCACGCCACACAAGGAGGGTGGACATTTATGTCACTTCTCGACGCGTTTAAGGAATTGGTGCCTGGTTCTCTGCACCTTACGGCTACCAATGCACGAGATGTCTTCTTTGATCTTCATGTCGACCTTCAACGGCTGATTGTCCGCATTGTTCAAGGAGATGACGGGCGGAATGATATACTGTGGATGATTCATGGTGAAGAACTACTGATACACTGGGAGAATTTTGATTTTACTTCTACTCATTGTGCGGTGATCGAACTACTTGCTGCTTCAGAGGTAATTAAAACGGTGTCCTTCATCGAAGGGTGGGATGCTCCCCAAGCTTGGGGGGAGATTTGGTGCATCTGCTTGTTGATTCTTGTGGATAAGCTCATCCTAAATGGTTTATTCTCAATCTCACTACAAAGGTTTCTAGGCCTCGGCTATGGTTGGTAATGTTTCGACCAAGGAATCCATTTGTACCTAATCAACCTTTTGTGCCTCATTTTGAGCTTCAAGTTGTAATTATTTTTTGTCTTAAGATAAACTATCAACAAAGGATTGCAAGTTTATTTGGTGCTGAACGTTTGGCTCAAGTGTTGAATCTCCCCACCCTCTCCTCCTACCTATCTTGGACTACCGAGAAACTTGGGATGTCTGAATTTTAGTCTTGGTGTGATGACATCTTGGATTCTTCAATTTGATGGAGCTTACAAACCTTCGACCAAGGCTGCTGGCATGGGTGTGAAGCTCACTTCACCGAGTGGTGAGGAGTATCAATTACAGCAAATCTGCACCTACAAGTACTTGCAATCAAGCTGAGTACTCGGCGCACATTTTTGGGATACAAAAGGCACAAGAACATCATGCCAAGCAACTGGAGGTGCAAGGAGATTCTCAACTAGTGTGTGAACAAGTTAGTGGAAGGTGGAAGGTGCGGAGCAAAGGCTTGGTTCCATGACATCAACAAGCATTGGAACTTTGCAACTAATTTGAAGAGGTAAAAATTCAGCATATCCCTCGAACTCGAAATCTTGTTGCTGATTTCTTGGCACGTGAAGCTTGTACTTCAATCACGCATGACGCGAGTGGAAGCACCACCCCAACAAAGCCGCAAGCCATGAAGGAGGGTGATCATTTGTAAGGAATGCAAAGGTTGTGGTCATCATGAGACTAAGTGTTGGGCATACTTGATACGAGTTCACCGACTTTGGAAGATCATCAGAAAGGTCCTCAAGGACATTGCTCAAAGGATGCCAGACCACACACCCCTTGAAGAAATAGCATGGCGACTACAAGAATTGGAAGAAGCTAAAGGTGATGTGCAAGCTCTCCAACTGTTGACATTTGTCATGGCATTCTTGTTTGCCTTGATGAACAACCTCATGCAATGCCGTGCCTCTAGCCCTTGCTTGTAAAGATCGATGCGATATCATGAGGGTTGGTCCTTTTAAGATTGTCTATGTGCTATTCTATGCTGAAGATTCTTCCCGTGTAGTATTTCACACTACACCAGTCACACCCTACCCTGCCTATGTGTGCTTTGTAGATGTATCTTCACCCAATTTTCAGTTCAAGCTTCCTCTTACTATTGTTTGTCCATAGATAAGCCTCTCTTTTCCATCTTCCAAGCATGGCTGACATTCCTGTGTTTTGTGGACAGGTGGAAGAAAATCCAAATGAGTATCTTGTGTCCTTCAAGCACCGTTGTGTTTCTCTCAACTTTCTTACTGAAGACAGATGGCTGTTGGTTCTTCCCACATTTCTAGAGGGATTGGCTCAAGTGTGGTATGAGAAGCAAGCTAAAGACGTTCGCCAAAGCTAGCCAAGGTTGACAGCAGCGATGATTGAGTATTTGGGCAAAGAAGAGGAGCCAGAGAATGTGTACCTGCAGGTGGCAAACTTGAAGCAGTCGGAAGGTGAGACGGCATGTCGATATGTGGATCGAGCGGCCGTGCTCCTGGACCATCTAATTGCCACACAGGAGGACAATGCCGGATTTCGAGCTGGAATGACTCAACATGTGCTGGGCTACCTTCTAGCAGGAGCAAGTGATGAATTCCACGTCAAGCTTAAATGGGAGAATCCAGAAACTATGGTGCTAGCACATGAGATTGCTCAAAAGTTTGATAAAGTTCAGTCTGACCCCGCTTCAAAGAAGATGACTGTCCCTCCGCAACCCCCGCAATTCCTGCAACAACCTGGGGGGTCTAACTCAGGGGCATACCCCCACCCCTCATCAGGGATGTATCCACTGCCTCCACCTCAAATGTATGGTCCTCCCTTAGATGCTTACCCTCAACAAGGTGTATATCCTCACCCTCCGCCTCGACGATTTCCCCAGCCTTGCCCACGCGCCCCCCTCCTCTATACTCCCGTGGCCCCTCCAGCTAAAGAGGCCCCAGAACCTAGAGTCAATGACCTAGCCAAGGCCCTCAATGATCTTCGACTTGAGATGGTGGGCATCAAAAATCAAGCCAACCGCCCTCCAAGAGACCGTGCTAATGTTGTATGCTACGAGTGCCACCAGAAGGGTCATTATCGCACAGAATGCCCCAATATTCCAAGGGTGAATCTTCTAAGTGAGTCAAGCACTGAGGATTCTGATGTAGAGATCCTTGACCTCGGGAAAAGAAGTCATGCCACCTCGGACCCCACTCCAAACCATGGACCGGGCCGCCCCAGGAAGAAGGTGTCCTTCTCAAAGCCCTCAGATGCTAAGATGGCAGACCCACCAACAGAGAAGACTAAAAGATCTCACAGGAGTAAGTGGTCACCCTCAGATTTTCCCATCGGCTCAGGGCAAGAGTTTTCCGGTCGTTAAGGACCTTGCTCATCGATCTGGGCATCACACTCCCTCAACTAATAGCATTAAGCCCTAAGGTGAGACATGAGCTGTAGCAAGGTCTCTCAACAAGGAAGAGCAAGAAAAAGGGAAAGGTACGAGGGGTATCTTCTATCTCTGCAGAAATTGATCGGCACCCACATACAGTAGATGTCATCATAGATAATTGCCGTGTCAAAAATGTGTGTGTTGATGGGGGAGCTGCATGTAATATCATGGTGCCCTGAATCATGAAGAAATTGAATTTGAAATGTACAAGGCGTTCCTCCACTCGAATCAAGGTAGCAGATGGTCGACGACTTGCCACCATGGGAGTCATTGAGGATTTGCCCATCACTGTCAATGGGTTGACCACCACTGTCAATTTCTATGTGGTGGACATTGAAGATACAGGAAGAAGTTACCCAGCCATACTCGGGAGACCATGGTTGAGAAAGAGTGATGCAGTCAACTATTGGAAGATAGGACACATGTCTTTTGGTGCTTCCAAGGAGAAGATCCCGGTGCAACCCGGTGCCATGAAACTGGAAGAAGAAGAGGAGCAAGACAGTGATACTCTCTCATCCTCGGTGTCTGAGTCCATGGAAGAATCAGACGGGGGGGAGGAATTCTCACAGGAGGAAGTTTACATGATGGGGGTGTCTCTGACCTTGCCACCTGTAGAAAAGATAACAGCTAGTCCTCAACAACTTGAATCTATGCTTTCCCCAAACCTCACTCCAGGTGAGAAAGATGAGTTCCTAGAAATGTTCAAAGATTTCCTTGACCTCTTTGCAACTAGCTACCACCACCTTCGCCATGTGACTTGCCCCTACAGACCGATGCTTTGCGCTTAGAGTTGCAGAAGCTTGTAGAGGCTGGGTTTAATGTTCCGGTTCACAATACTGAATGGGTTTCACCAGTGGTAGTCACCCCAAAGAAAAACAACAAGTGGTGGGTCTGCATCGACTATAAGAAACTCAATGCCGCCACCAAGAGGGATCATCATCCTCTGCCTTTTCAAGACCTCATTCTTGAGAAGGTAAGTGGTCATGAGATGTATACTTTCTGTGATGGTTACTCTAGGTTTTATCAAATCAGAATTGCCGAAGAAGATGTGCTTAAAACCACATTTGCCACACCCTGGGGGACATTTGCATTCAAAGTAATGCCATTTGGCCTCACCAATGCTCCGGCTACCTTTCAAAGATTTATGTAGATGGTGTTTGCTCCTTATTTGGGGGATTTCTTGGAGGTGTTTTTAGATGAATTGTGTATATTCTCGTCACGTAAGGAGCACGTCATGAAGGTTAGATTGGCCTTCCAAAGGGTCAATGATGCAAATGGTTGTCTCAACCCTAAGAAATGCACTATTGGAGCCACTCAAGGGAGGTTATTGGGACATATTGTCTCATCCGTGGGCATCAAGCCTGACCCCGAGAAGGTAGAAGCCATCCTCAAGCTCCCCCTGCCTACAACCAAACATCAAGTACGCTCATTTATCAATCTAGCAGGATACTATCACCACTTCATTGATCAATATGCTGCTTTGACAAGACCCATGACTATGCTATTAAAAGATGGGGTTGATTTCTCTTGGGATGAGGATTGTGATCATGGGTTTGCACAAATCAAGAATGCTCTAGCTTCAGAACCCATTCTATGCAATCCAGATTGGTCAAAGACTTTCTATATCAATCCTGGGTTTGGTGAGCACACTCTGGCAAGTATTCTTCTCCAGCAAGGGGAGGATTGGTTCATGTATCCCATTCGATTTGCTTCTCGACAATTGCTCGACACTGAGCGACGCTATTCAGAGGCTGACAAGCATGCCTTGTCTTTGGTGTTTTGCATTGAGAAATTTAAGCATTATGTGGTTGGAAAGTCCTTTATACTCACTGGCACTGGTCTTGCAAAGCAGGTTCTTCAATCACCAAATCCCATGGGCCGTTGGCCAAATGGTTGGCAGTTCTATAAGAATATGATTTTTCTTTCAAAATTGTAAAAGGGGGTTGTTCCAACTTGGAGAATGCTTTGATTGATTTTCCTTGGTATAGGTGATGCCATAATCAAGTGTGCCTTTGATGTATTTCAGCACTTGCATTCCTACCCTCCAATGGTTCTCTCGGGGCTTATTGGAAAACTTGCTTAGTACACCAGTCGCAAAACTGATGTCCAACCATGTGTTGCACAAGTAAATCAAACTGCCCACAAGCCTTTTGTACTTTGCTTTGTCCACCAGTGGTGAAGAATCCTTGTTTGAGAGCTCCACATCAACATCCATAGCAGTGCCAGCTGTCTTGCACTCAGCCATGCCAAATGCCTTCAGTATCTCTCCAGCATACTTCAGCTCTGAGATGAAGATCTGTTTTAGCTCTTGCCAAACTTCAATCCCCAAATAGAAATGCATCAGTCTGTCATTTCAAACTCTCTTCCTAGCAAATGCTTTGTCTGCAAGATCTTCTCTTCATGGTTCCCTATTATGACAAGGTCGTCCACATAAAGGACCATGATCATACACGTGTCTCCTTCTCTGAAGATATATAAATTTGCATCAGATGGGCTCCTCCTGAACCCATTTTGTAGAAAGTAGGCATCAATCCACTGGT
Source organism: Dipteris shenzhenensis (assembly GCF_047967505.1). Lineage (NCBI taxonomy): Eukaryota > Viridiplantae > Streptophyta > Polypodiopsida > Gleicheniales > Dipteridaceae > Dipteris > Dipteris shenzhenensis. The sequence goes on along the minus strand of NC_141618.1, from coordinate 18,740,887 downwards.
ACCATGCTCATGGGGCCTGTTTCAACCTGTAAAGTGCCTTCTTCAGTTTACAGACTTTACCTTCTAAAGCGGGGATCACAAAACCTGGTGGTTGTTCCACGTATACCTCCTCCTTGAGATCTCCATTCAGAAAGGTGGATTTTACATCCATCTGAAACACGGGCCAACTTCCCTAGGCTGCTATTAAAGCTAAAACACTGCGAATTGTGGTTAGTCGAGCTATGGGAGCAAAAGTATCCTAATAATCAAAACCATGTACCTGTGCAAATCCTTTTGCCATGAGCCGAGCCTTGTACTTATCCAACGTGCTATCGGACTTGTACTTATTGGTCTTGTACACCCACTTGGTGCTGATTACCTTGTATTTTGGTGGATGATCCATAAGGTCCCAAGTGTTTTTCTTCATTATGGAGCCATCTCTGACTACATAGCCTCCATCCACCTATCATCACCCTATGCCTCTTCAAGACACTTGGGTTCTTCAGCATGGATCACCTCTGTCATCAAAGCGTAGTTGACCAAGTGTTCCTGCGCCCTTCTTTGCTCCTCTAATCTCTTGGACCGGTGGTGTTCGGATGGTTCCTCCTCAATGGCTGAAGGTTCTTTGCCATCCAAAAGCTGCTTTACCTACTTTGGGAATGGTCGTTGCCATTGTAGTTCTGCAGGCTCTTCCTCGGGGGGGTCACTATGTATGAACCCTCTATACCACGTGCGTTCAAGGCATATTTCTAAAATCCCTTATCTGTAAATTTTTCATTAATAAAATGTACCCCTTTTCTATACAAATCTGTAAATTTTTTCCAAAATTATTTTAAATAGTCCCTTATGTATATATATTTCTGTAAATTTTAGAAATAAAAAATATCCTTCTGTTGAACTCACGTGATAGGGTTACATATGATGAGTGACCCCCCCGAGGGCTCTTCTTCCTCTTCTTGAATCCTCCTAAGCACCATTGGGGGCCTTTGGTCTACTGTCGGTGGTGGTACTGGATGGATATCCTGAACCTGGTTGTCTAGGAAGGAAGCATCCTCCTCCAATTGATGCGGTTATTTTGAGAAGACCATATCACGACTTACTATTACCTTCTTTATAACAGGGTTATAGAGATGGTAACCCTTCGCCTCTTCACTGTAGCCCAAGAAAATACACTTCCGGCTCTTCGGTTCCCATTGGTCCTATTAGCATCAGGGACATGCACAAAATAGTCACATCCAAAAACTCTGAAATGTATAGCTGAAGGTTTCTTACCAAAAAAGGCATGCAGTGGATTCATCCCATTCACAGCCTTCGTGTAGCTACGATTCAGCATGTAAGCTATCGTGTTACATGCTTCAGCCCATAAAAACTTTGGCAAATCTTTCCCTTTCATCATACTCTTGCCCATTTTGCAAAGTGACAAGGATCTTGCATTCTGCTATTCCATTTTGCTGTGATGTATGTGGCGGGGGTTTCTGCCTCTTGATCCCGTGACTTTTATAGTAACTTTCCAATTCACTTGATGTGAACTCTCCACCTTTGTTTGATCTCAACTTCTTCATCTTCCTCCCTGTTTCTTTCTCGACCATTACATGCCATTCTTTGAACTTACTAAAAGCCTCATCTTTAGTCTTTAGGAAGTATATCCATATCCTTCTACTGTAGTCCTCCATCAGCATCATGAAGTAGCAGGAACCACTTAAAGCTTCCGTCTCCATCTTTCCACAGAGGTCCGTGTGAACGAGCTCTAGAGGAGCCTTTTCCCTGCTAGCCTCTTTAGGAAAGGGCTATCGATGCTGCTTGCCCATCATGCAAGCTTCACATACATCGGGCAAATCTGTAATTTCTAGTAGGTCCAATCATTCGACTTTTATGCATCTCCTTTAAAGAACTAAGGTTTAGATGACCAAACCTCTCATGCCACAGCTTGGTGTTCTTCACATCTGCTCGAGCATTGAAAGCTGAGAGTTCGTAGATGTTGTTGCACCGTGTACCTTTAACAACAACCTTCCCTTGAAGATCCAAAATCTATGCACCATTCTTATCGAATTGCACTTTGAGGTCCCGATCCATGATCATAGAAATGGACAACAAGTTCCTCTTGATATCTGGCACATAAAGAACATCAGATAACTGTTTTACAACTCCATCTGACTTGAGAGCAATCGTACCTTTTCCTTTTGCTGGACATTTTGCATCATTGCTGACTGCTACCAGGATGTCATTACCTACCGGATGTAGAGAGGTATACCAATCCTTCTGACTGGTCATGTGGCGTGATGCACCACTATCAAGAATCCAAGGTTCATCTGCAGGTACATGAACTGCCTCCATGCAAATCTCCTCAATTGCTATGAACAGCTCCACTGGTACTACTTGCATGCTATTGCTGGACTCTTTCTTTACTCCGTTCTTCTCATTTGCAATCTTCTTCTAGCACTCATTCTGCTTGTGCCCTGCCTTGTTGCAATAGAAGCACTTGATCTTCTTCTTTCTCTTTTTATCATCAGAAGAAGATGGGTTACCAGAGTCCTTACCCTTACCTTTCTTTGATCCAGCCGAGAAAGCCGAATCTTCTCCAATCCTCGTCTTTTGATGCATCTCCTCCTCCGAAAGCATTGCGCTGAAATCCTCAAAGTTGAGTAAATTTTTGTTTTGCATATTCAGCATCGTAACAAGACCGTCGTACTTTGGTGGGAGAATCCGTATATGCACCTTCGTGCTAGATTCTGGTTGGTGATGGTGATGCCAATCGTAGTCATCTGATTGCGCAGATTCTTCACCCTGGTGATGAACTTCTCTTTTGCTTTAGACTCAGACGGTTTCTCATTCGTGAGTTGAGTCTCCAGATTCTAAAATTGCGTCTAATTCATGGTCTCATACTAATTTTTCAAGATCGTCCATGTCTCCTCTGCTGTGGTGACATGTTGAATTAACACCATGATAGAATCACTTACAGTGCAGACAATAGAACACAACGCATCTACATTTCTTCTTGTCCACGCGAGAATCTCATTTGCAGTTGGTACTATTTGTTGTCCTGTATTGGCTGGACCAGTCTCACAACCGACTTCACGTCCACCCCAGTAGCAGTATTCCAAAGCTCGTATGCGCTTAGGATGGTCTTCATCTTGAACTTCTAGAGTGGATAGTTAGTGCCATCCGACTTTCCGCTTTCGCCGAACGGTGGGATTCGCAATCTTGCCGGTTGGCCATTTCTCACAATCTGCTCGCAAATAGAAACACACTACCAAATCTTCATGTTAGAGCCCAAGCTCTGATAGTATGTAAGAAAACAATACAAGTTTGTTTGTGCTCAACAGATAACAGGATCTCGTATGCAAGAGAGAAAAGCAGATAGTATGGAGAATCAAAAATTTGATTACTATAAAACTGATACAATAGATGGCACTGCCTCCCAGACATGCGCTCCTATGAGTGAAGCTTTGCTGGCATGCTGGAAACAGTAGAGGACGTAGGTTGGATGCTAAGGAATAAGGGTTTCTATAGCCAATGATGAAATGGGCTCACGAGCTTGCTCTTATATAGCCACCACTAGTAGTCAGTTAGACCCAATTGGGTGACTAACCCAGTCTGCCCAAAACGGCCGACTGGGGGTCGTCGGTCTCGAAATAGGCCACCGACCACACGATAGAACTAGTGTGCAAAATAGAGCAACTGACCTATGGCACCGTTCAGCCCACAGCCATCTGGGATCATCTAGGGCTCCAAACGCGCCCTGCAACCCAAGAGTGGGCTACCCCAAGAAATGCTCCGTCTACCCTCAGTGCGATCAGTCATGGGATGCCTTCCCACACTTGCATGTAGCCTTGTTGGCAGTGTGCCAACTCTATCTGAAGCCATCCAACCATCAAACTACACATGGCCCCCATCTGGTGTCCACCAAACCAGAACCTATCGGATAACCGAGCTACTCAAATGCCTTCTCCTCATATGGGGGGCTTACAAGTAGAGTTAGCTGGTTCCTACATAGTTACACGAGAGTGGAGCATTGATATCTAATAGGTTCTTCACAACTAGTCTCAACGGCACAATGACATAGATCCCTCAAGGAGATCGCCATATTTAGAAGCCATGTCATCGATATGTTGCACAACAAAGTAATTCAACATTCCAAAAGTCCTTGGGCTTGTGAGCGTCACTTGCTACCCAAATAAGATGATACCTATCGATTTTGTGTTGATTATCGCCCTCACTTGGGTCACAGCGTGAGACAAGTATCCACTACCTTACCTTGATGATATACTAGATTCTTTGGTAGGTTCCCAGTATTTTACCACTTTGGAACTAAAGGCCGGAGTCGGCTACTAGAAAATCCCTATAAATCCTAAGGATCATCACAAAACAACTTTTCGTACCCCTTTCGGGCTCTATCAATTTAATGTGATGCCCTTTGCGCTCAATAACACTCTGGGCACTTTCCAATGAGTCATGAACTTTGTATTGCACGATCTCATTGTTCAAGGAAAGGTTTTAGTCTATTTGTGCTTGTTCATACCTTATCCTTGGATGACCACAAAGCTGTGCTTTTGAAAGTTCTCCAACTATTCCAAAAATATAATTTTAAGCTTAATCTCACAAGTGCAAATGGGCCCAATCTAAATCATGCTATCTTAAATTTATCATTGCACAAGATGGTATACACCCTGATCTCGCCAAGGTCAAGGCCTTGCACAACTTCCCAGTGCCTTGCAACATGAAGCAATTACAATGATTTGTTGGCATGGCTGGTTTTAGTGCATGCTTTATTCCGGAATGAGCCCAAATTTCAGGACCTCTTAGAGATTTGTTGCAAATTCATGCTAAGTTCATTTGGTCACCTAAATGCCAAGAAGCATTCAACACGATTAAATCAATCCTTCAAGAAGATCATGATAATGCACAGTTACAATCCATCCTCTACCTCCGTTGGTCATTAATCCCTCTGAAAAAAGTATGCCACCATAGAAGTGGAATGTTTGGCCGTTGTTTGGGCTATTAAAATGCTTCACTCCAATATTCATGGTGTTCATTTCGAATTCTAAAGGGACCATGCTGCACTCACTCAATTCCTTAAGAAGAAGAATCTGCAAGGATGCCTAGCTCGGTGGGTCTTATTGCTCCATTTAGGGGGGTCATTCATCATATGGAATATTGTCCATATTTGATCATGATGGTGAAGGGCCACTCATGTACACCTCTAGCATAGGTGTGGGGTATGTTGCAATCACCTAGCTTGTACCATAAGCATAAAGAGTGGTTTGTGAAAGGCCAAAAATGAATTTTCCCCTTTGCTAGCATAGCTCGCCAACAAGCTATGCTAGAGGACACTCCTTTTTTTCTCCACAAGTAGGTTCGACTAACACATATGCTACCAGATCTGCTCCTACATAGCCAAAAAAATCCCTACTCCTAGCATATCTTGGGATCAAGCTATGTTCAGACAAGTTCATTCAATTAAAATAAGAGAATTGGTCATCTATTGATGTTCGTAGGTGATAGTAGCTCAACTCATAAGAAGTTATGAAGATGTTTATGTAGACCACCTTTGTAAGAGATTTGGTTATGCATTGATATTCTTAGTACGTAATCACCAAATCTTTTGTTTTAAGTTCTCAAATCTAGTTCAAAAAACAACATTACTAGTATATTCAAAAATTTTGGACTGTTTTTTAGTCCATTTCTCAAATTGGACTTTATACAAGTCCAAAAATTTTGAATAGTGTGTTGTAAGGTGTGTGCTTAGGAATATTGTACATTTGGGGTGGCCATAGAATAGGTTTGGGAAAGCTAGCTCCTCACAATGTTTGTCCTTGAAAATTCTTAGAGGTCTAGAGACTTTAGATAGTGCGATGGGTATTTCTTTGTCCTCAAAATCTATAACCTATTGGCTTGTGTAAATACCATGGATTAGCATGTCTATCTCATCTTCCTCTTTGGCATTCATTGTTTTTGTGATTGTATTGTTGTCATGTATATGTGTAATTGTTAAAATCAAGATATGTGGTCCATCTAGCTAGACTTTGTTCTATATGGACAATGGGGTCTAGAGGCATTGATGTAAGGCACTCATAGTGAGGTTGGGTCATCCTTGACCACCCATATAGATATGTGAACAAATATGGAGATGGAGAAGAGAAAAATGGAGATGATGAGAGAGGACATATCTAGAGAGCACACCACAAATGACTAATTGTACAATAGTATTAGTTGGAAAAATAAACATATGCAAGCCTCTTTACATTAGGGCTTGTTCCTTTTAGCACTCTATGTGTTAGTGCGATGCACATATGATAACACATCAGGAGAGAGGGAATATCTAGAGAGCACACCACAAATGACTAACTGTATACTAGTATTAGTTGGAAGAATAAGCATATGTAGGCCCCTTTACATTAGGGTTTATAACCCTTGTTCCTTTTAGCACTCTATGTGTTAGTGCTATGCACATATGATAACACCTGATGTGTTATCATATATATGATAACACATACCACCTGATGTGTTATACAAAAATAAACATATATTTTTAGCACTTGATGTGTTAGTTGGCAAGGATAAACATATAAAAACCCCTTTAGGTTAGGGTTTCTAACCCTTGTTCCTTTAGCACCCTATGTGTTAGTGCTATGCACATATAATAACACCTAATGTTGAGATGAATCCTCAACACCTTCCCTCAAGATCAACATAATGAAGTAGGCCTTTACTCAAGATGATGATTATGGTGGGGAATGGAAAAAAGATTGAACATTACATTCCATCACACCCCTTTAATGGGAATGTCCTTTTGAGTCAAACCAAGAGCTTGTCGATGTTTCTTAAAAATCTCCCTCCCAAGTGGTTTGGCAAAGATACCAACAACATTCTCTTTGCTGTCAAAATGTTGCAATGTGATGTCACCAAGTAACACTCCTTCCCTGATGAAGTGCTCTCTTACATGAATGTAATTTAACTTGGAGTGATATATTGGATCCTTGTCTAATGCTTGAGCTAATTGATTATCATAGTATATTGTTGTTGGCTTCTTATTAGGAATAGTCCAAAAGTAGACATATGAGTCCAAAATTAATGAAATAAGTGTTATATATTTATTATGTAGTAAGTTCACTTGCACAATTTATGGAAAATCCAAAATAGTCTCATTGGAATTTCACAACCAAGAGATTCTCATTGGAATGCAAACAAGCCTACAGTCAATGACAAGTTCTAATGGGGATCTCTTATATATCTGACTATCACAAGGTCATATATTTGTTATGTAGTAATTTTACTTGCACAATTTATGAAAAATCCAAAATAGTCTCATTAGAACGCAACCAATAATCTAGAGATACATAAGACATACAAGACAATTTGGACTAGAATATAGAGAAAGTCATGAATGGATACTGTGATAGTGACTATGCAAGAGATCATGAGACCAAGAGATCCACACAAAGATATGCATTTTTTCTTGTTTAAGGTGCTATATCACGGTATTTTATTCTAGAATGTCGAACAAGTCCATGATGAAATTCTCTCTTTCTTTTGTAAGCTTCTTTTTGTTCTGGAGATGTTGCACTCTCAAGTGCTCGCTTTAGATCATCACAGTCGTTGCACTTTGACATTTTTTGCCTCTTTGGGATTTTAACGCGGCAGCGGCAACGAGAGAGGGGGAGGGGGGGAGAGGGAAGGGGGGGCAGGGGCAGCGAGAGGGAAGGGGGGGGGAGAGAGAGAGAGGGGGGGGGCCGCTGCCATTGCCGCGGCAGCGAGAGAGGGAGGGGGGGGAGAGAGAATGGGGGGCGGCGAGAGAGAGGGGGGAAAGGGAGGGGAGGGGAGGGGGAGAGAGAGAAGGGGGGGCCGCGGCCGCTGCCACAGCAACAAGAGAGGGGGAGGGGGGGGAGAGGGAAGGGGGGGCGGGGGCAGCGAGAGAGAGGGGAGGGGGAGAGAGAGAAGGGGGGGAGCCGCTGCCGCTGCCGCGGCAGCGAGAGAACGGGAGGGGGGGGAGAGGGAAGGGGGGGGCAGGGGCAGCGAGAGAGAGGGGAGGGGGAGAAAGAGAAGGGGGGGCCGCTGTCGCTGCCACGGCAGCGAGAGAGGGGGAGGGGGGGAGAGGGAAGGGGGGCCGGGGTAGCGAGAGAGAGGGGAGGGAGAGAGAGAGAGGGGGAGGCCGCTGCCACGGCAACGAGACAGGGAGGGGGGGGAGAGAGAGAAGGGGGGGCGACGAGAGAGAGGGGGGAGAGGGAGGGGAGGGGAGGGGGAGAGAGAGAAGGGGGGGGGGCCGCGGCCGTTGCCACGGCAGCGAGAGAGGGGGAGGGGGGGAGAGGGAAGGGGGGGGCGGAGGCAGCGAGAGAGAGGGGAGGGGGAGAGAGAGAAGGGGGGGGGCCGCGGCCGCTGCCACGGCAGCGAGAGAGGGGGAGGGGGGGGAGAGGGAAGGGGGGGCGGGGCCAGCGAGCGAGAGGGGAGGGGGAGAGAGAGAGAAGGGGGGGCCGCGGCCGCTGCCACGGCAGCGAGAGAGGGAGGGGGGGAGAGAGAGAAGGGGGGGCAGCGAGAGAGAGGGGAGGGAGAGAGAGAGAGGGGGGAGAGGGAGGGGAGGGGAGGGGAGAGAGAGAGGGGGGAGCCGCTGCCACGACAGCGAGAGAGGGGGAAGGGGGGGAGAGGGAAGGGGTGGGGAGAGGGAAGAGAGAGGGGGGGCCGCTGCCGCGGCAGCGAGAGAGGAGGGGGGGAGAGAGATAAGGGGGGGCAGCGAGAGAGAGGGGGGGAGAGGGAGGGGAGGGGAGGGGAGAGAGAGAGGGGGGGCCGCTGCCGCGGCAGCGAGAGAGGAGGGGGGGGAGAGAGAGAAGGGGGGAGATGCGAGAGCGAGAGAGAGGGGGAGGGAGAGAGAGAGAGGAGGGGGGGCCGCTACCGCGGCAGCGAAAGAGCGGGAGGGGGGGACAGAGAGAGAGAGAGAGGGGGGAGAGAGAGAGAGGGGGAGGCCGCTGCCGCGGTAGTGAGAGGGAGAGAGGGGGGAGAGAGAGAGAGAGAGGGGAGGGGGGGGAGGTCGCAGCAAGTGAGAGAGAGAGTGGGGAGCGCAAGTGAGAGAGAGGGAAAAGGTGAGGAGAAAGGGAGAGAGAGAGAGAGAGGGGAAATGAAGAGGAGGGGAGAGAGTAGACTAAGATGAGAGGAAACATAGACTAGAGCGGAGAGGAAAGAGAGAGAGAGAAGAGTGAGAGAGATGAAAATTTAGAGAGGGAGGACACGAGAAAGTACGATCGAGATAGAAAATCTTAGGGAGGACACGAGAAAGTACGATCGAGATAGAAAATCTTACCAATGAAGAGGAGAAATGAGTGGACGACGATCGAGACAAGATAAAGGAGCTACGATCAATGAGGCATATGAGAGGAGATTGGTATGTGATTTAGTCGAAACTTAAACAAACAAAACTATAAACCTTGGTGTTTGATGAAAATTTAGAGAGGAAGGGCACAAGAGAAAGTACGATCGAGATAAAAAATCTTACCAATGAGGAGAAAAAATGAGTGGGCGACGATCAAGAAGAGATAAAGGAGAGATGTTTTGATGGAAGAATTTGGGAGCTACGATCAATGAGGCATATTAGAGGAGATTGGTGTGTGATTTAGTCGAAACTTAAACAAACAAAACTATAAACCTTGGTGTTTGAAAAGAGAAACGTGTGGAAACTAGAATTTCAAATTTCCCGCCTTTTTTTAAACTATGAATCCTTGTGTTTGAAAAGATAAACGTGTGAAAACTTGAAAATTGTGATAAAAGACAACCTTGTGTTTCAAAAGACAAACGCGTGGATGTGAAAATTGTGATAAAAGACAACCTTGTGTTTCAAAAGACAAACGCGTGGATGTGAAAAGACAAATGTATGCTAAAAGCAAAACTTGTAGAAACTTGAATTTTAAATTTTTCTTTGTTTTTGAATTTAAAATGAGTTTCACTTTCATTTTTAATTTACTAGTTTAATTTAGACTATAATGCATTTTGTTTTGGAATATAAAAAGTATAATTTTAATTTTATTACATTTTAAATTAAAATTTTAAAAGTAGTTTAACTTACATTCGTTATTATTACTTTAATTGATTTCTTTTTAGGGAGAATTAATATATTCTTCTAGGTAAATATTAAATTTTTAATTTTAAGTTTTGTTTTCTTTATTTTACGTTATTTTTTCATAAACTTTAAGTTAAACTACTTTATAGTTTTTATTATTTAAATTCAAATTTATTAAGATTTTAACTTCTTATTAATGTGAATGTAGGTAAATATTAAATTTTTAATTTTAAGTCTTGTTTTCTTTATTTTACGTTATTTTTTCATAAACTTTAAGTTAAACTACTTTATAGTTTTTATTATTTAAATTCAAATTTATTAAGATTTTAACTTCTTATTAATGTGAATGTTCAATTCTTATGAGTTGTAAGTAAATTAGTTTTTGAAAATATAAATTTTATCTTTTTTAAAATGAGAAGGGGAAGGGAGAGAGAGAGAAGGGGGGGGCCGCTGTCGCGGCAGCGAGAGAGAATGGGGGGGGAGAGAGAGAGAAAGGGGTGGGAGGATGGGAGTGGGAGAGGGAGTGGGAATGGGGAAGGTGAAAGAATGGACGTGGGCTTGGGAGTGAGAATGGGGAAGGTGGGGTGGGAGGATGGGGGCGGCAGCGAGAGAGAAGGGGGGGGAGAGAAGGGGGGGAGAGAGAGAGAGAAAGGGGTGTGAGTTTAAAAAAGATAAAAGATAAAATTTATCTTTTTTAAACTCACAACCTTAGTGTATTAAAAAGAATAATGGAAAATAGATTATTTTTTGCTTTTAATTCGCAACCTAAGGATATTAAAAAGAACAATGGAAAAGAAATTATTTCTTGCTTTTCTTCGCTTCGACGGTTGGTGTAGTCTAGATTAGCATAGATTAGTTTGTCCTTAGAGGAGAGAACTCCAAAAAAACCAATCAAAGCCATGCTCAAAATTTCCCGACTAGTTCCTAAACAGTCCATTCATTCACATTCGGTTTCAGAGTCACAACAACCCTACCATTTAAGAAACGATTAAGGTTTTTAAACTTTCAAGATGATTGAAAGTTGTATCAGTGGACATGAAAGATTACAGTTGTGGAAGTTGACAGAGCATTTTACACTTATATCAGTTGCGGGAGTTGACAGAGCATTTTGCACTTATATATGACAGACTTCAAATTTGTATTCAGAGATCATTGTAAATCCTTATTTTTTTTCACATTTATGCTCTAAGCCTTGTAAAGCCTTTTAGGCTATTCCCAAAGCATTTATGCTCTAAGCCTTGTAAAGCCTTTTAGGCTATTCCCAAAGCATGAAATTGATACTTATATGATTGGGAAGAATAAAAACTTGAGGTGTATTAATGGGACTCATTGTACTTTTGATTTTTCAAAGTAATTGTAGTTTGTCAAAGTACTTAAAATTTGTGTTGTGCTTGAATACAGGATGGATCTTGAGGCTACAACATTTGTCAATGGTATGACACTGAAATACAATGGAAGAATTTATGCCCCAAAGGACTTCACAAACTGGACAGTTGTTGACACAACAAAGAAAGCATGGTTCTTGGTCTTAAGTAAAGGAAATCTCATTTGATTATTGTAGAACTGATACAATAGATGGCGCTGCCTCCCAACCGTGCACTCCTATGAAAGAAGCTTCGATGGCATGCTCGAAATAGTAGAAGATGGAGGCTGGATGCTAAGGAATCAGGGTTGCTGTAGCCAGTGATAAAATGGGCTTCACGGGCTTGCTGATTGAAAGTTGTATCAGTGGACATGACAGATTACAGTTGTGGAAGTTGACAGAGCATTTTACACTTATATCAGTTGCGGGAGTTGATAGAGCATTTTGTACTTATATATGACAGACTTCAAATTTGTATTCAGAGATCATTGTAAATCCTTATTTTTTTTCACATTTATGCTCTAAGCCTTGTAAAGCCTTTTAGGCTATTCCCAAAGCATTTATGCTCTAAGCCTTGTAAAGCCTTTTAGGCTATTCCCAAAGCATTTATGCTCTAAGCCTTGTAAAGCCTTTTAGGCTATTCCCAAAGCATGAAATTGATACTTATATGATTGGGAAGAATAAAAACTTGAGGTGTATTAATGGGACTCATTGTACTTTTGATTTTTCAAAGTAATTGTAGTTTGTCAAAGTACTTAAAATTTGTGTTGTGCTTGAATACAGGATGGATCTTGAGGCTACAGCATTTGTCAATGGTATGACACTGAAATACAATGGAAGAATTTATGCCCCAAAGGACTTCACAAACTGGATAGTTGTTGACACAACAAAGAAAGCATGGTTCTTGGTCTTAAGTAAAGGAAATCTCATTCTAGTGATGACAAAGAGAGAGTTGGAGAAAGATGAGTGCGCATCAAATGTATCTTTCTCAAAGAGCAATTTGATTCAAGGGGGCACCTTAGTAGGAATAAAAATTGAAAAAGACAGCAGTACAATGATGATTTACACAAAGTCAAGAATGAGCAACAGATCGTTTCTTCTTTCTAAGAAAGATGCAATGCACTTTGTGATGCCACCGCCAAAAGCACCTAGATTTCCTGAATTGGTTCCTGCATTCCTTCAACATGTGTGGGAGGAATTTCCCATTGAGGAAGCAAGAAAAATGCAGTCAAAGATTATCCTTGAATACTTTCAGGGTGTCATCCAACAAGGTTCAACTTCATTGGAGGGACCTAAGGTGCAAGAATCCACACATGAGAAAGGAAGTGATGAGACACGCCATGTAGATTTGGTTCATGGTAATACAAATGAGAGAGGAAGTGGAGTGGATGAGACAGAACACATTGTAGCAATGGATGAGGGTCTTGTACACGTGGATGCTTACAAGGGATCTACATCTGAGACAGGAATTGAATTGGTGGAGACCGGACATGCACATGCATCTCAGACAGAAATTGAATTGAGTGAGACACGACATGCATCAGATAAGACAGGACATGCACACACATCTCTTGTTCATTGTATTACTCACTTAGATGGTGTAACTCATGAAGTTGATGGAATAACAGAACAAGTGAAGCCCTTAAGTATACCTGAAGTTGAGGCAATAGAAGAAGAAGTAGGGCGATCTAAAGCAGTTCACATTGAGCCCCTAAAAAATAAACCTCGATGTCAAATGCAAAAGGCAAGTACTTCACGAGCTACAGTTCCAAGTCCTATAACTGGAAAAAGAGGTCGTTCATATACAAAGAAAGGGCAAAGAAGAGAAGAGGAAGAACATGAAGAGGATGCGGAGGGTCTTGAAATGGAGTCAGATCTAGAAGCAGAAATGTTATCAGTGAAGAACCTAAATCTTCGCTTGAATGAGGCTGTGACAGATGAGGATTCAGGATATATATGGGGCCAGAAGACTCAAGTTATACATGCTTCAACAGTTGTCAAAGCAAGTGTCTTCACCAACAGCAGGACCTTAGATACAGCCTATGCTGAAAAGATTTTTCAGGCTTTGATTGATGGAAAAAAACCAGTTGTTTCTAATTTGGTACTCCGTCCAAGAACATTTTGGCCAGTCATGGGAGATTATAGTCAATCCATCGATTTCTCTCAGCCTATAGATTTTGAGATGCAATTCACTAAGTTCCTCGGAAAACAAGTTCCCTCACTTCAAGAAGGACAGAGTTCAGTGAATGATCCAGAACGACATATAAGGGATGCCAAGAGACATTTCTTAGCTCATTGTACATTTGAGGCAATAGATGGTCAGCACTATGCCTATGCTTGTAATGAGCGCTCTAGAGATGCATACAAGAAAGGAGAAATTACTTATCAAACCTTCGCGAGTGTGCCTCAATTTCACTACTATTCTGCATGCATCTGTATCTTCAAGAACGAGAAAAAATATTTGATTGAGTCGGAAAGAATTAATCATGACATTTATGCACTACGAAAAATCACCTCCACTTCAGAGATGTTGCTCAAAGCTAGGACCATATGGAAAACTTTTAATTCTCCTTTGACCACTCTCAAAAGAACTGCAACTAAAGTGGAAGCGGATAATCTTGTTGACTTCTACACATGCTTGAGTGCCATTGTACCAAGGGGAAAGCAGGAAAGAGCTGAGGTGATTACAAGCTTCAAGACAGTAAGGGATAGGTATCAAGACTACACAAGCATACTTTTCCGTAGTGATGAAGTTTTTCATCAGATCAAAGACGTGTGTCTTGCATGTGAGAAAGGAGATGTTACATATGAGGCTCCATCATTGATTAAAGAGAAGGCAAAGAAGATTGAGAAAAAAGAGATGACAGCTCGGATGTGGAGGCCTTTAAGAAACCTACCAGACAAATACGCAAGTCTTGCTGCAGAGAAATTAATGTCCAAAGAATGGTTTTTTGGCAAAAAGGATAAAGATCATTGCATGGAAGATAACATCATCCAACAGGTCAAGCGTGATGCAGTAAAGAGTGCAATTGAATATTTATTGGGAGAAAAAAATATTCCAATCAGCCAATGTAAAATTGATCATAACATTGTGAGGCAGATGGCATCAGCTTTACCGTCAGCTAAACAGAAGGCTTGGGCGCATAAATGGGTGAAGGTAGAAGATGATGGATCTGAAATTACTCCCTCTATGAGAAGTGACATTCCGGAAAATGTGTATGCATATGCACAAAAAGTCATCAATAACCACACTCTCAGAAAAGAAAAAACTTTGAACAAGGGCTTTTATTTCATACATGAAATCATTTCAGAGTCTGGAAAGAGTGTTGAGTGCAAGGGAGTTTCATTGAGTGATTTTTTGTCCGACGACACTGCTTGGGAGAGACCTCAGCTTTTCTTTGTCTATGAAATATCACCGGATGACATCCGTCCACTCCTTGACAGAATATTACATACCACCATTGGTAGAGTGGGACAATGTAATATAGTCATATTTGCTGATAAAGATGACAAGGAACAAATGTCTGCTACCCTAGAAAAACAATATGGCAATGAGCTCAAGATTTACAATGGGATATACTCAAGAAAAAGGGACAAGAGAGAATGCGGTCTCAAGATACAGAGTCTAGAAACCTTTTTCTTGTGCATGAAGAGCCCTTACAATGATCACTCCTTACAAAACAATATAAGAGGGAATGCAAAGAGATTGCAACTACTGCTGGAAGAGCATGAAGCTCCAAGTCCCCTCCATCGCAACGCAAATCACTATGAAAGGCCAGCAAAAAGTGCTGATCTTTTAATTAGTATGATGGAATTTTTGCTACCGTCCGGATGGGAAGTCACATTGTGCCGAATGGGACATCTGTTTGAAGCTCTTATCAGAAAAGGACACAATGTAAATATTATTGAGAGCCCTGCTTGCTTGGAATACCTTGATACTGTGGCTTCTCTCACAATAAAGTTTGATAAGAAAGGTCCGATCTCACATGAAGAGGATGACATAGAGCAGATCATGTATGATGAGAGCAAGAAAGATGATGAAAATGATCAAAGCTCTGGATATAATAGTGAGGACATCAGTGATAGCAAGGAAGCAGAAGAAGATGGATATGACACTGACCTTGCCTCTGAAGGTTACATAAAAAGACCACGAAGATATGTAGAGGTATGAAGACTTATGTTTAATTTTCTTTATTCATTTAAAGGTCTTTTTCAATTTATAATTAATTTAAGATTTTGAATGTCATAATTATTTTATCCTTTTATAGGAGAAGGGAGAGGAGGAGAATGAGGAGTACATAGTTGGAGCAGAGAATATAGAAAGCTCATCTCAAGAAAGCAAAGCTGCTCTGGCTATCCATCGGATGACTCTAAAAAATAATCATACATTGCAGCAAATGGAGAAGTCATTTCAAGTTAGGTTTCAAGTTTGAGAACAACCTCTTACTTTTATATTCGATGAAGAGGACATTTCAATCCTCATAAGCTTTAAGAAAGAGGTCAATGACAAGGTTATAATAGCCATCCTTAGGTTTGACACAAACTTTTTACTGACTTTATGCTTTTGTATTTCCATTGGATCAAATGAACTAATATTCTTTTCTTTTTATTACAGTATGGTTTTACAACAGCTTCCGCTATATATACAAAGATGTGCATATATGGTCGATCCTCTTGTTTCTAGTGTACTTAGCAATAAACAAAAGACCATAGATGACGTTTTTAAGTGGTTGCAACCTATTGATTTGACTGCGGCGCGAGTTATCTTTACCGCATATCACGAGGAGTGAGTATCAATCCCTACCTAGCTTATCTCTTACATTGTGGAGGATTATATCAAATAATAATTATTCTTAATTGATAATGCAGCTTGCATTGGAGCTTGGTAATTGTGGACATCTTAGCCAAGCAATGCTTCTTTGTCAATTCAATAGCATCTATCCATGGCAGTGTGTCAGAGTAAGTATAACCTACTTGTGTCATAATTATGTCAATGAGATGCATCCTATGCAATGCGCACATTCATTTATGTTTTCTATTTTGATGTGTAGATCTGCTCGAAAGTTGGTAAGTGCTATAGATGCACTTATGCAAATGCAGGGTGACTTGGAAGATCAAATAGAGTATGTAACATGCCCTGCAGCGAAGCAGAATGATGACCACAGTTGTGGGTGGAGAGTTGCATATAACTGCTTTTTGCTCCTTGCTCAAATTTTTAATTTGAGAGGCGGTGAAACCTCATTGTCCACATATACAGACTTGCATCTATATGCATTTATGTCATCTATCATTAAGGCATTTATTGATAACGTGGTGGAGCATCCAGAGGAAACATTGGTTGCTACGCCCATAAGTTGTCCTGATGTAACCGCTGTATTGGACGAAATGGGGAGCTCTTCTGAGGTTAAGGTCATCATTAGCAAGCAATCTCGTGTTTTGACTTTTGGTAGCGAGGAAGTTACAATCCTCTCCGACCCTTTAAAAGAGGCTAATGACAAAGTCATGATGGCCATCCTCAGGTTTGATATGAACATCTCTTGACTTGATACTTCAATCATTTGATTCAATCTGCTTCTAACATTTGTTTATTTATTGCTGCAGTACGGTTATATCTCATTTTCCTAGATCAGTACAGAATTGCGTCTGTATGCTCGATTCTCTTCTTTCAGCTGTACTTAGTGATACCAAGAAGACAGTAGATGATGTTTGTTCAATTCTACAACCTTTAGACTTGGATGGCATACTACTTGTCTTTATGCCATACTATGAGAAGTAAGTATGGTCTCAATCTTTCTTTTACTCTCTTATTTATAATATTGTGTCAATTAATACTTAATATTGTGATAAATCTTATCGCTCTTTATTGGTGATGTAGTTCACATTGGAGCCTGATAGTATGGGACCTTGATGACAACCATTGTTGGTTTGTCAACTCAATTACAGGCTTTCACGGGGTGTTCAAGTAAGTGTTCTTTTATCATATCATTATGAACATGCATCTTACTATTTACTACACAAATTCACTTTGTCATATGTCATGATGGACAGGTCTGCAAACAAGTTAGTTTTTGCGATTATGAAAATCAGGGAGCATCAAGACCAACCAAATTTCCAGACACGCCTCGCAGTGGAGCAAAAAGACATGTTTAATAGTGGGTGGAGAATTGCCTACAACTTCATGTTGTATCTCAATGAAATTTTTGAACATGTCTCCATAGAAGCATATACCAAGCTCGAGCTACAAGATTTTGTGGCTAAGACTGTTCACTATCTAACTGCTATCATTGGGAAACAACATGATGGACTCAATGAAGAACCTGAGGGAGCCAAAGAAAAAGAAGAGACAATTCAGTCTCCTTCTGTATCACAGCCTCAAGTAGAAGCATTACAGTCTACACTTGAATTAGAGACTCAATACATTCTTCCTACACAAGAAGTGGAGACTCAATGTGCATCTACAACATCACATCTTGTAAAGGAGGAAGAGATTAAGTCTATCCCGATTGCACCAGAAGTAGAATCTCAATGTACACCATCCACACAAGGTGAGACTCAATGTACTCTTAGAGAATCACAGCCTCAAGAGGACTCATCAGACTCTATTTAGTTGTAAAATATGTAGAAAGAAACATGAGTCCTTGAAGATTTTTATCTTGTTTGTATTGATTAATGATAGTGTTTTTAAAACTTATGTTAAATGTTGCAATACATTAGGATATTTTATGATATTTATTCATTACAATACATTAGGTTTTACTTTTTTGAAAGTCTAATTTATTATGTACAATAAATATCTTATGATGAGAATCTAATAATTATATCATTCTTATGTTCCATCACTTTATTTTATAGATTTCAATGTACTCAAAATCTATCATTTATTATGTACAGCAAGTCTAACTTATATTATATTAAAAGAATATCTCATGATGAGATTCTAATAATTACTAACTTATATTATATTAAAAGAATATCTCATGATGAGATTCTATTAATTATATCATTCTTGTGTTCCATCATTTTACTTTATAGATTTCAATGTACTATCACTATCTTATATGTCTCAAATGTCTCCCATTACGGTCTTGCATCCCATCATTTTATTTTATAATGTCTCGCATTACGATCTTGCATCTAGTCATCTCGCATTACGGTCTTGCATCTGTAGTTCTATAAATTCCCTAGTAGTCGTTCATCTTCTATATCTCACCCGCAGCAGACACTTCTTCCACATAAGCATAAGCATAAGCATAAGCTTATACTTATGCTCATGTATGAGCATGAGCTTATGCTTAAGTTTCCGCATAAGCTCATGCTTATGCATGAGCTTATGCGGAAATAGAGAATGAGAGAAGCTTATGCGGAAACTCATTCTCTATTTTCACATAAGCTCCTTCTCTTTTTCCGCATGAGCATAAGCATGAGCTTATGCTTATGCTTATGCTTAAGCATAAGCATAAGATTATGCTTATGCTCATGCTTAAGCATAAGCATAAGCATAAGCATAAGATTAAGCTTATGCTCATGCATGAGCATGAGCTTATGCTTAAGTTTCCACACAAGCTCATGCTTATGCATGAGCTTATGCGGAAATAGAGAATGAGAGAAGCTTATGCGGAAACTCATTCTCTATTTCCGCATAAGCTTCTTCTCTTTTTCTGCATGAGCTTATGCTTAAGTTTCCGCATAAGCTCATGCTTATGCGGAAATAGAGAATGAGAGGAGCTTATGCTTCTCTCATTCTCTATTTCCGCATAAGCTCCTTCTCTTTTTCTGCATGAGCATAAGCATGAGCTTATGCTTATGCTTATGCTCATGCATGAGCATGAGCTTATGCTTAAGTTTCCGCATAAGCTCATGCTTATGCATGAGCTTATGCGGAAATAGAGAGTGAGAGAAGCTTATGCTTCTCTCATTCTCTATTTCCACATAAGCTCCTTCTCTTTTTCCGCATGAGCATAAGCTCATGCTTATGCTCATGCATGAGCATGAGCATGAGCTTATGCTTAAGTTTCCGCATAAGCTCATGCTTATGCGTGAGCTTATGCGGAAATAGAGAATGAGAGGAGCTTATGCTTCTCTCATTCTCTATTTCCGCATAAGCTCCTTCTCTTTTTCCGCATGAGCATAAGCATGAGCTTATGCTTATGCATAAGCATAAGCATAAGCTCATGCATATGCTCATGCATGAGCATGAGCTTATGCTTAAGTTTTCGCATAAGCTTATGCTTATGCATGAGCTTATGCGGAAATAGAGAATGAGAGAAGCTTATGCGGAAACTCATTCTCTATTTCCGCATCAGCTCCTCCTGTTTTTCCGCATGAGCATAAGCATGAGCTTATGCTTATGCTTATGCATGAGCATGAGCTTATGCTTAAGTTTTCGCATAAGCTCATGCTTATACATGAGCTTATGCGGAAATAGAGAATGAGAGAAGCTTATGCGGAAACTCATTCTCTATTTCCGCATAAGCTCCTTCTCTTTTTCCGCATAAGCTCCTTCTCTTTTTCCGCATGAGCATGAGCTTATGCTTAAGTTTCTGCATAAGCTCATGCTTATGCGTGAGCTTATGCGGAAATAGAGAATGAGAGAAGCCCATGCTTATGTGTGAGCTTATGTGGAAATAGAGAATGAGAGAAGTTTATGCTTCTCTCATTCTCTATTTCCGCATAAGCTCCTCTTTTTTCGCATGAGCATAAGCATGAGCTTATGCTTATGCTTATGTTTATGCATAAGCATAAGCATAAGCTCATGCTTATGCTCATGCATGAGTATGAGCTTATGCTTAAGTTTCCGCATAAGCTCATGCTTATGCATGAGCTTATGCGAAAATAGAGAATGAGAGAAGCTTATGCGGAAACTCATTCTCTATTTCCACATAAGCTTCTTCTCTTTTTCCGGATGAGCATAAGCATGAGCTTATGCTCATGCATGAGCATGAGCTTATACATAAGTTTCCCCCTTCTCTCTTTCCTCTTTCTCTCATTCCCCCTTCTCTATTTCCCCTTTCTCTGATTCGCATAAGCTCATGCTCATGTGGAAATAGAGAAGGAGAGAAGCATATGCTCATGCTTATGCTTCTCTCATTCTCTATTTCTGCATAAGATCCTTCTCTTTTTCCGCATGAGCATAAGCATGAGCTTATGCTTATGCTTATGCAGCATAAGCATAAGCATAAGTATATGCTTATGCTCATGCATGAGCATGAGATTATGCTTAAGTTTCCGCATAAGCTCATGCTTATGCATGAGCTTATGCGGAAATAGAGAATGAGAGAAGCTTATGTGGAAACTCATTCTCTATTTCCACATAAGCTCCTTCTCTTTTTCCGCATGAGCATAAGCATGAGCTTATGCTTATGCTCATGCATGAGCATGAGCTTATGCTTAAGTTTCCGCATAAGCTCATGCTTATGCATGAGCTTATGCGATAAGCATGAGCTTATGCGGAAATAGAGAATGAGAGAAGCTTATGCAGAAACTCATTCTCTATTTCCGCATAAGCTCCTTCTCTTTTTCCGCTCGACCATAGGCATGAGCTTAAGCATAAGCATAAGCATAATCATAAGCTTATGCTTATGCTCATGCATGAGCGTGAGCTTATGCTTAAGTTTCTGCATAAGCTCATGCTTATGCATGAGCTTATGCAGAAATAGAGAATGAGAGAAGCTTATGCGGAAACTCATTCTCTATTTCCGCATAAGCTCCTTCTCTATTTCCGATGCTTATGCTTAAGCATAAGCATAAGCATAAGCTCATGCTTATGCTCATGCATGAGCATGAGCTTATGCTTAAGTTTTTGCATAAGCTTATGCTTATGCATGAGCTTATGTGGAAATAGAGAATGAGAGAAGAATAAGCTCATTCTCTATTTCCGCATAAGCTCATTCTCTATTTCCCACTCTCCCCTTCTCTCATTTCCCCCTTCTCTCCTTCTCTATCTCCGCATAAGCTCATTCTCTATTTCCGCATAAGCTTATGCTTATGCTTCTCTCATTCCCCCTCATCTCTTTCCCCTTCTCTATTTCCCCCTTCTCTCATTCTCGATTTCCTCATTCTCATTCTTTTCTTTCCTTTCCATCTTCTTTCCCTCTTTCCTTTCCCTCTTCTTTCCTTTCCCTCTTCTTTCTTCTTGCCTATGCCTATGCCTATGAGAATGCTTATGTTTGTTTTTTTGTTTTCTGTTTTCGTGTTTGTGTCTATGTTAGACATGGGATCACGTCGCTCATCCGATGAGTACGGACAGCCTCGCAGGAGGAGAGCTCACGATCTATATGCTCCAGAGGACTTTGATTCCTCTCAGGCGACTACCCCGAGGACTGACTCCTCTCGGACCTAGCACTACGACTACCCCTGGTCTGACCCCTCTTCCACGTAGCACTGCGACTATCCCTCGGGGAACTCCTTTGCTAGCCACGCATGGCTTTGTCGGGAGTCCCGACGAGTTTGTAGCGTAGATGAGCGATGAGGAGGCAGTGAGATTCTTCTCTCTGCTCTCTCAGAGGACCTCAGCAATTCCTTCCCCTACACCGACGGGTGGACGTACTGCCCAGCCATCCCCTCGCACCCCTTCGACCGCGAGATCATCACCTGCACATGCCTCTTGCAAGGGAAGGAAGAGTAGGACGGGTGGCTCATGTTGTGCTGACTCCGGAGATGTAGACGAGCTAGCACACTCATGCTCCTTTAGGTCTCCACTTGGTCCGGAGACACAGTATCAGTCAGGTCCCTTTCCCTCTCCTACTCCCACTGCTACTCCTCGCTCTGGAAGCGCTCGCGCAGCTTCCACTCCTTCAGACTCTACTACTGTCAGTCCCCCTTACTCATCAGGGGATCTCTCCTATCAAATCACATCTGCCAGAGAGATAATAGAAGATAAAAAGGGCAAAGCAGTGATGGCTGCCATGAGGAGGTTGATGAGTCATCACTTCAAGAGCGGCATAAATACCGATTGGCGGTATCAAGATGCCCAAAAGAAGCAGGCGGTGATCGATGAGTTAAAACAAAGATACCCTAATCCGCCAAATGTGGAGTTTAATGACGATTATATGCGAGAGTGCATGGGTTTGGTCCTGGAGCATCGTAGATCAACCTTGCATACTTCCATTACAAAGGGGTTGGCTAAACCCAGCTGGGCAGACAAAGCTGATTGGAAGTACTTCAAGAAGCAACATAGGGATCATCCCGAAATGTTCGAGGGTCAGAGGAGGGCTGCGAAGAGATAGTTGGACGTCGTAGGTACTTCGCACTTTGGTGCAGGCAGACGGTATGCGTTCGAGGCAATCGTGGTAAGTCTACTTCTTCCCATTTAATGTATTGTTCTATTTGTTTTACTTACATATTACATGCACTTTAGCTAACTCTAACTCTCGTAAATTGGATCCACAGCAAGCTGTGATGGGTCGTCTTCCTACAGATGCAGAGACGCGACGCGCGTTTCAGATAGGAACAAAGCCGTGGTTCATTGAGCAAGAGGCAATGGGAGCGACGGTCGATTGGGCTGAGGTGGCTGCTCACACGGTATAAGTTTACTCCTACTTGTAATCTCACTTTTCAATTTAAGTTCTAATCTAATTTTCGATTTATATGGTTCACTCTTAGGGTCAAAGCTCAAGCGTCCCATCATCGAAGGCGAGCGATCAACAGGGCCAAGGATCGGATGCAGGTGGCAAGGACGAGGGAGAAGATGCAGGTGTCGAGGACCAAGGAACAGGCCAACAAGACGAAGATGATTCGGATTCGGATGAGTAGTGGTAGTAGCATTTTGTATATCCTCTCGTTTGAGCAATTTTGTATCGCCCTTTCGACAGGGTAATTTTGTTACAAACACTGTTGTATATGTCCGACATGTATATGCATTTGTTACTCATCATTTCACAAGAACAATTTTGTATCACCCTTCAAGCAAGGGAAATTTTGTTATAAAAAACTTTCTTTTGTAATTACAAAAAAAAAAAAGGATTAGTGGGGCTAAACAGGGCCAAAAGGAAGCCCTGTTTAGCCCCACTAACCCTTTTTCTTTACTTCTGTTAATCGTCGCTATATAGCGATGTTTACCAGTGTCGCTATATAGCAACGATTAACAGTGTCGCTATATAGCGATGTTTTCATCGTCACTATATAGCGATGTTTGTCAATGTCACTATATAGCGATGCTCCTTTTCGGACGCTTTTAGTGACACTTATAGCGATGTTTGCGCCCGTGTAAAAAAAAAATTTAATGTAAAAAGCGTCGGTATTTCCGTCGGAATATGGCCTATGCCCTGTAGTGTGTGGGGAGGGGGTGCATTTAAGGCATGTCCAAAAAGTCAACAAGGGAGGTGCAAGTGGGGCTGTCTAGTGGACTGTAAGTATAGTGTTGTAGGGGTAGAGCAGGCTGCCAACATGTGCAGGCTTGACACGTGGCTCAATCGACCTTGGGCGCCCACTAAGCCACCACCTCCACCAAAATATAAATGCACTAGAGAAGATTTGAACCCATGACCACATGGTCCCCACTCTTGGGCCCTAGCCACCAAGCCAACCACCAATCATGTGTAGAAATGTGCTGACAAGTTCCATATATTTATATCCTCCTAGACATTTTTTTGACTCCTCCCTCTTGATTGCTTCCAAAACCACCACCTCTAGCTTACCAAAACCACCTGAGCCTCCATTATGACCCCTCCACATAGACTTAGATTAAGTTTCATAATCCTCACCTAATCCATTCCTTATGAGGCCCTTTTGAAACCCCATTTCTCCCCTAATGAAAAGAAGCATTGCTATGATGTTGAAAAATGTATCACAATACTTGATCCTAACCTTGCACATATTAAACATCATTTGGCTAGGCTTAACCCATCAAGTGAAAATGCAATGCCAGGATCTGATGACTCTAAATGATATTCAAAAGCATAGGATAATATAGTGTATGCCTTGTTCCTAAAAAATGGTGTATCTTTATACCACCTTTAAATATATCATTCAATCAAATGGTGTATCTACACACACCCTATATATTGAATTCAACAAACTCTTTCCATACAATCAAATGGTGTATCTATACACCCCCTATATATTGAATTCCACAAACTCTTTCCATATATTACATATTGATTGGAGGTGCACAACATTTTAAGATTTCTTAGTCCATATTTGTGTGGGGTGATCCATTTTTTTGCAAATTTACCCATGATGTATCGAGTAGAGGTCACCACTTACAAACTTGGGAAATTTTTAGGTTTTTAATGTGGAACTTACACATCTAGTGTTCCAAATTGCAATTTATGAGTCTACAAAGTGATATTGAGCAGAGGTGACTAGTTCATTAAAAAAGTCCAAATGAAGAGAGAAAGTCCAATTTTTTTTAATAGTGTGTTGTTAGAATCATGATTAAATGTTACAAAAGAGGTTTTATGACATCATGTCACTTTAGAGGTCTACAAAATGGCAAAAGTTGTGCCGAAGTTGAGAATGGCAAATCTGCTGAAGTAATGCGCTACAAAATGGCAAAAGTGTCGAAATCAACAATGGCTAATCTGTCAAAGTAATGCGCTACAAAATGGCAAAATTGCAGAAATAAAAAAGGACTAAATGTCCTATCCTACTTTTAATCCTCCTCCTCCTCACCCTCCTCGACCTCGGCCTCTTTGTGTAGGCTTGATCCCTCGTCCTCCTTTGCTTATTGAATGACAATTCATTAGTAATGGCAAAGGAGATGAGTTTTGTGTTCAAGACTTTTTGCATAAATGGTGAAAGAGCACTCCAAAAATGACCTCCTTGCACAATACTTTGGTTGTTGTTTGATGAAAAGAGATAAAATAACATCTCACTATAGAGACAAACCTGGAAATTAAATCCTTACAATAGGAGCAAGCTAGTTTTGTCAAGTAATTGGTTAACCAAGAGTTTTTATTGCCCTTCATTTGGGGAGGGACTTTCTTGGAAAGTGACCATGACTGAGCCATGACTCTTTGCCTAGAGGAGCTAAAGTCATAGAAAATAATTCTACCCACACAAAATCCTTCCAACCCATGATATTTGTGTTGAATCAATGCTTAAGAAAATAGTAAGTTTCTTCATTTACACTAATACATGCAATCTTAGATGTTAACAGTGTCTCGGGTATCAAAACCACTTGCTTGCACTACAAGATTATTGGTACCTATTTCATGCTGAGTCAATTGGATTACTTCACTTTGTTGTGTCTTTGTAGTAGACTGGTAGGTGTCCTTGAGAAGGGATTGCTCATTAGCATCCGAGGGCTCATTCTCCTTGTGTTACTCCATCTCTACATTCCTCTAATGCCCGTTCCTAGTGCCTTATTTATAATAGGCTTGGTTAACAAAATTTCCACTTTCTTGTAGAAAGTATGTCTACCAACACTTGATTATTCAGTTGCTAATTGAAACCAGCATTATTTCCCTTTTCTCTTACATGCTGGTGCTCACACATTAAGCACATTAGAGAGGGTTGTTTCTCATGGGGAGGAGAGGGAATTGACTATTGGGGCTCTGGTGGTGGCAACAGAAATAGATTGGGAACAAGAGTTGAATAAGGAGGCTATTCACAGGGAGATAAGAAAGTGGCTCATTGATAGGAAGAGAGGGTTGGTGAGGCTCCTTGCCTGGAGGGGATTGTCTTTTGGGTGAGCCATAGAAGACCTGTCCTCGTAAAAATTTTGCTAGACTTGGTGGAGGGAAGTTTGGTCATAGAAGAGTAAGATCCCATACTCACCTCATCATTTGTGTTCTATTCGTCAAGTCCTAATCCCAAGTTGCCAGGCTGCCTATTCTTTGATCCCATCAAGAGGAGCTGGCCATTCCAAATTTGCAATACTATCCACTTCACTTATCCCAACAAGAAGTTTGTTTCTGATCATGCATAGATGTGATCCATGCTTACAATGTGCCAATCCACTCTTCCAAACCACCTAGAGTTGTGCATCAAATGTTTTTGGAAGAGCTTACGTCAATCAATAGTGACTTGGTCTTCATATACAGAAAGGGCCTTTGCAAGCTGGGTGGATATCCTGCCCAAAATTGCTTCACCTTCATTCTCATTGCCAACCTTACATGAACAAATTTCTTTCATGGTTGGTGTATCTACATGACAAGGTCACTAGAGACTACCAATTTACCACATGCTCATGGGTTCAAGATAAGGGGTTTTTTAAAATCTTATTTTTGCA
Source organism: Dipteris shenzhenensis (assembly GCF_047967505.1). Classification (NCBI taxonomy): domain Eukaryota; kingdom Viridiplantae; phylum Streptophyta; class Polypodiopsida; order Gleicheniales; family Dipteridaceae; genus Dipteris; species Dipteris shenzhenensis. Next base: position 18,714,331 of record NC_141618.1, on the reverse strand, counting down.
CATTTTTTGCCATACCCTACAAGGGTATGGTCTAAAGGATGGACATATTAGTTTCTTCCTAATCGGGTTCATCCCACTTCTTTTAATTCAATTGGTCAGCTTGACCAATTTAAGTTTAAGGCTTTCTAATATCCTCCTAATGTGTTGTTAGAGTCAAAGACATCCTCCTAATGTGGTTGTTTAAGGCTTTCTAATATCCTCCTAATGTGTTGTTAGAGTCAAAGACATCCTCCTAAAGTGGTTGTTTAAGGCTTTCTAATATCCTCATAATGTGTTTTTAGAGTCAAAGACATCCTCCTAATGTGTTGTTAGAGTCAAGTTTTTATCCTCTCGTGGAGATTTTCAATGCTTTTGTCTTTTGTTGGGTATTTCTCTCTAGAGATGGAGGCTCTCTTTGTCTCTTTTATGACACCACTCTTGCCAAAAGAGCCACGTCCCCACTTTTATTTAATGGTCCATCCCCACTTTTATTTAATAGTCCATCCACCACACACACACACCTCTTTCACCTCTTTTCTCTAGTATCTTTCACTCATCTACCTAGATAAAAATCCTAGGGAGGCTCAAAAGGAAACAACATGATAAGATAGAAGGAGAAAGACAAGTGATACAATTCCATTAGAGAGTGTTTTCTTAAATAGGAAAGTACAAGATCAACATCATCCACTTCCAGTACACATGTCATTGATCCATTGACACAATCTACTCTACCACTCAAATAATTTCTCTTAGTATTCTATGGCACCACATTTCTCAACACGCCTAAGCTACTTTACACTTACACTTATAATGACATTCCAAAAGGAAGGGTCTTAGTGGGATCCCCACCTTGTTTAGATATAGAAGGGTACCATTTAATTGGTTCTTCACATATTAAATAGAAAAAGGATGCATTTTATTCATGAAAATTTCACAAACAAGGGACTTTTAAATTAGGTTATGAACGCACGTGGTATAGATGGTTTATATCTAGTGGATGCCCTAAGATTCTACCTAAGAGGAGATCAAGATCAAGATGGGATTTGAGGCATGGAGTTGTTCCATCAAAGAATAGAAACAAATATTTAATTCTAGGCAGTGGTTTTGGTACTATACACATGGAATAACCATAAAAAATATGAGACATTCAGATGAAAAAGATTACTTGGATGAACATCTCTAGAGGTGGTGGTTATATAGAGGCATATTTCAAGGTAGGAATGGGGTTGATTTGGAAATTTCATTTCATTATGTCATCTACTCATATTCAATAATGTACTCTTCAAGGAGAATAAAAATTTCACCATGTATACATGGATGATGACCAATCCAATGACCCATATGTTGACACTCCCCTATCATTGGATGATCTCTACATCACATAGATATACTCCTTGAACTGCTCATGTGGCAAGGCTTTTGTGTTCTAATTTGCTTCCTGGTCCTCAGAGAAATAGTGAGCTCAATGAAAAGAGTCTTCTTCCACCTGGTGTTGTATGAAATGCTAGTGGATGTGAATGTTTTTTACCTCTTATAATCTTTTGTATTCTTTTCTATGGCAATGGCACTCTCATTATCACAGAAGATCATGGTAGCACTATCTTGGACTGCACCAGGCTCTTTTAAGAGCCTTCAAAGCCAATAAGCCTCCCCTGTACATGGTTACTTGATTCTTGCTAGATGAAGAGACACAATGAGCATTCAGCCAAAAGTGTATCATAAAGTAAACTTGTGAACTCTCTTTCAAATATGCGATCCCATGATTGGCTATATTGCTAAGGTATTCAAAAATTTTCTTACCTCATTCCAATCATTGGATAGATGGATTTGCCATGAATTAGCTCACAAGCCCTATGACATAGCTCCTACATAGCAAACATCAAGCCATGTCAATGTCATCAAGTAGAGAAGCTTAACAGCCATGTACAAACCCATTGCTACATTCCTTGATGACTTTGTATGGACCGGTCCATAGTGGCAGAAACTTCTTATCCATTTGGTGGTCCAATCTGTTATCAAAGCATAGCACAACATCCCCCTCAGCAAAATGTCTTTCCCATCCCTTGCGAATCTTAGCATCCAAGCAGGCCTTTATTCGATTATGTGATTATCTTGGCATTGATAAGGACAAGAGGTTAGGACCCATGAACTAGGATTTGCAAGATCTACGTATCCAATTTGATCAATCCACCAAGATGCAACCCCTGTAAAGTGCAGGACCCTACTCATGTGAATCTAAAATTCCAAGATGATGGTAAACAGAATTGCCGATAGAATTTTCATGTTTTTTGGTTTTTAAACATTCAATCCCACTTATACCTTAATGTTAACTTTAATATTAAAAAAACAATATTGTACCAGATCCATCACTGTTTAACGAAAGTTGTCTAGCTTTCCACATGGCTCGTTGCAATGCATGGCAATCATGTGCTATTCATCGAGGGAGTTTGGAAAACATCATTTTATCAGACCTTGTAAATTGCCTCCACCTCCTAGATCACTAATCGCATAGACCTTGTCACTCACCCGATGGCCCAGATTGAACATGAGAAGGCTGATCCCACCTAGCTTATCTCTTGCAAAATCTCTCTTAATATCAAATAAGAGTTGGATGTGCACTTGCAAGAAATCCACCATTAATACTTTGACATATGTGGGGGTGAAGACCTGGAAGACATGGACCCTTGTGATCTCCTTGGGGCATATATTACTCCTTGCCTCAGAGGATAGATTGGAAGTGGTAATTAGGATGAAGACACGACTAAGATAGATGCATTGGAGGATAGAATTGAGGATATTGAGTGCATGATAACTCATGAGGGGCGAGGTTTCACACCATCAGAATTAAAGAAGGATGGGACCTTCTTTTATGACCCAATGTCCATAGTGCCAAATCAAAGATTAGAACCGCTTCCCTTACCTTCTTTTGATAGTCTAGAGTGGCCACTTCCAAGCACAAAGATCAATGAATTATATAGAAATAGAATGTTCAATGATGTTAGAAATGCTATGATGCCAACTACAGGTGGAAGAAATGCTAGGCTCAGTTGGTTTCTTCCATTTCCATGTTTTGTTGATCTTCAAATGTGACATTCCAGTAAGCATCTCTAAAAATTCTTGTTTGTATAAAAAATTATAATGTTACAAGATAGTATGTATTGATAGATTCCAATTTTTGTAGGTATTTCATTGGAAGGCAAAATCTTTGCATGTCTTTCACATATAAAAGGTTTAGATGGAAAATTTTGCAATGGGAAGTGATGGATGATGATTTGTGTGATGGGACTCACGGTCCCATTATTGAAGTATTTATTACTCGGCAAGGACAACCTGATCTAATGTTGGAATTGGAGGAGGAGTGGACCATGCGGTTCATCAGAGAAGAAATGCAACCGGCAACAACAAACCCTCCCCAGGACTACTATCTTAGACTTGACAATCACAAAGTCAGATATAGGGATGAGACAAACATCCTTTGTAAGAATTGTTGTCCCCCAAATACTCTTGAAATAGTAGGGACGTGATGGCAGAGGATCATATTTTTTGTCCCAAAGATTTGAGATCAAGTGTTTGGATCTTAGTGCTTCAACAAAGCACATGGCCATGGGGCATTTTTAGATGTATGAATAGAATAAATAATACAAAGCGATGTTTCACTCATTGTGTATAATCATTTGAACCTTTGAATTGATGGCTCTCTGTGGTGTATGAAGGACAAATTTATAAATATTTGTGATTTTAAATCTGTGCCACCTAGTATGCTTCCAACATCATACTGCATAATATGATGGATACTGTCAAAATTATAATTCAAGTGGAGGGTCTCTACAAACATTAGAAAGAGAGGGAGAGGGAGAGGGAGAGGGAGAGGGAAAAAAAGAGAGGAAGAGGGAGGGGTAGAGGGAGACAAAAAGAGAGGGACAAGGACAAGGACAACAGGGAGACAAAAAGAGAGGAGAGGAAGAGGGTAGGGTAGAGGGAGATAGAAAGGGATGGGTAGAGAAGGAGAGGGAGAGGCAGATGCAGAGGGAGAGGAAGAGGGAGGGGTAGAGGGAGACAAAAAGAGAGAGAGAGGTAGAGGGGGAGGGAGAGGGAGACAGAAAGAGAGGAAGAGGGTGGGGTAGAGGGAGACAAAAAGGGAGGGGTAGAGAGGGAGAGGGAGAGGGAGAAGCAAATGGAGAGAGAGAGAGAGAGACAAAAAGAGAGAAGCATGTGCAACAAGTTGGGGGTGCATCTAACCTATTGCACAAATCAAAATTTCTTGATGATTTGTGCAATAGGTTGTGTGCAGACCCAACATTTTGCATGTGCAATAGTTTGAGTGTACCCCCAACCTATTGCATGTGCAATGACAACCTATTGTGCAAATCAAGAAAATTTAATGATTTGTGCAACAAGTTGTGTACACCCTCACCCTGTTGCATGTGTAATAGGTTGATGTACCCCCAATCTATTGCATGTGCAATGAGTTGGGTTATAGATAACCTGTTGCACAAATCAAGAAAATTTGATGATATATGCAATAGGTTGTGTACACCCCCAACTTGTTGCATGTGCAACAAGTTGGGGGTGCAATATCCTTCAACAATAAGAGTATGAGCACACATGGCACCCATGTTAGAGTGGGATACTTTGCCATGACCATCTCACCCATGGTCTTGTATATCTGTTACTAATACAGTAACATTTTCACTACCACCAACTTTACGAATTGCTCTTTCGTATATTTTTACAATATATGCTAAAGTTTTTTCTTTTATAGACGTATCAATACTCTCCAAAAACATAGTTCCCTTGGGAGTAATGCACATTACATTTATCAAGGGTCTGGCCTGCTTGCTAGTCCATCCATCAAAAGCAAGAGTGCACCCATATGTAGGAATAAAATCCAATATCTTTTTTTTCAAGCAATCTGCCACAGTTATCTACCTCTATCAAAATGATATGTACGCATTTTATTATAATCTGGCAAAACAAATCCTGGTCTAGCACATAACTTCAAGGCATTATGAAACGTCTCATCTCTCATGACATTGAATGATTTTTACAACAGTTTCTATCCATCTAAAGTGCTCTTCATGCACTTGTTGCCGAAGAAATCCATCCTCCATAGAAGATTATTCTCCCTTTTTCCTCTTCTTTATGTGATAAGCATTAGTCGCATCAAAACTCACCTACAACCTACTTGCTAGCAAATCTACATCACCTTCATGTATGGATACACCCCTCACATTTATTGGTGCTTCTCCTTCAACCATCTCATCAACCTCAGCGCTCACATCTTGTTGACTTGGACAATTCCTTATCAGGTTTGGATTAACCACTTTCTTCACTTTCTCTAAATATGATTTGCATAACGAAACAACATCAAATGGAGTGCATGAGCAAGCTTTAATGTCACTGCCTATTCCAAGAAAATGTTGCTTGATGCGAGTAGAACCCCCCGTCAGCTTGTGTCCACAATATTCACACTACACAAAAGAGACCGAGGCATGTACTTTTTGTATCTCCATCACATATGACCAAATATTGCCGTTCACCATGCTTTGGAAATTGCAAAAAAAATAAAATGCAAAAAAATTAATTTGCATATGCAATAGAAACATAATACAATACACATTTTGTTGAAAACAATACATATCCTTTAAAAACACTTTCAAGAATGCAATATATTAATTGTCATTCATTCACGTTCTATTGAAAGAATATGAAATATTCATTCAAAAGAAAGTGTAAGACCCAGTAATGAAAATTAAGAGACATGGATTCATTTCTATTGAAATAATACACTCAAACTGTAAATCATTCATTCACATTCTATTGAAAAAATATTAAATATTTATTCAGAAGAAAGTGTAAGAATGAGTAATGAAAATTGGGAGAGATGGATGCATCTCTAATGAAAAAACACTCAAACTATAAATCAGTCATTCACAATCTATTGAAAGAATATTAAAGCTTCGTCCACCAGTGGTGATGAATCCTCGTTTGAGAGCTTCACGTCAACCTCCATAGGGGTACCAACTGTCTTGCACTTAGCCATGCCAAATGCCTTCAATATCTCTCTAGCATACTTTAGCTGTGAAATGAAGATCTCAGCTCTGGCCAAACTTCAATCCCCAAATAGAAATGCATCAGTCCGAGGTCTGTCATTTCAAACTCTCTTCCTAGCAAATGCTTTGTTTGCGAGATCTTCTCTTCATGGTTCCCTATTATGACAAGGTCATCCACATAAAGGACCACGATCATACACTTGCCTCCTCCTCTGAAGATATACAAATTTGCATCAGATGGGCTCCTCCTAAAGCCATTTTGTAGAAAGTAAGCATCAATTCATTGGTACCACACTCATGGGGCCTGTTTCAGCCCGTAAAATGCCTTCTTCGGTTTACAGATTTTACCTTCTGAACCGGGGATCACAAAACCTGGTGGTTGTTCCACGTATACCTCCTCCTTGAGATCTCCATTTTAAAAGGTGGATTTTACATCCATCTGAAACACGGGCCAACTTCCCTGGGTAGCTAAAGCCAAAACACTATGAATTGTGGTTAGTCGAGCTGTGGGAGCAAAAGTATCTTGATAATCATGTACCTATGCAAATTGTAGTTAGTCGAGCCTTGTACTTATCCAATGTGCTGTTGGACTTGTACTTGGTCTTGTACACCCACTTGGTGTCGATTACCTTGTGTTTTGGTGGTCGATCCATAAGGTCCCAAGTGTTGTTCTTCATTATGGAGCCATACTCCGACTGCATAGCCTCCATCCACCTATCATAACCCTGTGCCTCTTCAAGACACTTAGGTTCATCAAGACGGATCACCTTTGTCATCAAAGCATAGTTGACTCGTTGCTCCTCTAATCTCTTGGACCGGCGGTGTTTGGATGGTTCCTCCTCAATGGTGGCTAGAGGTTCTCTTCCATCCAAAAGCTACTTTACCCACTTTGAGAATGGCCGTTGTCGTTGTGGTTCTATAGGCTCTTCTTCCTCTTCTTTATCTTGAATCCTCCCAAGCAGCATTGGGGGAGTTTGGTCTATTGTTGGTGGTTGTACTGGATGGATATCCTGGTCCTGGTTGTCTGGGAAGGAAGCATCCTCCTCCAATTAATGCGGCTATTCTGAGAAGACCACATCGCGACTTACTATTACCTTCTTGGTAATAGGGTTATAGAGATGGTAACCCTTCGCCTCTTCATTGTAGCCCAAGAAAATACATTTGTGGCTCTTCGGTCCCCATTTGGTCCTATTAGCATTAGGGACATGCACTAAACAGTCACATCCAAAAACTCTGAAATGTGTAGCTGAAGGTTTTTTACCAAAAAGGCCTATAATGGAATCATCCCAGTTCACAGCCTTCATGTAGCTACGATTCAGAATGTAAACTATAGTGTTACATGCTTCGGCCCAGAAAGTCTTTAGCAAATCTTTCCCTTTCATCATACTACTACCCATTTCACAGATGACGTGCATCTTGCATTCTACTACTCCATTTTGCTGTGAAGTATGTGGCGGGGGTTTCTGCCTCTTGATCCTGTGACTTTTGCAGTAACTTTCAAATTCAGTTGATGTGAACTCTCCACCTCTGTTTGATCTCAATTTCTTCAACTTCCTCCCCGTTTCTTTCTTGACCATTACATGCCATTCTTTAAACTTACTAAAAGCCTCATCTTTAGTCTTCAGGAAGTATATCCATATCCTTCTACTGTAGTCGTCGATCAGCGTCATGTAGTAGGAACCACCCAAAGCTTCTGTCTCCATCTTTCTGTAGAGGTCTGTGTGAACGAGCTCTAGAGGAGCCTTTGCTCTACTAGCCTCTTTAAGAAAGGGCTATCGATGCTGCTTGCCCATCATGCAAGCTTCACATACATCAGGCAGATCTCTAATTTCTGGCAGGTCTGCGATCATTCCACTTTTATGCATCTCCTTTAAAGAACTAAGGTTTACATGACCAAACCCCTCATGCCACAGCTTAGTGTTCTTCACATTGGCTCGAGCACTCAAAGCTGAGAGTTCGCAGATCTTGTTGCACCGTGTACCTTTACCAATGATCTTCCCTTGAAGATCCAAAATCTGTGCACCATTCTTATTAAATTGAACTTTGAGGTCCCGATCCGTGATCGTAGAAATGGACAACAAGTTCCTCTTGATATCTGGCACATAAAGAACATCAGACAACTATTTTACAACTCCATCTGGCTCGAGAGCAATCGTACCTTTTCCTTTTGCTGGACATTTTGCATCATTGTCGACTGCCACCAGGATGTCATTCCCTACCAGCTATAGAGAAGTATACCAATCCTTCCAATTGGTCATGTGGCACGATGCACCACTGTCAATAATCCAAGGTTCATCTACAGGTACATGAACTGCCTCCATGAAAATCTCCTCAATTGCTACAAACAGCTCTACTGGTACTGCCTGCACGCTGTTTTTGGAGTCTTTCTTTACTCCGTTCTTCTCATCTGCAATCTTCTTCCAGCACTCATTCTGCTTGTGCCCTCCCTTGTTGCAATAGAAACACTTGATCTTCTTCTTTCTCTTTTTATCATTAGAAGAAGATGGGTTACCAGAGTCCTTACCCTTACCTTTCTTTGATCCAGTGTAGAAAGCCGAATCTTCTCCAGTCCTCATCTTTTGATGCATCTCCTTCTCCAAAAGCATTGCGCTAAAATCCTCAAAGTTGAGGGGCAAATTTCTGTTCTGCATATTCAGTGCTGTAACAAGACCATCGTACTTTGGTGGGAGAATCCATATGTACCTTCATGCTAGATTCTCGCTAGTGATGGTGATGCCAATCATAGTCATCTCATCGTGTAGATTCTTCACCTTGGTGATGAACTTCTCTGCCGCTCCAAACTTAGATAGTTTCTCGTTCGCGAGTTGAGTCTCTAGATTCTGAATCTACATCTGATTTGTGGTCTCGTACTGATTTTTCAAGATCGTCCATGCCTCCTTCACTGTGGTGACATGTTGAATTAACGCCATGACCGAATCACTTGCACTGCAGACAATAGAACATAGTGCATCGGCATTTCTTCTTGTCCACACAAGAATCTCATCCACAGCTTGTACTATCTGTTGTGCTGCATTGGTCGGATTCGGTCTCAGAGTCTCAGAACCACAGCTTCATGTCCACCCCAGTAGCAGTATCCCAAAGCTCATATGCGCTTAGGATGGTCTTCATCTTGAACTTCCAGAGTGGATAGTTAGTGTCGTCTAACTTTTTGCTTTCGCCGAATGATGGGATTCACAATCTTGCGAGCTGGGCCATCTCTCACAATCTGCTTGCAAATAGAAACACACTACCAAATCTTCTTGCTAGAGTCTACGCTCTGATACCATGTAAGAAAACAATACAACATATGTGCTCAACAGATAACAGGATCTCATATGCAAGAGAGAAAACAGATAGTATGGAGAATCAAAAATTTGATTACTGTAAAATTGATACAATAGATGGCGCTGCCTCCCAACCGTGCACTCCTGTGAAAGAAGCTTCGATGGCAATCTAGAAATAGTAGAGGACAAAGGCTGGATGCTAAGGAATCAGGGTTGTTGTAGCTAGTGATGAAATGGGCTTCACAGGCTTGCTCTTATATAGCTACCAGTCGTAGTTGGTTAGACCCAATTGGGTGACCGACCCAGTCTGCCCAAAATGGCCGACTGAGGTCGTCGATCCCAAAATAGACCACCGACCACACGATAGAACTGGTGCGCAAAATAGAGCAACTAACCTACGGACTTCGTTCGGCCCACAACCATCCGAGATCATCTGGGGCTCCAAACGGCGGGCCCCGTAACTCGAGAGTGGGCTACCCTGGGAAATGCTTCATCTACCCTCAATGCAGTCAGTCATGGGATGCCTTCCCGCACTTGCATGTAGCCTAGTTGGCAGTGTGCCAACTCCGTCCAGCCATCATGCCACACATGGCCCCCATCTGGTGTCCAAACCAGGACCTACTGGATAACCGAGCTACTCAAATGCCTTCTCCTCATATGGGGGGCTTAGAAGTAGAGTTAGCTGGTTCCGGCGTAGTTACACGAGAGTGAAGCGTTGATGTCTAACAAATTTCACGAGCAAAAACCTATGAGCAGGTTTATCCGAGCATGTTTTTCAAGAGATTTAAAAAATTGTATTTCTTTAGTAAACATGTTTTTCACACTTTTATTTTCACTAGAACTAAATCCCTTTATTCTAAAAACATACAAAATTGTCACTCATTCAATTTTACATAATATAAATTTTCTTATTCATGGACATCCTTTATATCCCTATTATTACCTTAAAAATTTGTTGAAAAATAATTCCTTTAAGAAACATCCCTCATAATCACTCTCAATGTGATAATATTATACATATATAATTACCTATGAAACACATTTATATCAATATGACAAGATCTTTCTAGTATTTAAATAGTGTAGATAACAAGATATTTATGGGTATGTTTTTAAAAAAGTTTAAATTACTATAGATAGGTATTAACTTGTGCTTATATATCACTCTCATAAAATATATGTAATATTTAATATTATATATGCAATATTTTCCAAAATATAACACCATAGATGTGCTCAAAAGGGGTTTTCTGATCAATTTGAGTGGCTGAATGACTATATTTGGACATTGGATGTGAAATTTATGCCACTTCTAAAAGTGCTGTCAACCTTGGAAGACCTACTTCAAAGGGGTTTCATTGGTGAAACTACCTCGATGGCTTAATTCAATGAGGTATCTTTAGATAAACCCTTTCATAGTCTAGGTTTAGAGAGGGTTTTCAATGTCACCCCCTATTAAGTAAAATTTGTAAGAAGGATCTTAAGGGAATTTTCATAAAGAAGTCTACTCTACATGTGGGTTTCTTAAAAATCCATCCCATTATGTTACTCACCATTCCCAAAGATTCATGTAAATATTTGTGTATTGCTATATACTTTGCATATTTCTAAGTGAAAGTAGGTTTTGTTCCTATCTATTTTTGCCATATTTTGACATAGTTGGAAGCTTTTTTCCCTTCGCTCGAACGCTCAAAAGATTTCACTCGAAAAGTGCTCGTCCCCCACCAAAACCACCCTCAACATATATAAAAGGCACCAAGAGACTCAGCTAGGCAAATCAACCAAGCTCAAAGAATGCAACTTGGTGCAAGAATTATCAAATGAATGGAACATGTAAATGAATCTCCAAGTCATCGGCGATTAGCTAAAGCATAGGGCATGAGATTGTGCTGCTACCATTGCACTTAAGGAAACACTTACTCTCCTAGAGATGGAGCTAGCTAAGTAAAACACTCATGTAGATGGACTCAAATGGTGTTGCATCAAAACCAATGAAAGATTATGAGGCCTATAGGAACACTACTGAGAAAACTCATTAAACCCAATGGAATCAGATTGAAGATCTCGATGCTAAATTGCTGGACCAACATGAGTGCACCCTCCAACTTCAACATTAGCTTGATAAGCCTCACTACTTGCCTTCGGAGGAGCCCAAGATGGAAAGTAAGTGGGAAGTGCAATAGAATAGGCTTTTGCACGCATTAGAAGACTTAGGCACCCACTCTCTCAAACCCCACACTATAGAAGACACCCTTCACTTCCATGTAGATATTCTTAGAGTATCTTTCGCACAATACCACCTTAACCTAGCTAATTCCCTTTGACCTTATTACATTATTAATGTCCTTCATCACAATTCTAAGCATTCTAATTCAATTTTGTCCATGCCATTCTTCAGTGGGGACCTTCAATCTAAGAATGATGTTGAAATCCGGTTCCTCCCACTCCACCCAATAATCCTTTACTTGCTAGGTTGGTGTTACATCATTTAAAAATCCTTAGTCTTCCTCCTAGAAATTGTGTATTGGATCTTGCAAAACTAGCTAACTTTGCATCGTGGCCCTAGAGTCCACATTTCATGGCCCAAGGCCGCAGGTGCTTGCAAGAGTATGGTTGCATAGAAGCTGACCGGAAGAGGAACTATCTCCCCTATAATAAAGTTTCGGAGGCTATGTCACACATGCTCAACATAGATTTCAATCAATTCAAAACCAAGTGTGTGATCTATTCTACTAATTAATTGAACTGGACTTCGACATAACCATCACCAGTTTTTAGTCCATTAAGCATCTCGGTCCTCTAAATACCCCTCCACCTCCTTGCCCCAACCCTAACCAACTAGTTTAAGTAGACTGGACTCTAACATCCATCACCATTGTTCAGTCCATTGAGCATCTTGATTATATAAATACCCCTCGACCTCCCTAACCCAACCCTAACCATCTTGGACCTTCCTCGTTAAAAGCCTATTTAAATTTTCCCACCTAGTTTGTCTATTTAAACCCTCCATCCAATACTCTTGTTCCTTCCAACACCACACATCCATCCACTCACAACCCACCAACTCCAAGCACACCCACGTAGGATCAGATGATGGTATTATAGGACCCTCTATAGATTCAATGCATGCACTTACCATTATGTCCAAAAAATATTACGGCCTACTTTCTTCTCAGGCAAGCCCCTTCCAACACAACTGTGGATAGAGGAGCACAAGAGTTTTCCAATGCTTTCATTACTAGGGTCCACCAATGCATAATTGGATGTAGCCACTTTTTGGGAAGTTGAGGTTCATGATGGAGAGCCAACATTCTTTTTCTAGTTTCAGCCGCCATGCTAGTTGTGGCCATGCTATGCTAGTTGAGCACATTTTAGTAATGTTCAACAATTTCACTTTTTTAAATATCCTATTATGTTTTCACACCATCAGCACTCTAGATGTCTATCATCAAAGCTAGGCCTTAAATTTGAAGTGTGGTCTAGAATTTGATTTTGAAGGGTAAGTTAGAAGTCATCATTTTAGTTGAGATAGTTTTTGTCATGAATGGCATCACACCCTAGCCAAATAATAAGAATGCTAGCCTACAAGGCCTACCCAAATGAACATGAGAAACAAAGGGAAAATTCAATGATAATCAATCATCATAAGTAAAACCAACATCAAGATGGTAATTGAAATAAAAGTCTCAAGTCACATGTGAAGGAAAGAGCTAGTGATGATGAGCTTTTTGAATAGTTTCATGAGGTAGGCATAGTTGATCTATCCATGTGCTAGGTAATAGAGAGTCACATAATTTATGTCTCAATGTTGCCTTTCCATCACTATTTTGTAGAAACTTATGGCCTTGGTTAAATGAGACCCAGCCTAGTCATTTTTTTCATTTAACATCTGCCTACCTCAGTATCGTCCATGCTTTTGATACACCCCATGATGTGCTTGTGAGTGTCTAAATCATTTTTTAAGAGACTTTGACACTTCTTTTATGAGGGAACATCTTGTATCTTAAACTTAATAGCTCTAATTCCATGAGAGTAGACAAACATATTTGGCTTCTTACCTAAGAGTTTGTATCTGTGACCTTCCTTGGATGTCTTCTCTTACCAAATAACTACTTATAACCACTACTTCCCACTTCTCATAGGTCAAGCCCCAATGATCTATAAATGTTTCGATCACCTTATGTTTGGGTTTGATACACTGCAACACAAAGCATGGGTCATCTTCCCCTTTCTCCTTATATGAATATTTAATTGAAGAGTTATCCGCCTCTTCTAGTGCATCAGTGAGGTCATTGAATTCTTCCCCAAAGTATGGTCCAATGTCCATCTATTTGACATAGTAAACATGTAAAGGATAAATTTGGCATAGATTACATTGTTTAATAGTTGCAATGTTGTCACACTTATCATAATCTACCATGATGCACACTACAAAAGTGAAAAAGAAATTGTGTTTTCAGACAAAGGTGGTTGTCTGAAAAACCCCATATGCTATGTGAACTTTGTGCCCCTTTAATGCTGGTACAATATCACTTGTTTCTCCTCGCTACCTCACTCTACAATAAGATACTATTGATGACTTGTATACTGCATGTCAACTACTGTGACCTTGTGGATAGGTTAGATGTCAGCCATTTTGCTACATCATGGGCATCCTACAACCTATCTTGAGGACATGTTAACCTCATGTTATTTGTCGTCAATAAGATGCTTGCTTAATAGCAGTGCCACATCCATGATGTTTTCCCTTGCATTGGCTAGATTAAAAGAAATTTCATAGCATGTTTAGGGATTTAAACCTTGAAAAAAAGTAGAATCCATGGGCTAATTTAAAATAAGGATGCATCATTCAACCACACCCAATGTTTTTTTATTATTTCCTTCACCTAATAGTATTTGGTAAACCAATCCTAGTGCAATAGAAAATAATAGACAAAAAATGTGTCACAAGTTCTTTGGCATCTAAAATGTAGAAATCGTATGTGCATTGCATTGTCTTGAACTCCATAGATTCTATCAGAAGACGAGAATCAATCATAAATTCTAGCATATGGCTATAGGTGATATGCTCCAGGATTATTATCCACTTGTTGTACATATGTGCAATTTGCATTTCATCTTGTTAATATTTGGCAAAATCAATCACATAGATATTTGCATTCTTGGGAAAATTTGCAAGGCACGTCTTGAATTGCTTGTCTTGCTAATGTGCTACAAAATTGTGCGCCATCTCTTCCCATCTCCACCTAGGAAATTTCAAATTTCCTTCATTCCACAGGGTTGTCTTTCTTCAATTCATTTAGGCAAACAAATTGCTTCTCCCTTGCACCATCATTCACACCATTATGTGGGAATTTGCCACATTGAATGCACTCAATTTGGTGTTATTCACAAACTCCATCCGGACAAACCACTTGATCCCACACAAAATATAGTGTGTCAAGCTTACGTTCCCTTGCAACACATGATGAGGATCCAAGTGACTGATATACTAGACATTCACCTAGAAGACATGGACATCTATCTCCATAAAGAAATGCACCAGTACAACCACACCTCAAGTCATTCAAAGAGTGCTAAGCTAGGTCAAAGTCTATCTATGTTTTGTAGCAACACCCATTCCTATCTTGAGTCTCTTGATATACCAAGGTTTGCAATGCTTGAATCTCATTTGATCGATCCTTATTTTAGTGTTCTTAGATTTAAATCTTAGGTTAAGCTACATCTACACATCCAAAAAATTATAAAGAGTATTCATAAAACCTATGCAAACTAAAATTGCAAGTACCACAATGGCTTCAACCAACACAATGGCTTTGACCAGCACAGTGTCTTACACCAGAATGGTGATGGTTATTATTTGAAAATAGTATTGTGATATGAAGTTGGGAGTAATAAACTTCACGCACCTCTTCACTTCCTACTGCTTTCGAACTGAGTGATAGAGATATTTATCACTAGGAAAGGGACATTAAAAGAAGCTTTTATACCAAGATACCACACATACTATCTCCCTTATATGAGAATGAAGATGGTAACATCCCAAGTGATGTTGTAGCATAGGGAGAAGGAAAGGATCAGCAGGGGCCATAATCTCAGCAAGCCAGTTTGTGCCAAAGAGAAGAGCGATACATTGTTGAAATAAGATGTTATGGCTCAACATGACATGAACTGATATATATCAAGAAGTTTGAAGGGGCTGATTGAGTCAGATGGGTAGGTTCCGAGGAAACATTGCACCTCCTTCATAGATACCTTTACAATTAGCTCAAAACACTTTGCAAACTATCATTAAACACAGAGGCCTATAACTTTCAATAGAAACATGAAATCAAATATTCAAACACATATCAAGATGCATCTTGGGCTTTGCTCTGCTATAAGTTTGTAAGAAACAGAGAAGAAATCGGAAAGATATGGGTAGATACTGGACGAGGGTAAAAAGAAATCGTCACACACAGAGAGTCATAGCTTTTTGATTTGACATATAATATAATAAATGAAGATATAGGATGATGCTCCTTTAAGAGAGTTCACGCTGATATAATTTTCGTCCAAATCGGACCATCGAGCAAAAAGTTATGAGCAAAATATTGACAGGGGGTCAAACTGTCATGAAAAACACCTACTCCTTCTACTGGTGCCGACTTGGGAGAATAATACGTCCATGCTTAGACTTCATCAATGATCCAAGTCCCATATAGGTTGCCTAGGAGGGAAGGAAGAGGTCCCTTTATGGCTTGAGAAATAGATAAACCATGTATGCTCAATGAGTAGCCTAATAGACAACACTTTTGAGCACTTTGGAAGAGAAAGCCATGGAAAAAAGAGACACTCAAGAGAGAGAACCTAAAGCGACTTTATTACCAATAGAGTGAGACTCCACTCCAATGCAACTCAAAATACCACAAACACAAGGGAGAACAAGAGGTTTCATATGTACAAGAGGGATCGGAAGCTCCAAGACCACTCATAAATTGCGAATGAGCTAGAGAGAGATGGACTCAAGAGTCTACATAAGAGAATATCTATAAGGGGAAGAGAAGGCTCATGGAAAAGGCTTGAGGAAACTAGAGCTACAGCAACATGAGGCCTAATGGTGGAAAAGATGAACAAGGGAGAGGAGGGCTTCTTTTATAGAGATTTTGTCACTCTTCTTCACACATTTACAATTGCTACCTATAGATTCCTTTCCCCATGAATCACATAAGCCCATATGTCACCATCCATGTCCTTTTTTTTCTACTCTTGCCATGTGTCTCATCAAAAGATGCTCAAGACTCTTAAAATATTGAGAAAGTCAAGAGTCTCCCCACATGGAGCCCATAGGGACCCTCTCTGTTCCATATGTCCACATCCTCCTTATTCCACATAGTAATTCTAGAAGGATTCCTCTTGACTCCACACTCCTTCACATGCCTTCCACATGCTTGGCATGTGATCTCTCTTATATTATTTGGAACACATGGATATGAGCCCACATCTTTATATAACTCACTCTTCCTATTTTCTAAAAACTCCATAATATCCCATACACAAACAACTCTTACCCATACTAACGTATTTATCATTCATACACATGGTATTTACAATGATCCATTCCACTCATCCTCTCAATCCCATATAATATCTTAGAAAATAGAAATAAGTGAGAACCGCTAGGCTATCACTTGATACTCAAACTCCTATCAAACATAGAAGAAAAAAATACAAATGCCAATTAAAAAATATCAAATTCTCTCTCTCTCTCTCTCTCTCTCTCTCTCTCTCTCCCCTTAAGAAAGAGCTTTAAAAAGTGCTAAGATGTACTCAAGAAGTGCAATGATTGCATTGACAAATTTCAATAGATGTGTTTTGACCTAAATAAGAAGCCTGCAAGAGGGCCATTCTATCCTCTGATTGAGTAATATGGCTAGCTTGCCTCTCACCATTACTAATAGATTTACCAAGATCATGCAAAGAAGAATAATGTTTGCACTCCAATATGTAGCCATTTCATATTGTCTAGAGCTGCTCTCTACTAGAACTGATTTGTAGGAATTTTTACTAGTTTTCAAGGATTCCTACAACTCTCCTAACACTACATTAGTTTCCTCAGTGTTCCTTTACACCCACTCTATCATGCCACTATATTCGTCGATGTTCAATGCATTTATTATATTGGAAAGACATTTCAAAAGGCCATTATTTTCCACCTTTTGATTGTCAAGGGCTTCTACCATGGACATTAGCTCCCTCTTCACATTATTTGCCTCCATTAGAGTGTCCTTCAATTTTGTTACTTCGGGAACTTGATGCGCTTCTCTACCTCTCCTCCAACCAACTTTTCAGCTTCATTTTCCTCTCTTGGCTGCCTTGGTTTGTAGCTAAGCTTGCAATTTCCTTGTGTGTTCTGCATCTATCTTGGATTGTGCCAATTTCTCCTTGGCTTCGGTATCTTCTCGGAGATGTCACTTAAATATCACATTATGATGTTCTACATTGTCTCTCCTTTCTACCTTCCTCATTGAACACTTATTTCATTAATTTTGGACTTGTCAATGTACAAATTCATTTTTACATATACTTTTGGACTAGTTTTCAGATAAAATTTAAGAAAAACCCAATCTTCAAAGCACATATAAAAACATAAAAACAAGCATTTTTTTATATATTTTTTAAGGACATGAAACTAAAATTATAAAATTTAACGCAGCCTACATAAGTTACATGAAAAAATAAGATTCGGTTGTTGTAAACTCTCTTAATATTTAATGGTGTTAATAAACACCTTCAAAAGTTAAGCCTGAGATTTTCAAGACTACATAAGTTACATGAAAAAATAAGATTCGGTTGTTGTAAACTCTCTTAATATTTAATGGTGTTAATAAACACCTTCTAAAGTTAAGCCTGAGATTTTCAAGACTACAGCCATTCAATTTGATGAATTTTCTATTTTCAAGTCCTTAGCCTAAATTCAACCCATTCAAGAGCT
Organism: Dipteris shenzhenensis; assembly: GCF_047967505.1. Lineage (NCBI taxonomy): Eukaryota > Viridiplantae > Streptophyta > Polypodiopsida > Gleicheniales > Dipteridaceae > Dipteris > Dipteris shenzhenensis. The sequence continues at coordinate 18,696,041 of NC_141618.1, read as the reverse complement.
GAGCTCATCTCTTCCTCATCGATGTAGTTAAAATTATAGAAGAGAAGTAAGGATTGATGAATTTTCTCCTGCATAACACTTTGTTTGTTCTGAATGGCTTGCGCTTCCTCGAGGGAAAATCTTCCATAACGAGCCACACGCGAAGATATCTCACTTTGAAAGTCTATCAACTCTCTCCTATATGACTGCAATTTATCTATTTCAGTAGTAGCCATACTTATTTTTCTTTCCTCTTCCTTCTCTAAGCCCTTCTGACAAGCAAAGTCATCCTTCTCGTACTGGGTTAATGGAGCTGGATTTTGCTTTCTCTCCTCTCTCTTTCCTTGGTTCTCAGCAATCCATTCTTTGAGGCTGCTAATGGCTTGCTCGACAGAATCGATTACCTTAAAAAGATCCATAATGGCTGCAAGATGAAAGGAGTATGCTTGAGAAGAGGAGGTAAGGTTGCGGGCAAGATGGAAGGAGTAAGCTTGAGGAGAGGAGTAAGGTAAGAAGAGTAAAGTGGAAGAAGTGTGGAGAGGAGTAAGGTAAGAAGAGTAAAGTGGAAGAAGTTTTTGCTGCGGGTGAGATATAGAAGACAAACGAGGTGAGGAAGGTAACGAGAGTGAGGAAAGATATAGAAGACGAACGAGGTGAGCAAGGTAATGAGAGTGAGGAAGGTAACTAGAGGAGATAAGGCAAGATGAAAGGAGTATGCTTGAGAAGAGGAGGCAAGGCTGCGGGCAAGATGGAAGGAGCAAGCTTGAGGAGAGGAAGGAGCAAGCTTGAGGAGAGGAGTAAGGTAAGAAGAGCAAAGTGGAAGAAGTGTCTGCTGCGGGTGAGATATAGAAGATGAACGACTACTAGGGAATTTATAGAACTACAGATGCAAGACCGTAATGCGAGATGACTAGATGCAAGATCGTAATGCGAGACATTATAAAATAAAATGATGGGATGCAAGACCGTAATGGGAGACATTTGAGACATATAAGATAGTGATAGTACATTGAAATCTATAAAGTAAAATGATGGAACACAAGAATGATATAATTAATAGAATCTCATCATGAGATATTATTTTAATATAATATAAGTTAGTAATTATTAGAATCTCATCATGAGATATTCTTTTAATATAATATAAGTTAGACTTGCTGTACATAATAAATGATAGATTTTGAGTACATTGAAATCTATAAAATAAAGTGATGGAACATAAGAATGATATAATTATTAGATTCTCATCATAAGATATTTATTGTACATAATAAATTAGACTTTCAAAAAAGTAAAACCTAATGTATTAATGAATAAATATCATAAAATATCCTAATGTATTGCAACATTTAACATAAGTTTTAAAAACACTATCATTAATCAATACAAACAAGATAAAAATCTTCAAGGACTCATGTTTCTTTCTACATGTTTTACAACTGAATAGAGTCTGATGAGTCCTCTTGAGGCTGTGATTCTCTAAGAGTACATTGAGTCTCACCTTGTGTGGATGGTGTACATTGAGATTCTACTTCTGGTGCAATCGGGATAGACTTAATCTCTTCCTCCTTTACAAGATGTGATGTTGTAGATGCACATTGAGTCTCCACTTCTTGTGTAGGAAGAATGCATTGAGTCTCTAATTCAAGTGTAGACTGTAATGCTTCTACTTGAGTCTGTGATATAGAAGGAGAGTGAATTGTCTCTTCTTTTTCTTTGGCTCCCTCAGGTTCTTCATTGAGTCCATCATGTTGTTTCCCAATGATAGCAGTTAGATAGTGAACAGTCTTAGCCACAAAATCTTGTAGCTCGAGCTTGGTATATGCTTCTATGGAGACATGTTTAAAAATTTCATTGAGATACAACATGAAGTTGTAGGCAATTCTCCACCCACTACTAAACATGTCTTTTTGGTCCACTGCGAGGCGTGTCTGGAAATTTGGTTGGTCTTGATGCTCCCTGATTTTCATAATCGCAGAAACTAACTTGTTTGCAGACCTGTCCATCATGACATATGACAACGTGAATTTGTGTAGTAAATAGTAAGATGCAGGTTCATAATGATATGATAAAAGAACACTTACTTGAACACCCCGTGAAAGCCTGTAATTGAGTTGACAAACCAACAATGGTTGTCATCAAGGTCCCATACTATCAGGCTCCAATGTGAACTACATCACCAATAAAGAGCGATAAGATTTATCACAATATTAAGTATTAATTGACACAATATTATAAATAAGAGAGTAAAAGAAAGATTGAGACCATACTTACTTCTCATAGTATGGCATAAAGACAAGTAGTATGCCATCCAAGTCTAAAGGTTGTAGAATTGAACAAACATCATCTACTGTCTTCTTGGTATCACTAAGTACAGCTGAAAGAAGAGAATCGAGCATACAGACGCGATTCTGTACTGATCTAGGAAAATGAGATATAACCATACTGCAGCAATAAATAAACAAATGTTAGAAGCAGATTGAATCAAATGATTGAAGTATCAAGTCAAGAGATGTTCATATCAAACCTGAGGATGGCCATCATGACTTTGCCATTAGCCTCTTTCAAAGGGTCGGAGAGGATTGTAACTTCCTCGCTACCAAAAGTCAAAACACGAGGTTGCTTGCTAATGATGACCTTAACCTCAGAAGAGCTCCCCATTTCGTCCAATACAGCGGTTACATCAGGACAACTTATGGGCGTAGCAACCAATGTTTCCTCTGGATGCTCCACCACGTTATCAATAAATGCCTTAATGATAGATGACATAAATGCATATAGATGCAAGTCTGTATATGTGGACAATGAGGTTTCACCGCCTCTCAAATTAAAAATTTGAGCAAGGAGCAAGAAGCAGTTATATCCAACTCTCCACCCACAACTGTGGTCATCATTCTGCTTCGCTGCAGGGCATGTTACATACCCTATTTGATCTTCCAAGTCACCCTCCATTTGCATAAGTGCATCTATATCACTTACCAACTTTCGAGCAGATCTACACATCAAAATAGAAAACATAAATGAATGTGCGCATTGCATAGGATGCATCTCATTGACATAATTATGACACAAGTAGGTTATACTTACTCTGACACACTGCCATGGATAGATGCTATTGAATTGACAAAGAAGCATTGCTTGGCTAAGATGTCCACAATTACCAAGCTCCAATGCAAGCTGCATTATCAATTAAGAATAATTATTATTTGATATAATCCTCCACAATGTAAGAGATAAGCCAGGTAGGGATTGATACTCACTCCTCGTGATATGCGGTAAAGATAACTCGCGCCGCAGTCAAATCAATAGGTTGCAACCACTTAAAAACGTCATCTATGGTCTTCTGCTTATTGCTAAGTACACTAGAAACAAGAGGATCGACCATATATGCACATCTTTGTATATATAGCGGAAGCTGTTGTAAAACCATACTGCAATAAAAGGAAAAGAATATTAGTTCATTTGATCCAATGGAAATACAAAAGCATAAAGTCAGTAAAAAGTTTGTGTCAAACCTGAGGATGGCTATTATAACCTTGTCATTGACCTCTTTCTTGAAGTTTATGAGGATTGAAATGTCCTCTTCATCGAATATAAAAGTAAGAGGTTGTTCTCGAACTTGAAACCTAACTTGAAATGACTTCTCCATTTGCTGCAATGTATGATTATTTTCTAGAGTCATCCGTAGCCAGAGCAGCTTTGCTTTCTTGAGATGAGCTTTCTATATTCTCTGCTCCAACTATGTCCTCCTCATCCTCCTCCTCTCCCTTCTCCTATAAAAGGATAAAATAATTATGAGATTCAAAATTTTAAATTAATTATAAATTTAAAAAGACCTTTAAATGAATAAAGAAAATTAAACATAAGTCTTCATACCTCTACATATCTTCGTGGTCTTTTTATGTAATCTTCAGAGGCAAGGTCAATTTCATATCCATCTTCTTCTGCTTCCTTGCTATCGCTGGTGTCCTCACTATTATATCCAGAGCTTTGATCATTTTCATCATCTTTCTTGCTCTCATCATACATGATCTGCTCTATGTCATCCTCTTCATGTGAGATCGGACCTTTCTTATCAAACTTTATTGTGAGAGAAGCCACGGTATCAAGGTATTCCAAGCAAGCAGGGCTCTCAATAATATTTACATTGTGTCCTTTTTTGATAAGAGCTTCAAACATATGTCCCATTCGGCACAATGTGACTTCCCATCCGGACGGTAGCAAAAATTCCATCATACTAATTAAAAGATCAGCACTTTTTGCTGGCCTTTCATAGTGATTTGCGTTGCAATGGAGGGGACTTGGAGCTTCATGCTCTTCCAGTAGTAGTTGCAATCTCTTTGCATTCCCTCTTATATTGTTTTGTAAGGAGTGATCATTGTAAGGGCTCTTCATGCACAAGAAAAAGGTTTCTAGACTCTGTATCTTGAGACCGCATTCTCTCTTGTCCCTTTTTCTTGAGTATATCCCATTGTAAATCTTGAGCTCATTGCCATATTGTTTTTCTAGGGTAGCAGACATTTGTTCCTTGTCATCTTTATCAGCAAATATGACTATATTACATTGTCCCACTCTACCAATGGTGGTATGTAATATTCTGTCAAGGAGTGGACGGATGTCATCCGGTGATATTTCATAGACAAAGAAAAGCTGAGGTCTCTCCCAAGCAGTGTCGTCGGACAAAAAATCACTCAATGAAACTCCCTTGCACTCAACACTCTTTCCAGACTCTGAAATGATTTCATGTATGAAATAAAAGCCCTTGTTCAAAGTTTTTTCTTTTCTGAGAGTGTGGTTATTGATGACTTTTTGTGCATATGCATACACATTTTCCGGAATGTCACTTCTCATAGAGGGAGTAATTTCAGATCCATCATCTTCTACCTTCACCCATTTATGCGCCCAAGCCTTCTGTTTAGCTGACGGTAAAGCTGATGCCATCTGCCTCACAATGTTATGATCAATTTTACATTGGCTGATTGGAATATTTTTTTCTCCCAATAAATATTCAATTGCACTCTTTACTGCATCACGCTTGACCTGTTGGATGATGTTATCTTCCATGCAATGATCTTTATCCTTTTTGCCAAAAAACCATTCTTTGGACATTAATTTCTCTGCAGCAAGACTTGCGTATTTGTCTGGTAGGTTTCTTAAAGGCCTCCACATCCGAGCTGTCATCTCTTTTTTCTCAATCTTCTTTGCCTTCTCTTTAATCAATGATGGAGCCTCATATGTAACATCTCCTTTCTCACATGCAAGACACACGTCTTTGATCTGATGAAAAACTTCATCACTACGGAAAAGTATGCTTGTGTAGTCTTGATACCTATCCCTTACTGTCTTGAAGCTTGTAATCACCTCAGCTCTTTCCTGCTTTCCCCTTGGTACAATGGCACTCAAGCATGTGTAGAAGTCAACAAGATTATCCGCTTCCACTTTAGTTGCAGTTCTTTTGAGAGTGGTCAAAGGAGAATTAAAAGTTTTCCATATGGTCCTAGCTTTGAGCAACATCTCTGAAGTGGAGGTGATTTTTCGTAGTGCATAAATGTCATGATTAAGTCTTTCCGACTCAATCAAATATTTTTTCTCGTTCTTGAAGATACAGATGCATGCAGAATAGTAGTGAAATTGAGGCACACTCGTGAAGGTTTGATAAGTAATTTCTCCTTTCTTGTATGCATCTCTAGAGCGCTCATTACAAGCATAGGCATAGTGCTGACCATCTATTGCCTCAAATGTACAATGAGCTAAGAAATGTCTCTTGGCATCCCTTATATGTCGTTCTGGATCATTCACTGAACTCTGTCCTTCTTGAAGTGAGGGAACTTGTTTTCCGAGGAACTTAGTGCATTGCATCTCAAAATCTATAGGCTGAGAGAAATCGATGGATTGACTATAATCTCCCATGACTGGCCAAAATGTTCTTGGACGGAGTACCAAATTAGAAACAACTGGTTTTTTTCCATCAATCAAAGCCTGAAAAATCTTTTCAGCATAGGCTGTACCTAAGGTCCTGCTGTTGGTGAAGACACTTGCTTTGACAACTATTGAAGCATGTATAACTTGAGTCTTCTGGCCCCATATATATCCTGGATCCTCATTTGTCACAGCCTCATTCAAGCGAAGATTTAGGTTCTTCACTGATAACATTTCTGCTTCTAGATCTGACTCCATTTCAAGACCCTCCGCATCCTCTTCATGTTCTTCCTCTTCTCTTCTTTGCCCTTTCTTTGTATATGAACGACCTCTTTTTCCAGTTATAGGACTTGGAACTGTAGCTCGTGAAGTACTTGCCTTTTGCATTTGACGTCGAGGTTTATTTTTTAGGGGCTCAATGTGAACTGCTTTAGATCGCCCTACTTCTTCTTCTATTGCCTCAACTTTAGGTATACTTAAGGGCTTCACTTGTTCTGTTATTCCATCAACTTCATGAGTTACACCATCTAAGTGAGTAATACCATGAACAAGAGATGTGTGTGCATGTCCTGTCTTATCTGATGCATGTCGTGTCTCACTCAATTCAATTTCTGTCTGAGATGCATGTGCATGTCCGGTCTCCACCAATTCAATTCCTGTCTCAGATGTAGATCCCTTGTAAGCATCCACGTGTACAAGACCCTCATCCATTGCTACAATGTGTTCTGTCTCATCCACTCCACTTCCTCTCTCATTTGTATTACCATGAACCAAATCTACATGGCGTGTCTCATCACTTCCTTTCTCATGTGTGGATTCTTGCACCTTAGGTCCCTCCAATGAAGTTGAACCTTGTTGGATGACACCCTGAAAGTATTCAAGGATAATCTTTGACTGCATTTTTCTTGCTTCCTCAATGGGAAATTCCTCCCACACATGTTGAAGGATCTCCAATGCAGGAACCAATTCAGGAAATCTAGGTGCTTTTGGCGGTGGCATCACAAAGTGCATTGCATCTTTCTTAGAAAGAAGAAACGATCTGTTGCTCATTCTTGACTTTATGTAAATCATCATTGTACTGCTGTCTTTTTCAATTTTTATTCCTACTAAGGTGCCCCCTTGAATCAAATTGCTCTTTGAGAAAGATACATTTGATGCGCACTCATCTTTCTCCAACTCTCTCTTTGTCATCACTAGAATGAGATTTCCTTTACTTAAGACCAAGAACCATGCTTTCTTTGTTGTGTCAACAACTATCCAGTTTGTGAAGTCCTTTGGGGCATAAATTCTTCCATTGTATTTCAGTGTCATACCATTGACAAATGCTGTAGCCTCAAGATCCATCCTGTATTCAAGCACAACACAAATTTTAAGTACTTTGACAAACTACAATTACTTTGAAAAATCAAAAGTACAATGAGTCCCATTAATACACCTCAAGTTTTTATTCTTCCCAATCATATAAGTATCAATTTCATGCTTTGGGAATAGCCTAAAAGGCTTTACAAGGCTTAGAGCATAAATGCTTTGGGAATAGCCTAAAAGGCTTTACAAGGCTTAGAGCATAAATGCTTTGGGAATAGCCTAAAAGGCTTTACAAGGCTTAGAGCATAAATGTGAAAAAAAATAAGGATTTACAATGATCTCTGAATACAAATTTGAAGTCTGTCATATATAAGTACAAAATGCTCTGTCAACTCCCGCAACTGATATAAGTGTAAAATGCTCTGTCAACTTCCACAACTGTAATCTGTCATGTCCACTGATACAACTTTCAATCAGCAAGCCCGTGAAGCCCATTTTATCACTGGCTACAGCAACCCTGATTCCTTAGCATCCAGCCTCCATCTTCTACTATTTCGAGCATGCCATCGAAGCTTCTTTCACAGGAGTGCACGGTTGGGAGGCAACGCCATCTATTGTATCAGTTCTACAATAATCAAATTTTTTATTCTCCATACTATCTTGTTTTCTCTCTTATGTACGAGATCCTGTTATCGGTTGAGACAGACGTATTATTTTCTTATAGGTTGGTCTGTCAGCTTTGCCAGCCCACCAATCTCTAAAGTATACTTTAGAGTCATTTAGAAGAATCTACTCTTGAATCCTAAACTCATTTCTTTTGAGCACCAAGTCAGCCTATGCCTGAGGGTCCCCCTGTCTAGCTAGGGTCTTCACTAGGTTAGTAATCATGCTCTAAATGTTGTCCATCCTCTTGGCCCTTGTTAGATATCAATGCTCCACTCTCGTATCACTACGTGGGAACCAGCTAACTCTACTTATAAGCCCCCCATATGAGGAGAATGTTGAGAGTTGTGGTGCCATGAGCACATGTAGGGCAAAGGTATGAGTAAAGGGAAAGTTGCCACATGGCATGGAGGAGATATCCCACATGTGGGCAAGCAAATGGATGTAAGTACCCTCACCTATAAAAGGAAGGTTCATTTGAAGTAATATCAATCAAGCACTGCACTATCTCAAGATTCTCTTTACGAGTCCAAGCTAATCTATCTTGGAACCTAATTGACTTGAGGTGCATGTCATGAGCACTCTCTTCATCATGTTTCCACGTAGACCTGCAATCTTTGAAAAATCCTTTACGAATCTTCTATAAAATCTTAGGAAACCCACAAAAGACCTCAGTTGTGTAATGATCTTAAGCCCACACGTTTTCTCAATAGCCTTAATTTTACCTATTGGATCGGTGCGAATGCCTTCTTTAGAGTCACATGACCGAATAGTGTGCCAATTTGGACACAAAAGACACTTTTTGGTGGGTTCAAGGACAAATCTGCTTGACTTCACCTATCAAAGACTCTACCCAAGTATTCAAGATGCGTAGACACTGCTGAGTACACACAAAATCATCTAGGTAGATGGAAAGAACTCGGTAGGTACCTGGGGCAGCAACTCAATATGTAATATGTTACTACCCTCATCCAAAGTATAGGGTATGGGGGGGCAAGGTCCATATATAATATGCATGGATTTCCTTAAAAAGTTTCAAATATGCAAGGGAAAAATATGAAAATTTCATGTCCTCCCACCAACAAAATGTAAGATATATACCTTAAAAAATATGCAAGATTTTAAGATTTGTAGATATTTTTCATGATATGTGAGGCCCAAGGGGGGGGGTTCTTTTGGACGAGGGGGGGTAAAACAAAAAATACACTAAAATAGGAAAACCCATCTCCTTTCAAATTAATGTAACTTTTTCATGTGTTGCCCAAATTTCAAGATGTAAAGACATATTTGAAGCTCTTTTAGTGTAGAACACGACCATGTTGATTTGAATAATTTCTACTCATGGCATATTGTTAAATTCATCTCATACTCAAGATTTTGATGGATTTTCTTACTAAAGGGAGTTGGTGCCCCAGGATAAGGTAGTCTCCAAAAGTTTCTACCATGAACCATTAGAAAGTTGATGGCATGTTTCACAACTCAAAGGGCATGACCTTGATGGCATATACACCCCACTCTATAGTGTATGCAATCTTTGACTAGTCCTCGAGGGCAATAGATATCTGATTATAGCCACTATAGCCAAACACATCTCATGACCAGCAACATGGTCCAAAATTCCATCTTTAAATGGGATTGTATGTGTATTCCTTAGTGCTCTTCATATCATTGCAAATTGCATTTACATATATTTTGAACACATAAGAAAAGTTTAACATTCAATATAAAAAGACTATGCTAACAATAACAACTAATATCAAACTAATAAAGAGAAAATACAAACCATCATATGTACCAAAAATAAATGTCAAATATTTCATATATCATCACTATCTTGTATCATTACCTCTAGTATGCACTTCCTCATCTGAACTCCTTGGAGATGTTGGATGAGGTTTCTTTGCTTTGTTGTATATTTGTTTTAGAAGCTCAACACTTGTTATTGGAGTTGCCTTGATGTATGCCTTGCCTTTAGGAGTGTTTATTCCCATTCACACCTTCAGAGACTCATCAACCTCAATAAGCTGTTGCTTCTCTAAACTCCTCCTTCCTCTAACTAGTTATTTGAAAAATGGTATGTTTCCTCTCTTTTATAGGTCCACTCCACAAAACATAGAGCGGGACTATTTCAGGAAAGAAAGTACTTCCTCTTTTTTCCTTTTGTTATTTTTGTTATTTGCATTGGCCTGCACCTAGCGCCTTAAGCACTAGCTGCAGTGATGGGCATAGGAACCCTCTCTTTCCTTATTCCCTCTTCGCTCTTTTCCCCTCTTCCTTCTCTTCTTTTTCCCTCTTCTTTTTTCCCTCTTTCAATCTCTTTTCCCCTCTTCTTTTTCCCCCTCTTTCAATCTCTTTTTCCCTCCTTTCCTTCTCTTCTTTCCCCTCTCTTTCAATCTCTTTTTCCCTCTTCCTTCTCTTATGTTTATGCCCTTTCCCCCTCTTCTTTTTCCCCTCTTTCAATCTCTTTTCCCCTCTTCCTTCTCTTCTTTTCCCCCTCTTCCTTCTCTTATGTTTATGCTCTTTTCCCCTCTTTCAATCTCTTTTCCTCTCTCTTTCCCCCCTCTTTCAATCTCTTTTCCTCTTTTCCTCTCTCTTTCCCCCCTATTTCCTCTCTTTCAATCTCTTTTCATAAGCATATGTATTTGCCTATGCTTATGCTTATGCATGAGCATATGCTCATATGCTCATGCATAAGCACAAGCTTATGCTTTCTCTCTTTTTCTTTTATGCTCATATGCTCATGCATAAGCATAAGCATATGGTTTCTTTCCTTTTCTCTTATGCTTATGCTCTTTTTCCCTCTTCCTTGTCTTATGCTTATGCTTATGCTTATGCATGAGCATATGTCTCCTTCTTCTTCTCCTTCTCCTTCTCCTCTTTTTCTCTCTCTTTTCCCCCCTCTTTCCCCTTTTTCAATCTCTTTTCATAAGCATATGTATTTGCCTATGCTTAAGCTTTCTCTCTTTTTCTTTTATGCTCATATGCTCATGCATAAGCATAAGCATATGCTTTCTTTCCTTTTTTCTTATGCTTATACTTTTTTTCCCTCTTTCTTCTCTTATGCTTATGCTTATGCATGAGCATATGTCTCCTTGTCCTTGTCCTTCTCCTCTTTTCCTCTTTTGCTCTCTCTTTCCCCCCCTCTTTCCACTCTTTCAATCTCTTTTCATAAGCATATGTATTTGCCTATGCTTAAGCTTTCTCTCTTTTTCTTTTATGCTCATATGCTCATACATAAGCATAAGCATATGCTGTCTTTCCTTTTTTCTTATGCTTATGCTCTTTTTTCCTTTTCCTTCTCTTATGCTTATGCTTATGCATGAGCATATGTCTCCTTCTCCTTCTCCTTTCCTTCTCTTCTTTTTCCCTCTCTTTTTCTCTTCTTTTCATAAGCATATGCCTATGCTTATGCATGTCCTTATCCTTCTCCTTCTCCTTTCCTTCTCTTCTTTTTCCCTCTCTTTTTCTCTCCTTTTCATAAGAATATGCCTATGCCTATGCCTATGCTTATGCTTATGCTTATGCATGAGCATATGCTCATATGCTTTCTCAATGTATTCTCTTATGCATTTTTATTCTCTCTTTTTTCTCTTATGCATATTTGGTTCTTTTTCCCTCTTTCAATCTCTTTTTCCCTTTTCTTTCACTTCTTTTCTCCTCTCCTTCTCTTATGCTTCTCCTTCTCTTTTGGTTCTCATGTTTTTCCTCATATGCTTTCTACTTCTTACTTGCTCTTGTTTTTCGTTTTTGTGTTTGTGTCTACATTAGACATGGGATCACGTCGCACGCCCGACGAGTATGAAAACCCTCATAGGAGGAGATACCATGATCTCTATTCTCCACAGGATTTTGATTCCCCTCAGGTGACACCTCAAGGGCCTATCCTCGTGACTACCCCTGGGTTCGACTCCTCTCGGATGTTGTAGCACTATGACTACCCCTCGGGGAACTCGATTTGCAATTTTAAAATCTTTGGCATATCTTGATGGACTTAAGATATGGCATTGGCAATTACTACAAGTACTCTGCGACGGATTTTCTCCAGCTACTGTATAACAAGATTGGATGTATTGTTGGAGAGTAATCTTGAATATCTTTGTGTAATTTAGACACTTTATTAATATGATTGGGTATTTTCATGATGATTAGCACTTTGATGCTCTGTCTGAAGGCATTGAATAAGAGTGGATTACGCCCATTTATTATCTGAAAAGGGCAATGGCATATGATTGCATTTCATGTACTTGAACATTTGAAACTGGTCTAGTAGTGTAGTAGTTTAGATTTTCAGATAGGAAAAACACACACTTATACCCATTGTAAGATAACAGAAATCTTGCATCTAATGCTATACCTAATTTGAATTGTTTAAATTTTACACCTGTTTGTGGCATGGGATCCATAGGACCAACTCTTTCTCTTGGTTGCTAGGTCATGATGCTTGGACCGGCAACAAATATTTAGAAAAAGACATTGCCCAAGATATGTAATTGACGGGATCCATACCCTTTTAAGATGTTTGTTATTCAAGAAAAAACTCAATTTATCAGGGATGTTTAGGATGTATACTCAGGTTTTTAATTTAAATTCGGATAGCAAGGATGTTCTTTGGATACTTTGTACCGATATCCTTGGCCAACTGGTGGATAGACTTTCACTTGATACACTCTATCAATACCCCAACCAATTGGTCTAAGGGCTTTTTCATGACTGAGGATACTCCACTTCCCTCCTGGGAGAGGGTTGATACTATCATCACTTTTGAATTATTGGCTAAATTCCACTACCTAGGATAATGGGTATTAAGATGACCCATAAGAAATGGCTATTATACTTGCTTTGTGATTGTGACTAATAATTTATCATTCCATTTTCTTTGAATGAATTTACCTAAACTAGGGTAGTAGTCTGACCCAATCCATTGTGATGGGCAGACTACTGCCCTCATTTAGATTGTGTGTCGGACCTACAGGAATGCAGTCATTGGGACACACACACACACACACAAAATTGGTATACCTTTGGATGTGCCTACAATTGGTAGTACCCCATAGTTATACAAAGTTGGTAACAAGGACCCCCTTGGATAACAACTTGGACATCCCTTGGTCATGATGTGATTATGTGCATTTGGATCCCATCTCTAATACGGTGATGATCTAGACTCTTCTGCTAGTTTGGTGATGATTATTAGAGACATTAATAGTTTTCTATCTTTTGGGAGAGTTTTTGCTTGGATGATTCAAAAGACAACATAACCAGGGAAGATGGATATTAGTCTTGCCAATGGTTCAATCATTGTGAACAGAAAAGGGTAATGGTGTTGATTATAAAAAGGAAGTGGACATAGGCCCCCTTGGATATTAGTAATGACTTTGTGGGAAGACTAAGATACCACCTGGTGAGAGAATGGAGCAAGTACAAGAATTATAAAGGGCCACTATGGAGCACTTATGGAATTACTTGAAGGACATCAACTTGAATTACTTTTGGATTACAACTGTGTAGTGAAAAAGCCTAGGTGGATTGTAAGGGGAGTGTGAAAGATTGGTACTTGGGGATGGCCTAGTGGCCATTGGGAACAGACATTGATTGCATGGAAAAATGCATCTCCTTACACTTACATTTGCCATTTTTGACGGAGTACTTCCCTTACCCCTCACTGGCTCTCAACACTAGTTTAACTCAGACTTCGAGACGGAGGACTGCTTGGAGTGAAAAAACTGCAGTCAAAGTGCTCAATCTTCACAACTTGAGTGTCACCAAGCAACTCCATTTGTTACTATGTAATCCACACTCTAGATGTCTGAGTGCTCCATCGCTTGTCTCCATAGTCAAAGGAATTCTCTCATGGCAACAACCTTCTAGCACGTGTAATTCTCCACTCGCTCCACATGGTAACTAGCAACATCCTTAGATGATGGGTAGTGCAAGGAGAGCAGCCTACATGAGGCACAAAAATCATGCCAGGTTTTCCTGGATCAAATTTAAGAGCCTAGAGGAGACACAAGTATCGAGAATAAATAGGTCAGTTCTTCTACAAATGCTTATCCCTTCCTAGCATTTCACTTTTCACGTCATTTCTTTGACTTCTTTTACTTGCTGGAAAATAGAAGGCATTAGACCCTTCTCCATAGATTGGGTGAAAGGTATTGTAGGCACATTTCTTGTGAGCTATTCAAACTAAATCCTATGGCTATCGTGATTACTTTACCCATAGACAAGCCTTATGCTCTCCATCATGACAATAGTGATCACGTAGCTCTAGTGGACGGGTTTCAAGTGATGTTTGGATCAATTGTTATGGTTTCACTGGTTTTTATCGCTTCACTAGTCCATGCTTTCTCCCTCCATTCAAAATGTTGGAATTACTCATGGAGATGGTATGAATAGATATTACTTGACACTTGATTTACAATCTGAAATCCTTATATCAGTGCTCATACTAAGTTTTTCTACCCATTCATGTTCTTGGCTAGTCCACTCTAGACTCCTAGTTGGGTCAGGGATTTTTAGAAGACTCTAGACTCTCGGAGCTTAATTAAACAAGTGCTAGATCTGGGGCACTGTGCCATGCATCCCCCACTGCTCTCTCTCCTACTACGCCTGCTACCATGTCGTGTCGAGCTAGTACGCTGGCCAATCGTAGCTGGAGACTGCACGGGACTACATGGACCACTCGTAGCTGGAGAACCAAGTCTCGACTGCACAGGAGTACGCAAATGGCTCTACGAGACAAAAGGACCTCCTGTTGGCATGGGGGAAGGGGCATAAGATGGCATGGGAGAAGGGCCTCGACTGTGTAGCTAGTTGGGTTGTGCTGACTCCGCTGGGGTAATCTCAATTGGTGTGGGGTGGTTTGGAGTCTGTAATGCTGACTCCTGGGGGGTGTTTAGGGTACCCATCATATACCCGTATAACTCCACAGGACTAGGAGGGTGTCCTAAAAGGTTATATAAGTCCCTAAAAATAGACTCCCAGAGATCAAGTGAGCCCGAAGAGCTTCCTGGCCACATGATGAACTGGAAAAAAGAAAAAAAGACGATTATTGATGAGCTGAGAAGAAAGGGGAACGGAAGAAAAGATTAGTCGAAAAAGATTACTATCAAAGCGCGTCTATAGACGCGTCTGAGAAGCGCATCTATTTTTGTGTATAATAGCGTGTATATAGATGCAGCTGTCTATGTTTGTAAATAGGCTAGACATGCCTATAGACGTGGTTTTGGACGCACTCTGAGACACATCTATAGACGCACTCCGATAGACGGACTTTTCTAAAAAGTAGAAAAGGACATGTGCCTGACATAAAAATATAACATTGATACCAAAATCATTCGTTTCTTGGATATGACAAAGGATAAATCCAAAGAGAGCAACTTCCAAAAAAGATAGACCGTAAAGAGACTTACCTTGGAGAGAGGTATGGAAGCTTCTTCTCCTTCTTCAAAGTTGCTTCTCTTCCTTGTCCACCCTCTTCTCCTGTAAGCCTAGAAGTAAGTGTGGGTGCCTTCCTCTTAAGTGTAAGCATGGAAGTAAGTGTGGATGCCTTCCTCTTAAGCATCGAAACTATGGATCTGTTAATAGCAAAGCAAGCAAGCCGCATGAAGTATAAGTAATGTGAAGAAAAGCAAAGCGAGCGCACTAAAACTAGATTTGAAAACCACGTCTATAAGCACGTTTAATAGCGTGTCTAAATACACGTGTAATTAGGCGTCTACATACACAGAGTAGACACGATTTTAGATGCGCCAATAGACGCGCACCACAGAATAGATAGACGCAGTTTTCGACGCATCTTCAGATGTGCCACAAAGTTTTGAAATTAAATATTTGAAGAAAAGCACATTTTTTTGGGTTGTTTGTTTATAGGATGTCTTTATCTTCAACAAGTAGCTCCAGTGAGGATGAATCCCTCCGTATCCACCATCGCGAAATGTGGTTGGAGCAAAAAATTAAATATATGTGTGATTGATGTCGAGGAAACATGTATCATGCATGCAGGATTACACTCAATCACATCTCAAAGTATGGAGAATGGGATGCGATCGTAAACATGGTAAGGGTTAAAGAGTTAAGGTTGATTGAGATACCTATGGGTGTTCATATGTTTGAGTTATGATCCCGTTTTAATTTGATACAGGATGCAATGCAACACCCGCATATGTGGCCCTATGCTCGCTGTGAGGAGGCGAAGCATCGGCGATATGAGGTGGGATCTTCAGGAGAGATGTGCATGGAGTGATGGTGATGCTGATAGTAGCCCTCCGCCATTACCTCATGAAGCCATGGAGGAGGAGGTGTTTGATGATATGGTGTAGGATTTATACGTCCATCAATCTGAAGGGAGGGATGATAGCATGGAGCAAGATGATCTTTTTACTGCACCATCGACTCCACTGTTTGAGGGGTGCACTTTCTCTGTTCTACGTGCCTCCCTTGAGTTACTAAACTTGCAAACCATCTATGGATAGAGCAATGCAAGTTTGAATGCATTACTCAAGTAAGCTTTAAAGTCTATTTTGCAAACATGTTGAATTATGCTAGTGGATCAATTATTCGAATACTTTCCCTCATTTATGGTCTTCACGTGCAGGCTATTGTGTAAAATGCTTCCAAGGGAGAATAAATTACCGACCTCAAGAGATATGGCAAGGCAACATGTGACCTCTCTTGGAGGATTAGATTACAAGCACATCCATGCATGCGTCAACGATTCCGTTTTGTTTCATGGACTACATAAGGATGCAAGAGAGTGCCCTACTTGTGGAGAGGCAAGATATAGAGCAGATCTCAAAACTTTGGATGTGCCTCGTAAGGTTTTGTGACATTTTCCCATAATCCTTCACATCCAACATATGTTCACGTGCAAATCCATTGCAGAGCTCATGTCATGGCATTCCTCCCATCGAACAACCGATGGCAAGTGGAGAACTCCCACAAACTCTCCTGCGTGGAAGCATATTGAAGACACATGGCCAAGCTTCAAGGAAGAACCAGAGCTTGAGACTTGGATTGGGTATGGATGGTGTGAACCCATTTGGTCTCAAAAGCACCTCTTACCGTGTATGGCCAGTGATATTGGTGAATTATAATCTTCCACCCTCTATGGCTATTAAGAAAGGACATGTTATGGTATCCCTTCTAATTCTAGGGAAACATAAAGTCAAAAATCCTGATGTTTATTTGGAGCGTTTGATTGACGAGCTAGAGATACTTTGGAGAGGTATCGAGGTGCATGATGTGAGCAGGCCTCCCTTGTCACGAGACTTCAACTACAAAGTAGTTTTGATGTGGATGATGCATGACTTTCTAGGCTATGGTGAGTGTTCAAGTAAGCATTGCACTTCTAATTATGAATAGGCAAAGGATGTGGCACCCTAAACCCACCTTCAACTCTTGATTGCATCTATTGTTTAGATCTCACTACATCGGGTTACCATGCACAACAAGACA
Organism: Dipteris shenzhenensis; assembly: GCF_047967505.1. Taxonomy (NCBI): domain Eukaryota; kingdom Viridiplantae; phylum Streptophyta; class Polypodiopsida; order Gleicheniales; family Dipteridaceae; genus Dipteris; species Dipteris shenzhenensis. Next base: position 18,678,722 of record NC_141618.1, on the reverse strand, counting down.
AAGCACCCATAGATGCGCACATAGACGTGTTTACTGAATTAAATAAAAAACTTATGGGTGCGTCTATTTGCACGTCTATTTTTGCGTCTGGAGACCCGCGTCTAATAGCGCGTCTATATAGCAGACACACGCACATATAGATGCACATTTAGATGCTTAAATAGATGCTCTTATAGACGTGTTTATAGATGCAAAAATAGACGCTTGCCGAACAGACAGACGCGTATATAGATGCGTTTATAGACGCATTGATAGACGCACTTTATAATATTTTTTTTTAAATTTACAGAATGCTGTGTATGTTGTGTATGCTATATAGTTACAAGAATCCCATTTCCACATTGTGTAATTCAATTCTTATAGCCAACCGCATTTTAATTACAATTCCAAATAAAACATTACAACTCCAAAACGCAATAAAATTAAAAGCTCAAATAGTGCTTGTATGTACATATAGAACGAAGCTAAGCCACATCATGTGGCTTCAAGTACAAAAAATAAGGAAGCTAAGCCACGTCATGTGGCTTCAAGTACAAAAAATAAGAGGAGTGTATATACAAGAGCCACAAAGCCAAGCCAGTGGCTTTAAGTACAAAAAACAGAAGCTAGCACAACTTCTACGACTAATCCTCGCTGCCTTCCACGCTCTCTTTTGCGCTCCCTTCTACACTCCCTTCTGCGCCTCCTTCCTCGTCTTCTTCCTTGTCGTCTTGTGCACGGGCTTGTAAACAAGGGACAACATATATCAATGTATGAAAAATCAAATCTTTACTTATAATATTGGCATTATTTAATTACTTTCAAATACCTCAGGGGCCGCTCCAGTAGCTCGGATATACTGCTCCTCAGTAATCAACCCGTCATCATAGAAGTGCCTCCATGTATCTCCTCTGCGATGCTGGCGGTGGTAGGCTGTCTCGACAGGAGTAGGGTATCTACCCACGATCTCAAGCTACAAGACGACACAATTTGCGGAGGGATTAGTACAAAGAAACAACCTCCTAATAAACTACATAAGCAATATAATTTGAGATCGATACTTACAAATTGGGCCTCCCATGATTCAACACCCCCTGCTCCAAAATGCACGCTTCCATATTGCTCCATCTGGATCCTTCATGCCTCCACGTGCTGCAGACTGGGGGGTGGGTTGACCTCCCTCGAGCCTGGCAAGCTCCGCTAGTGCCTGCCTCTTAAGTGAAGATATTTTATTGCCAAGTATCGTAACAATCTTTGACTTGGCCCATTTATCTGTGAACTGGCAATTGGGGGGGTTAGGATACCTAGAGCGAATAGCAGCGAGGGTCTCATCAGCCAACCTCTTTGGCTGGTCTTTGAAGTGAATAAAGCAATCTCTGTAATTGTTAGCAATTACAAAGCGCATGAAGGCCATGATGTCCTTTCTCCGCGCATCCATCAAGATGCCTTTTGTCTGAGTGATATCATAGAATATCATACCATCACTCGGAGGCACGTCTAAATCATCTGAATCATCATCGTCCCCACCGCCACCGCTCCCAAAGCACTGTGTCATGCATCCCCCATCGCTCTCCCTACTACTACGCCTGCTACCGTGTCGTGTGGAGCTCGTACGTTGGCCACTCATAGCTGGAGACTGCACAGGACTACGCTGACCACTCATAGCTAGAGAACTTTTACTGCAGCATCGACTCCACTGTTTGAGGGGTGCACATTCTCTGTTCTACGTGCCTCCCTTGAGTTACTAAACTTGCAAACCATCTATGGATGGAGCAATGCAAGTTTGAATGCATTACTCAAGTAAGCTTTAAAGTCTATTTTGCAAACATGGTGAATTATGCTAGTGGGTCAATTACTCGAATGTTTTTCCTCATTTATGGTCTTCACGTGCAGACTATTGTGTAAAATGCTTCCAAGGGAGAATAAATTACTGACCTCAAGAGATATGGCAAGGCAACATGTGACCTCTCTCGAGGATTAGATTACAAGCGCATCCATCCATGTATCAACGATTGCGTTTTGTTTCATGGACTACATAAGGATGCAAGAGAGTGTCCTACTTGTGGAGAGGCAAGATATAGAGCAGATCTCAAAACTTTGGATGTGCCTCGTAAGGTTCTGCGACATTTTTTCATAATCCCTCGCATCCAACATATGTTCAAGTGCAAATCTATTGCAGAGTTCATGTCATGGCATTCCTCCCATCGATCAACCGATGGCAAGTGGAGAATTCCCGCGGACTCTCCTGCATGGAAGCATATTGAAGACACATTGCCAAGCTTTAAGGAAGAACCTAGGAGCTTGAGACTTGGATTGGGTATGGACGGTGTGAACCCATTTGGTCTCAAAAGCACGTCTTACAGTGTATGGCCAGTGATATTGGTGCATTATAATCTTCCATCCTCTATGGCTATTAAGAAAGGACATGTTATGCTGTCCCTTCTAATTCTAGGGAAACATAAAGTCAAAAACCCTGATGTTTATTTGGAGCCTTTGATTAACGAGCTAGAGATACTTTGGAGAGGTATCAAGGTGCATAATGTGAGCAGGCCTCCCTCGTCATGAGACTTCAACTGCAAAGCAGTCTTGATGTGGACGATGCATGACTTCCCAGGCTATGGCGAGTGTTCAGGTAAGCATTGCACTTCTAATTATGAATAGGCAAAGGATGTGGCACCCTAAACCCACCTTCAACTCTTAATTGCATCTATTGTTCAGGTCTCACTACATCGGGTTACCATGCATGTCCTGTTTGTGGTCCTTCGCTAGTTGCCTCATGAGCAGACGCATTGAATAAGGTCATATATGAGAATCACCATCGATTTCTCCCACCTGATCATCCTAGATATGTTGCCCCTTGGAATGAAGTCCTCCCACAATCACTCAGCATGGGAGATTGGATGAGAATTTGGGACGGTTCCACGACTCCACCACTTGGCATGAGCTGATAACGGTTATATTGGCTGAAAATAAAGATTGCCCGCTAACACCAACTTTTGTTCAGATACTCCATCTTTTATCGTTTACCATATTGGTCCCACCTCAAGATCAATCACCTGCTTGATCCCATGCATATCTTCAAGAATGTGGCATCTACCATTTGGGAGCATTTAAATGGGACACAAGATTCCGCAGGCATAAGGGAGGATCTACATACCACAGGGAGGATGCGTGAAGCTTGGCCACAAGAGAGACCAAATGGGCGTGTTTTTTTACCTCATGCACCGTGGATGTTATCAAAGCTAGAGATGGCGACGGTGAAGCGCGCTATTACTACAATTCATACTCCCACTGGATGCATGAGGCGTTTGAAGGGAGCCTTTACAAAGAGCAAGAAAAGAGGTGTAGAGCAATTATATGGCTCGAAATCTCATGATTGGCAAGATGCTCCAAGTAAGTATTTTATGTGCATAATATCTTTTCCCTTTCAAATTCGTGAGTGAATAATTATAAGAAACTAATCAACCACCTCCTCGTGGAATTAGTTCATACTACCTACTAGCATTTCACGTAGTGCATCGAAGGACGTAAAAGATTGTATTTACAAGATGGACGAGCTTGTGAGGTACTTTATATGATACAAAATATGATGCGTATCAATGCTCCATGCAAGTTTGAATGCTTATTGCTAATATGCTGTACTTTTTCATTTCTAGGTATGTGAGCTCAAAGGAAATAGATCCCACCACGCTTGAGAATGCTCGAGTTATGTCAGTGGAGGTGGTTTGTTTAGTGGAGGAGACATTTCCACGTTCTATTCTCACAAGCCAACTACATCTTATAGTGCATTTGGTGGATGAGATTGCTATATGTGGTACTATACATGCACAATGGTGGTTCTTCCTCGAGCGCTTCATGAAGACCTTGAAGGGCTTCGTGAGTCAAAATGCAAGACCCGAATGTAGCATGGCCGAGGGTTGGTTGGTACAAGAGTCACTTGTATATATTTTTGAGTTTCTTGTTGATGTGGATAGCTCTCTCCCACGACTATGGAGAGATGATGAAGACCTAAGGATGACCTCTATTGTGCCTTAAGGAAAAGGACGCAACAAAGTAATAGACACGGAGTTGCATAATAGTATCAACCTCTATTGCGTGCTTAATAGTGATGTGATGAAAAGATGGGTGACAAGATACGAGGATGCAAAGGCAAGAAGACAAGAAGAAAGGGCCCTCTTTCGTACACACCACGGATCTCGTGTGCCATACCCTCAGTATCTAAGAGCACTTCCAAAGGATATTCATGTGGATTGGCTACTTAATGAAATGGAGAAAGTAGAGAAAGACGAGGGGATGCATATCACAATGGAAGAATGGGAGTATGCTAGGGGATGCATGAGCAAGGTCGGTATATAGAATGTTATGCATAAGTTAGGAGCTTTCAATAATTTAGATTGCTTATTTAATTGATTTTGTCTTGGTGTAGTGCACTATGTTCAATGCTATATGGTGTGAGGGCAAGCATTTTCGAACACAACGGATTGATGATAAGATAAACACACAAGATTGCAGCATCATTGTTAGCTTTGAGGGAGGCAATGGAGCCAGGGATGATTATTGTGGCATAATCCAAGATATTATTAAGCTTGAATTTCGACGCTTCTTTGTGTATGTTTTGGATGTAAAGTGGTTTAAGGACGTGGTGAAAAGAGGCCCTAATGCAACAATCAAATGCAATGCAAGTGGCTTTGTAACTATTGACTCCACAAAGTTTTGGCAAAGTAGGAAGAACACACTAGTACTACCGCATAGATACTGTGCACACATATAAAAATACTCGCTTTTAGATATTTGATGCAAGAAAAATAACATGATTGTATTTGTGTTTGAATTAGGTTGTCTATCAACCAATGGTGGATAATAATAGATGGTGGCATGTCATACCTATTATGCCACGTTCCAAAGTGATGTATAGTACATTTACTAATATGGAGCGTATGGAGGATGATCATGGCCATGGATGTGATGATGACCGTGATACGAGAGAGGAGGATGATCATGAGATAGGAGATATAGAAATTGAGGACATTACCCTCGAGGACGAGCCTACCATTGGTGATGTTGATTTCGATGAGCACATGAGTAGCACAAGTAGTAGTGGATTGAATGTATTTGTAGATCTAAACACTTGTTTGAATTTTGAAGTAGATAGTTTGGCAAGGGTTGATCTCATTGAGGATGAGATTGAACCGTAGCCCATCATTGATATTGGCAAAACTATTTTACATATTGTCTCATTCTCCTCACCTCACTTAATTCTTGTATATGTGGGCTTGCAAAAAAGCATTGATGTTTTTGTTAAAATTATGTGCTTTGGTAATCATGGGCAATGTTTGGAAAGCAATGATGTACACCAAAATCTCACTTTCTATATTCTTTGGTTTGCGTCTATATACGCATCTAAATACGTGTCTAATTCCCAATGTAAACGCACAAATAAATGCGCTAATACACACACAAATAGATGCACTGATAAACGCCATGTTAGACGGGCCAGTATTTTCTCAGTTTAAACGCGCAAATAGACGTGTTAATACATGCGCAAATAGATGCACTGATAAATGCAATGTTAGACAAACTCGTATTTTCTCAGTTTAAATGCGCAAATAGACATGTTAATACACGCACAAATAGACGAGTTGCAGACGCGCTTTTAGATGTGCTGGTAATTCCTCTACTCAAGCAACGCCTATAGACGCACCAGCTATTTTACGCGTCTACCAAGCACGTCTATAGCTGCTTTGTGTTGTGATGCATGTCCTGTTTGTGATCCTTTGCTAGTTGCCTCACGGGCAAACGCATTGAATAAGGTCATCTATGAGAATCACCATCGATTTCTCCCACTTGATCATCCTAGATATGTTGCCCTTTGAAATGAAGTCCTCCCACAATCACTCACCGCGGGAGATTGGATTAGAATTTGGGATGGTTCCATGACTCCTCTACCACTTGGCATGAGTCGGTAAGGGTTTGTAACTATTGTGTGTTATATTGGCTGAAAATAAAGATTCCCACTAACACCAACTTTTGTTTAGATACTCCATCTTTTATCGTTTACCATATTGGTCCCACCTCAAGATCAATCACCTGCTTGATCCCATGCATATCTTCCAGAATGTGGCATCTATCATTTGGGAGCATTTGAATGGGACACGAGATTCAGTAGGCATAAGGGAGGATCTATGTACCACAGGGAGGATGCGTGAAGCGTGGCCACAAGAGAGACCAAATGGGCATGTTTTTTTACCTCGTGTACCGTGGAGGTTATCAAAGCTAAAGATGACCGTGGTAAAGTGTTTGAAGGGAGCCTTTACAAAGAGCAAGAAAAGAGGTGTAGAGCAATTATATGGCTTGAAATCTCATGATTGGCACAAGATGCTCCAAGTAAGTATTTTATGTGCATAATATCTTTTTCCTTTCAAATTTGTGAGTGAATAATTATAAGCAACTAATCAACCACCTCCTCGTGGGTTCAGTTCATACTACTTACTGGCATTTCTTGTAGTGCATCAAAGGACGTGAAGGATTGTATTTAAAAGATGGGTGAGCTTGTGAGGTACTTTACATGATACAAAATATGATGGGTATTAATGCTCCATGCAAGGTGTTCATATTGCTAATATGGTGTACTTTTTCATTTCTAGATATGTGAGCTCAAAGGAAATAGATCCCACCACGCTTGACAATGCTCGAGCTCTGTCAGTGGAGGTGGTTTGTTTAGTGAAGGAGACATTTTCACGTTCTATTCTCACAAGCCAACTACGTCTTATAGTGCATTTGGTGGATGAGATTGCTATATGCAATACTATACATGCACAATGGTTGTTCTTCCTCGAGCGCTTCATGAAGACCCTGAAGGGCTTCGTGAGACAAAATGCAAGACCTGAAGGTAGCATGGCTAAGGGTTGGTTGGTACAAGAGTCACTTGTATATATTTTTGAGTTTCTTGTTGATGTGGATAGCTCTCCCATGACTATGGAGAGATGATGAAGACCTAAGGATGACCTCTATTGTGCCTTAAGGGAAAGGACGCAACAAAGTAATAGACACGGAGTTGCATAATAGTATCAACCTCTATTGCGTGCTTAATAGTTATGTGATGAAAAGATGGGTGACAAGATACCAGGATGCAAAGGGAAGAAGACAAGAAAAAGGACCCTCTTTCGTACACACCACAGATCTCGTGTGCCATACCCTCAGTGTCTAAGAGCACTTCCAAAGGATATTCATCATGTGGATTGGCTACTTGATGAAATGGAGAAAGCAGAGAAAGATGAGCGGATGCATATCACAATGGAAGAATGGGAGCATGCTAGGGGATGCATGAGCGAGGTCGGTATATAGAATGTTATGCATAAGTTAGGAGCTTTCAATAATTTAGATTGCTTATTTAATTGATTTTTTCTTGGTGTAGTGCACTATGTTCAATGCTATATGGTGTGAGGACAAGCATTTTCGAACACAACGGATTGATGATAAGGGGATGCATGAGCGAGGTCGGTATATAGAATGTTATGCATAAGTTAGGAGCTTTCAATAATTTAGATTACTTATTTAATTGATTTTTTCTTGGTGTAGTGCACTATGTTCAATGCTATATGGTGTGAGGGCAAGCATTTTCGAACACAACGAATTGATGATAAGAGAAACACACAAGATTGCGGCGTCATTGCTAGCTTTAAGGGAGCCAATGAAGCCATGGATGATTATTATGACATAATCCAAGATATTATTAAGCTTGACTTTCGACGCTTCTTTATGTATGTTTTGGATGTAAAGTGGTTTAAGGACGTGGTGGAAAGAGGCTCTAATGCAACAATCAAATGCCATGCAAGTGGCTTTGAAACTATTGACTCCACAAAGTTTTGACAAAGTAGGAAGGACACACTAGTACTACCGCAACAATGTGAACAAGTACTGTGCACACATATAAAAACTCGCGTTTAAATATTTGATACCTTTGATGCAAGGAAAATAACATGATTGTATTTGTGTTTGAATTAGGTTGTCTATCAACCAATGGTAGATAATAACAGATGGTGGCATGTCATACATATTATGCCACGTTCCAAAGTGATGTATAGTACATTTACTAATATGGAGCATATGGAGGATGATCATGGCCATGGACGTGATGATGACTGTGATACAAGAGAGGAGGATGATCATGAGATAGGAGATACAGATATTGAGACATTACCCGTGAGGACGAGCCTACCATTGGTGATGCTGATTTCGATGAGCACATGAGTAGCACAAGTAGTAGTGGGTTGAATTTATTTAAAGATCTAAACACTTATTTGGATTTTGAAGTAGATAGTTTGGCAAGGGTTGATCTCATTGAGGATGAGATTGAACCGTAGCCCATCATTGATATTGACAAAACTATTTTACATATTGTCTCATTTTCCTCACCTCACTTAATTCTTGTATATGTGGGCATGCAAAAAAGCATTGATGTTTTTGTTAAAATTATATGCTTTGATAATTATGGACAATGTTTGGAAAGCAGTGATGTACACCAAAATCTCACTTTCTGTATTCTCTATTTTGTGTCTAAATATGCATCTAATTCTCAATGTAGAGCGCTAATAAATGCGCTAATACACGCGCAAATAGATGCGTTGACAAACGCAGTGTTAGACGGACCTGTATTTTCTCAGTGTAGATGCACAAATAGACGTGTCAATACACGCGTAAATAGATGAGCTGTTAGATGCGCTATTAGACGCGCTCATAATTTCTCTATTCAACGCCTATAGATGCACCCGCTATTTTATGCATCAAGCGCATCTATAGTTGCTTTGTGTTGTTGTGTTTGCTTAGGTGGTGATAGTTTTGATGCTTTCCAAAGCACACCTTTTATGGGATTTTAAGTGCATCTTTATATTTATCATCAATCAGATACTACTTCTTTTCTCAACTTAAATATTATCATAAAGAACACAAATCAGACATAGGGAGTCAATAAAGATCAAGTAAAAGATAACTCCAAAGAATGAAAATTGTATACACTATTTTTTGATGATATTTAGGACCTGGAGTATACATGTTGGCAAATCACTCGACATCTTCACATATGATCGGTTTGTCTTGGCAATTATAGAAATGTATTAGGGATTGGAAATGGAATCAATTTGAAGAAAGGAAGATAATAATGTTGAGTCTCTTGTTACCATCTCAGTGAATCCAAGTTGTCATGGGGATACAAGGAGAAATCATTTTAGAGGATGATATTTTGCATAGGCTGACTTTAAAGGAGGTTTAGTAGAAGATAATGAGGGTCTATGATCACCAAGGATGGTATTCTTTTAATTTCTTCAACGTAACTAGTAAATCAAAGCTAAGGAAATACTATCAACCAGCTATAACCTGTTGCTCGATCAGCACTTTCGGGTACATTAATACAGCAGGCAACCGCGGTGACAGAGATTCAACCTGCTAGCAAAGCATTTAGAGTCTGAGGATTTTGTACACTGGAAAGTGGAGTTGGGACTCTGGAGAGGTTAGTACGAGAGAGAGAGAGAGAGAGAGAGAGAGAGATCAGGAGGACCAAACCTGAGAATTTAGATCCAAGTTGTAAGGTTGTTTCTGCGCTAATTATGCTTGAAACAGGAGGTTGCGCCATTAAGGGCCACGCTCCCGAGGACGCCTTTACGCTTGAGGATTCCTGAGAATCTGGAAAGTTTGCTGTCAACGTAGCATTGCCTTGTATCATGTCCATCTGGATAGGCTTCAAGGTCAAGGAAACTGATGTTCAGAAAGGACACAACGCTTCATTATTTGCAAGACCAAAATCCCATGCAACGACATGAGGTTGGCCTACCTTCGTTCTAAGCATCTCATTTTGTTGACAAAGCAGATGCTCCTGGGGAGACGAGTCGAACTTGTCAAAACGATGTCAACGCAAGCACACAATCACCACCTTCAAACACTCTAGTAAGGAAGCGACTATCGGTTGTAATATTCAGCCAGAAACAAAAATAATTAGGGACCTGTTTACTAAGCTCTTGCAATTCTTCCATCAGCAATTGAGTCTGCCCAGAAGTTTAACCGAAATTGAACATGATGATAACCATTAAAGGCTAGCAACGCTCTGTTAAAGTAAAGGATGGTGAAAGAAAAATTTGCGCAAGCCTTTTGTTTTTAGTGCAAGAAGACACGAAATCTGCTCAGAATAGACTGTCAACCTTTCTTTCCCTTACTCGATCCCTGCCATATTCTAGTTGTCTTTCTAGCATTTGCAAATCTTTCAGTGACAATCCTGCCAGATTTTCGCCCATCATGTACCTGCAGTATTACCAAGAGGTAGAGAAATTGCAACACATCCCGTTGCAATAGTGTATAAACTGCATCAAGCGACTGGATCAACAACAGTATATTCAAGCCACGACGAAATCTTCAATGGCATAGAAGCGTTACTACAATTATTGCAAAACATAGGTCATACCTTAGTTCCTTATGTGTGAAAGCCAAATGCTCCTGCAATTTGACAGCCTCATGCTGCAATAGCATCTGAGGTAAGATATGGATTCTCAACATCAAAATCTCCATGTAATTTCTGCATAATTATTTGTTTTGACATCGAAGCACTTTGTTGAGAGAGAACTCATCGATAGAGATTAGCTTTTTTTGAACACATACAAGCCAGCGTTTATAGTCACACCTTCTTCAAGAAATAATATAACATGCTGCTATAGAACAACGTGGGAGCGGACAAGACAACGGTTACCTCTGCAGATTAAAATGAGCGACGTCAAAATGATGGTAACAGAACACCAAAGTGATAGGATAGTTTCTGTTTGAAACCATGGAAACATGAATGACATTTTTAAATCCGAGCATGCAACGTGTTTGCTAGGTTGAGTGTCGAAGCCATTTTGCCAAACCCTTATAAACATCTTAAGTGACGTCTTAACTTCCAATTTTCCCCTCATTTGACTTGCTATTGATTTGGCCAAGGCTTTGTTTGTTAATTGTGAGAGCCACAAAATGAGCTTCATCCCTTAGGAAGACCTCAATTGCTTGATAGATGAGTATTTTGACACGCATAGAGCATCAGCTCTAAAACTGAACCCTTATTCCTTTTAACTAATTTAATCACAGAAATTCTTCAATTATGTATACTAATACTACCCATTGTAAAAATAATGCTTTCCTAGAGGTTTAAAATTAGACAACCTTGCGCATTCATAACCTTGCACAACGTTGTCGAAGAGAATCCATGTTTATTGTAGTACTAAATCCAAACTTTGTGATACCTACTACATTCATGTCTATTTTTTATACTTCATACCCAAACAAAACCAATCATCCTTGGATAGGACATGGATCCCCTTGCTTTTATAGAACTAGCTTTCTTGCCTGAAAGAACTTTGAAATGAAAATGAGATAGCCTAGCAATTAAATAGATATAGTAGTGCAATGAAACTACTTAATACAAAATAAGATACACAAACAATATGAGAACCTAACATAATTGAAGCCTATATAAGGAGTGGTCATATATTTGGGATGTTTCCTAGAGGAATGATTGCAGAGATTGATCCAATATGAGAGGCATCTCAAAAGTTCAATACATGATTAAATTTGAAGGTAAGGCCAATATGCTTATGAGTCCTATAAAAATTAATGTGGATCCTCAAGCCATCTTGCAATTTTGGGGAGAAAATTAGAGAAGTCCTAAGAGTATATTGAAAATAAGGAAAGTCCTTAGACTTAAGATTCTTAAATTATTATGGGCCTTAAGAAGTCTCTTCAATATAAAACTACTAGGACCCAAACATACATCATTGGATCACAAAGAATTTAAATCTATTAAGACCCAAAGATACATGATTGGATCACAGTTAATGTTTAAGAGGTGAGCTCTAATTAAAGGCCTATTGTTTCTTTTAGGGGAAAAGGGAACTAGCGCCAAGATATCCAATGTTTCTTCATTAGGCTAATCCAACATATGGTTAAGGGTGGTTACACCTAATGCCACACATGCTTGGCTGGAACTTATTGATTCATACCTAAAGAACCACCCCAACATAGGTAGACAAAAGTTTTAAACCATAAGGGAGCCACCCCAACTAGTCTCCAAAACGGCGCTAGCCCATCTGATATTATGCATTCACATATCAATATTTATTGTTTCTTATAGCCATGTCAACTATTTATGCCCGAAATTAAAGCAAGTCACTAAGTATTTGTCAAAAGTAATCACCAAAGAAGTGTAAATGGTTTAGTGCAGATACTATGCATCTCATGGTGAGAAGCTTACAAGGCACTTCCAATGCCATACTCCTAGGTGTAGGAGATATACTATAGTGATAAGTAGAGCAAGATTTTCTGTCTAGTCCACACATAATTCCTATATTAGTTCCATATTAGCTAGCACATAAAATGTTTAAAGTGGAGATTGTTGACCCATTTATATCGACTCACTTGCAGCACCACATAGATCACAAAGGAATTCATCATCCTCTCACATGAGATTCTTCCACATATAAGTTGTAACAAGTATTTATTTCAAACATTAACTAGACCTTTAAGTTAAACCATGGACAAGTTGAATTTTGAGGGAAATAAGAAAACCCTCTTTCCACAACATCATGTCGATGCTAGTTTTCTATATTCTTTCCTCTTTCCTTCTCAACCAAGCACTTAGCTACATAATACCAAGGAGTCTTATAATGTAGCTAGGTTGTCTATATTCTAGTTGAATCGATGCTAGTTCTCTATTATCTTTCCCTCACCTTTCCCTTTGCCTTATCATCCAAGCACTTACCTACACAAACCCGAGTCTTGCTTGTTAAAATTTCAAAATCCTTAAGATATCAATGCATAAACACACATTTAGGATTCTTATTGTACTAGGATTACATGCAATGTCTAGGCTTTTCATATTACGCTAGGATTATACTCAATTCTCTAGGCTTTACAAGTACGTCTAGATGTAGCTAAGTGATTAATCAAAGATTGATGTCGATTTAAGCAACTCATCAATCATAGGCTGACTTGGAACTTGCTTTGCACAATGTTGATTATTTACACGTATACCAAAAGTTAGTAAGATAATGTAAGCACAAGAATTTTATTAACTTGCACATTGCTAATATCAACATGCGTAAGAACCTTATAGTCCACATTTAGGATTTGGGTTCCTTTTAAAAAGTTTTTTGGCAAAAGAAGTTTTATAACGTCCCTGTAATGAAAGGAACTCCCTCCTACTCTTCATTTTTCATAATCCACTTTATTATCTTCCTTTTTTCAATGCTAAATCCTATAACTCTGACTATAGCCTATAAACTTTCTACAATTCTATAGCCCAAAATATTTCTTTTTTCTTTAGCAGCTAGATATTGCTAGTCCTAAGGATAGTTAATTCATAATCTGCCCTTGATTTTTTCCTACAAAACTTTTGAGTTAATTCTTCTCTAGTGACTCATTGTTATAGGAAATCCCTAAAACTCCTTTGTGGAGGTTTCTTTGAGACCTTGGGAGATTCATATCAATGATATAATTGGTTCAATTTCTATTTGGTCCAATAATGTTTGTTTAAGGCAATAGTTCTTGCACTTACTCTCAGTGGGTCATAATCTACAATCCCTCATGTTGGGACATTTTTTGTTGGAGTGAGAGGCTTCAATTTCTTGCAAGCCAAAAGGAAGATGTATTCGTCCGTCATGCTTCCATGGTAGCATCAAAATTGGTATCAAGAGATGAGTTAGGCCAAAGTACCCTAAGGGTAATGGTAGTTTAGCAACCATTGAGACTTGCAATGCAAGAGTATGTTTCATAAACAACTAGTGAGGAAGCATCAATAGATCCATGGGAGGAGTTATGCTCTCTTGAGTGGAGTTTTAAGGGGATTCATGAGAATGATAAGGGGGGTTTTGATGTGCTGAGGGAATTTGTAGGGGGGTTTGTGAGAAATGTTGATCTACGAAAACTAGAATGAAACTTAATTTAGAGAAATCCATATTGTAGAGTGACATAAAAAATATGTACATGAAAACACACACATATATGCTTGCTTGCTTGTATACACATGACACATCCATGCCCACACCTCCCGCACATGAAAAGGCCCACACCTATGCATATGTACAATGTACATGCACATGGATACTACACATGCACCTTTAGCATGCGATTGCATCTAGATGCCACTCACACATGGATTTACACGTGTACACAGTTAGAACTCTTCACTCTAGCCCATGTGCACGTATGTGTGCGAGTGCACATGTACACACACACACACATGCATGCATGCATGCATGTACATGCACACACAAATCACGTGCACATGCATGCATGCACACACACTTACATATAGACCATAACATAGATCTAGAAAGGAATAAATCAGCTTTTATGATCATGTTAGAATTCCATATTTTGTGATCCATGCTCTCCTAATTCATTGTACAAGCACTCTTGCATCAAGTGCAAATGGATCCATTTAGACTTGCTCGATAGCTACATCTTGCTTGATTTTACTTCAAATGGTGCATGTCAAGTTGGAATTATTGATTGGGAAATGACATAAAATATTTTAGAAAAGCGTAGAAAGGTATTTAGAAAAATGAAGCACCTACTATTGGAGAAGACTAATGAGAATTAGGCAAAGCACATCCTAAAGCATAAGCAAGACCATGCTAAAAATGAAGCACCTACTATAGGAGAAGACTAGTGAGAATTAGGCAGAGCACATCCTTAATCATGAGCAAGACCATGCTAAAAATGCTAGCTTGCACTAGCATCACAAGTTTCTGCACTACAAGGGAGATATAATCCATTTTTTGGCATGTTTGCACTTGCTTAGATTATCAACAAAATGGTGCAATTTCTCTTTGATGTGTGTACAATATAAATATTTCAATAGCAATGTTCACATGCTTGAGTATTCACTTATGAATTCCATTTGTTACACATTGGTGATAAGTTGATGACAAAAAATCCACTCATGAGAGGCTTAAGCTTGAAGATGCAATGGAAGAATTCAAGGTGTTAGGGTTATGATCAAGTTTTCCATTCATCCATTGAAGAGATGAACCTCACAGTAAAGCTTGTAGACTAGTATATTGCCTTTAAGCTATAGAAACCTAGTGTTAAAAAATTTCTTTGGAATACAAGGCAAATCAAGTTTCTTAAAATAATTGCACATCTATCATTTTTATTGCATCATATCACATAGCATTGACATGTTGCATCATGTGGAATCATCGTGTTGCATCATGTCATATAGCATCATCATCATGCATCATATCATGTGACATCATCATGTTACCTCATGCTACATCTTTTCATGTGGCATAATCATGCATCATATCATGTTGCATCATGTGGCTTCATCGTGCATCATATTATGTTTGTATTGCTATCATGTGGTATCATGATGCATCATGTCATCTTGCATCATGTGGCATCATCCTATTGGATCATATCACGTAGCATCGGGTGCTGCATACATGACAGTCAGTTGCACTAGTGTGTCATATGTGATCATCACAGATACACCTACCAACTAGCACCTTCCTTTACAAAACCTGATAAAATGCCAAAAGGAGACAAGCCACCACATGATGACTAGATAAAAGAGACACCAAGAGACCACTTATGTGAGAGGAGGATCAAGAGGAAGAGGAGAGTAATCATGTAATTCATGCTTGCTATGAGTGCCTCCAAAAACTTCACAATGGACAAATCCTACTAGCATTCATTCGAAGGACATCAAGAAATTGGTGTCCAGGCACAAGGTTTTATTTCCTTGGCTAGTAGATGTAGAGGAGCAATTGAATATAGAGAGAAGAAAAAGAAGATTAAGGGCATGGCTTTAGGTTGACATTATATTAAGAAGCATGGAAGATGCTCGGGGGGATCACTATATATAAACCCTATATATCACGTGTGCTCAAGGCCTATTTATAAAGAGCCTTATCTGTGAATTTTCCATTAATAAAATGCACCCTTTTCCTATTCAATCTAAAAAAAAATTCCAAGATCCTTTTCACAATAGCCTTCTGTCTGTGAAAATGTGAGAAAAATGAAATTAAATATGCCCTTATGTTGAACTCACGTTATAGTCACATATATTATTGACTGACCCCCCCAAGAAAGATGAAAGATCATTAAGTGTCATTGCTCGTGCACATGACATATACATTAATGTGTATGGAAAATAGACCCACCATGGGGAGGTGCCTTTGTAATTTGCAAAGATGCTGGTTTTCCACTTTGTGAATAGACTGCAAGGAGGCTTCTCATTATACAGTGACAAACACACAAAGCTTCAAATGTATTTTGCAATGACACACGAGATGTTCTCAAATGCACTCGAGAAGCATGAGATACATTGGGAGAGAAAGTGAACAACCTTTGTGAAGAAAACAAAACTCATTTTCAGAACCAGTGCTTGCAAATTCAAGCAACAATATCACAACCGTATAGGCAAAGTGAAAAAGCTTAAACACATGAAGTCTTCCTTAAGCCAAGAGTGTAGGAATCAAAGAGTTGCATTCCAAGGGGCATAACAAATATAGATCAACCCCAAACCATATTTACAACGTTGACATTGATCTAGTAAACATTATTTCTAGAGCAATCCTTATGCCTTAAAAATATCAACATTGTGATCACCACTTGACTCTTTGGATCACTATTTGCAGCTTACAAGGTTGGCTCTAGAGATAATATGTATAGTATAATCAATTTGATGTTGGGAAACATGCTACATTAAAATCTCTCTCTTTAGCTCTTAAATACAATTAAAAATGCATTTTTGAAAGTAGAGTCTGACTTTAACTTTTAAAACAAATGAGCCAAAAATTTCTAAAAGTAGGTTCATCTTTCAAAAATTACTTGAGTTTTAAAAATCGTCAAGGATTTGACCATTAGATTCATATCATCTTTCTCGTCAGCATTGTCGTTTGGAATGCAAACAAGGTCTATCTCATTTGAATTTCTTCCTTGTTGTCCTCATTGGTAGTGTCACCTTCTACCTCCTACTCCTACTCATTTAATATTGGGATCACAATTCTAGCTTCAATGATGGGACAAACCTCTTCATAAGGGGGGTGGAATCAAGAATGACATCGTATGTCCATTTGGACCTTGCTCCTTGTATCTTGCTTCTCCCAAGACCACCAATACTTTAGATTGCAATAAATATATACAAACTTCTTAGCTCAATCTTCTAGGAGCCTGTTTCTTAAAGTATTGCAGATGTACTTGTAGTGGCTCTAAATCCTTTTTGCACTTGAGTTATAGCATGGTTATTCCATAATCCTCATGGTAACTGGATGTTGGAGTTCACAACTAGCAGCATTCGTCATCCATATTTCCTTTTAGTTATAGATTTGGCTAGTGCTCATAAATTGGTAGATGCAAATAAACTTGCTTTCATCAATACTTAGCTCAGTCATTACCATACCTAGTAAATGTAGCATTCTATGCAAAATCTGCTTGAACCACCTTATATGAAAGTCATTCATGACTCCAAGAACCTCATCAAGATTCATGTTGCCATTCAAAATCAAGGAGATACCCAACACTATGAACTATAAGATTTTCCCCACAACTTTCTATAGAAATTCTGAAATCTTGTATATTTAAGGACATTCTCACATTTTTCTTGTTTGGATGCATTGGTGGATTTCTAGTCATGATTTCTTGCTCTATGATCCAAAAGTGCGTCCAATATTTTTTTATGATTAGGACGCTTGAGTTCAAAGTTCCCACTCCAATCATGATAGGCATCATTATTCTCATTGCAAGGCTCAAAATTCTTCCATATTCTGGTCACACTATAATTTATTTCATATAATTTCATTAATCTCTATTCACTCTACTACCTGGCTCAAACACCCATCTTTGAAAAATGTCACCATGGAATATATCTATCAAAAAGGTCTTATTTTCTATCAATGATTGTAATATGTAAAATAGTGCGCAAAATCAGCCATTGATGTCATCATATCATATAAATTTAACAATTTCACGAGCATGATGTATATCTTCTTAAACCATGGCACATGCTTGTACCAATAGTTCAACACCAAGTTCAAGCTATAAAAGGAGAATAAATGCAACACGATCATGCATACAAATGCTAAAACTGTATTTATAATACTTTACTTGGCTTCTTAGAACTCTTTGCATTGTCCATGATGATCTAGTATCTACACAATCTTAGATGAGCCTATCTCCCTTAACATTTCTTCTATATTACTTATTATGTAAATCCCATATTTTATTTCATTTATCAAATTAATGGACTTATGAAAGGACCCTCTTCTTGGTGATACAATGATCACATTTAATCATGGAAATTTTTATATTTTTCCATCCATTAGAAAAAATTATGCATCTTGTGTAGTATGTAAGAGCTCAAAAATACTACGATTGATGTGTTCTTTTTGGCTTTACATTTGATCTATTAACATATCATTAGGGGAATTTCGAGGTATCAAAAGATCGCTGTAAGGAATGGATTAAAAGTTTCATTAAGGAATTGAAATTTGATGAGTATACAAATTATAGAGGTTAGGTTGGTAAAATTCAATTATAGGTGCATGTATGAAGGGTAGAGATAAGGATCATTACCTGTAATCATTGGTTATGGTCCGATGTGGTGGGTCAAGCCCTAGAAAATTCCAAAAGGGTGCATGTAGTTTTGAAAATGGTGGCCAGATTTACCTCATCTAAGAGGCACGTGCACTTCTTCCTACAAGTTGCCTACTTGCATAGTTATGGTGCCTCGCAATTGACCAAGTGGCGCCATCATGTTTAAATTGTTGCGAAGTGGAGTGCACATATGATGAGGAGAAGCTCACACAAAGTGGGAAAGGAGAGATGGAAGATTACTCAAAATAGGATCCAACACATAAGGGTTGTATTAGCTATCAGCCTTCATAACATGGAAGGCAAGGAATGATCCACACAATACAAGACCATGTCCACCCACAAAATATAACCACATCTCTATCCGAATCTCATCCAATACCCACTTCCACCAATCATGTGAAGGTGGATTTTAGATGCCTCTAGCCACCATGATGTACTAATCTCAACAGTCCCCCTCAATACAAACTGGGTAGAGTATTGTGCTAAACATCAGGTGATACAATGGGATAGCCTTTGTGAGTAATAGGCTTTACATGTTTTGGATATATTGAAGATATGTGGTGTCAACTAGCAACACACTACATAATACGGGTAGTATACTGATTATAATATGACTCTATAGTGTTTCTTAGACTCCGCAACATCCATATGCATTGCACCTTAGTCATCCTCACACAATGACCAATGTGAGTCTATAAACCTCACTATAGTAATGTGCACATGGGTATGAACGGCGTCAATGAACATGCATGAGGTTTCTCTACATATACAAGGAAGTTCTTACCACTTGCCTTTTGCGAAGGTCAAGAATAGTGTCTACTCCTTTAACAAAGTGTAGAGAAATAAAGAGACGTGTCACATGATGAGACAAACATGAGGATACAAGCATAATTAGTAGAGTTGAAATAATTACACGTCACTATAAAAGTGACTTCTCCATAGATTCCCATGAGCCATTTGCCATGAAGATTTCATCCAAAGCATAAACAAGTTGACAAAGCAAAAAGATGAAGGAGTGAGCAAGAAAGTGCAATATCCAGATCGCTCTTCTTCCATGAAAGGGTGGACACAATGCGCTCTTGATTAACAAGAGATAAATAAATGTTTCCCATCCTAAAGATGCTTGTGCCAATAAAAGTTTGAGCTATTGAGGCCCAAAGAAAGGATTATGGTCAAAGTAAATGGGAGTGAAAATAACTCCCCCTTTAAGTAATAGTTGGCCGTAAGCATAAAAATTACCTACACCAAGATATTAAGGGAAAAACAGTTAGCTTAAAATATGAAGATCCCTCAATAATAGCTTTCCAAAGGCATAAATGGCGAAGTCAAGATTTTAATGACTAGCATAAATTAGTCAAATAAATGTAATGACTAATGTTCATCGCAAATAAGTGCTTTGTAGGAGTTGAACAAAACCGTATTCTCAAACAAAAGTCGGTCTTCACTAAATTCTTCTCTTCTTTGTAGAGTCTGCGTGAACAACGAATGGCAACCTTACAGGACAGAAGGAAGGGGCAATAATAGCAAAGTCTTCTCTATGAGAAATTCAATGCTAACAGTAATGATGACAAATATATAAAACATTCTCATCCTCCCAAAAACCCATCATGGAATGATAAGCCTTCTTGGAAAAACATGAACATGCTGGTCCTCCCCATTGCTAGAACAAAGAGGAGCCAAAAGAGACTCATCTATAAAAAAACAAGGGCTATAATAACAACAAAATGGTCTCCAGAGACGTAAACTACATCCCGCACCTCAAATTCCATGCAGCCAAAGATAACCCACTCGGAGGACAAATTGTGGAATGGTGATGCCTTCATATACTATTGCAGAATGTGTGCATTAATGCTCTTGTAGCCGAAAAGTCACAACTAACCGCATCACCAAAGGAACTCGTGGCTACTATTGATAAAGAAAGAGACTAAAGTCAAAAGAAAAATACCATCAAGGAATGGTTTATAAACAATGAAAGAGAAAAAATCCCTTTTCATAGTAAGGCTTTGATAGCCAAAGATAGCTGCCAAAAGATAGGTGGCTCCCGTAGCACTTGAATCCTCATCAACCACCAGTGGAACCTCCTAGCAATAGAGTAGCAGAGAGAAATTTCTTTTACTTGCAATAACCCATGATTACAAATTGGCCACTAGAAATCAAGACTCACAGCATAAGGAGTTCTTCTGAGAATCCCCACTTCAATTCGACTTGTACTAGTCTAAAAAAATCTAGATACAACTCAAGACCTTGATTCAAAATTGCAAGAATCAAAAAAAATGAGGGAAGCCCTTGGGCTCTAATACCATGTTCAGAAGTGTAGTGCACACATGAAGAGGAGAAGCTCACACAATGTGGGAGAGGAGAGATGAAGTTCACTCAAGCTAGGATCCAACATGTAAGGCTTGTATTAGCTATTAGCCTTCATAACGGATGTGCACACTTTCCAAGCAAAAAACTATGAGCAAAAAAGTCCGAGCGATAATTTATTACACCAACCATGCTTGTATATTTCTCAAAGGAATATACAATTCTTTCTTAATTTCTCATTTATGGAACCATATACTTACTTATTTTTCATTATAACCCTCATTTTAGAGAACATCATCTATATATAAACATATAGTGAACACTTTAGAAACTCCTATAAATACCTCCCTACCATACTCTCTTTTGAGGATTATTGTCATTAAATCAATTTAAAAGAGTTTCCCTAATCTTTAGCAATCCCATATTTGAAGCTCTCATATAACAATGTATACCATATTCCTTGGATGAGTAGGAAAAAGATATTGGAAACCTCATACTTGAGGCCATCATAATCGATCATAAATTAATCTCTAATACGTTATCAAATATGGGAAGGCAAGGAACGAATTTTCAAAATATTCCCAATTCTCCAAACCTAAGTACTTTTAAGGAAATGTGGTCTCTACTAAACTCCTTCCTACCATAATATGAATTAGGGAGAAGTTGTAACTCTCATATACATCTTGAAATTTTCACTTTTTCTCTTTTATAACTATAAAAATATAATTTTCAGCCTACCATTGCATAGATCATGAAATTTTGAACATTTTTCCTTTTTACAACTCCTCAATCTGAGATAAGGAGCAAAAGTTATGACCCCTTCTACCTAGGCTCTCCAAGGGCATTCCGCTGGCGGAATAGGGTTGAGGCAAGCTCTTCAAACCATATTCCTCTGGAAAAATACACTTAGAGGGTCTTTTAAAAAGTATTATATTATTTTCTTAGGTCATCCTAAGGAACTATAAAGAGGATATTTGCGCAAAATTTCATGATCCAACCAATGGTGAAAGGAAAAGAAAGGATTTTTAAAAGTGATAAAATAAGTCACCACTTGGACATTATATATGTATATTATATAAAGGTATATTTATATCTATATCTATTTATCAGTATTTCATATTTACTCACATATTTCTTAAAATAATTTGGATTTTTTTGCTCCCCAAAAATGACTTGAGCCTATATATTTTGACCCCTCCTACCTTCTGTTCGCTCGTCGCTCGGGCGTTTTTGCTCAGAAAATGGAAACCCCCCCTTCATAACACAGAACGCTAGGAATGATCCACACAATAAAAGGGCATGTCCAACCACTAAATAGAACCACATCTCTATCCAAATCTCATCTAGTATCCACTTCTACCAATCATGTGAAGGTGGACTTTAGCCCCCTCTAGCCACCCTGATGTATCAATCTCTACATAAATTTTGGTGTGGGTGAGCTTACCGCACATAATTGCCCCTTGAACTCACCAAAATGTGTAAGAAATGCACCCCCACTCCCTTGCTTTAATTCCACTCATCCATCCCCTGAATCCATGGCTTTATTCCATGCCAAACCATTTTGCAACCACAGAGCATGGTTTTCTCCCATCAAAATTACTCTTTGGAACCTAGCACAAGGTTTTACTCAAAGTGAAAGTAATTTAAAGATTCCACCTCAACATGGCATTGGCCCGCAAAATGAAGCACTCCCATTGGTCCACTTCAAATCCATCCCTAATCCCTAAGGATTAGGAAACAATAATTTGGAGCTCTTTTGAGACCCTAAATCTCCGCTAATGGTTGTCCATGAGGCTTGACTCCCAATTCAGGCATGCTCTTTCCAATACTACTAAAATGGGATTTGTTAGCCTCACCACTTTGTGCAAGATTGTATGATTGGATTTTGATATGGTGTTGGAATTATGGGAGACGGGAGATTGAAACTATCACTCATAAGTTCCCACATTGATCTTTTATATTTTAATTATCAAGTAGCTATAACTTCCCTTTAAGCATGGAGAAGTGCAATAGATTTATTTACAAAACCAAATAGATGACCCCTTTTATGAGGGTCACCTCCAAATTCTTGCTCATGATAAAATTTGCATTTCCATTCAACATAGTCATGCAAGTTGATTGTAAACTCCTATTCTAAGCTTGCAAGCTTATGTTTTTCATCTGTATTATTCTTTTTTCTCCTTTGCAGTAGCCTCAACAAAGGTTCTACTTGTACCTTGACTAGAACTCACATGAGCATTGTTGTGTCCACTAGTAATAGTGGAGCTTCATTTTAATTTACATTGCATTAACAAGATCAACCACAATGTGCATACTATGAACGAGTGAGGCCTCTATGTTTTCAACTACAATTGTAAGTTATCTTCTACTTGGAGCTTGTTCCATTGCTTATGCAGAACTCCTTCAAACTACCAACAATTATCTTGTTTGCAATTTTAAGTACCTATATATCTATGTCTTAAACTCATTAACTCACTATTTTGGGGCCTTTTAGGGTTTAGAAAAATAGGCTCTCGACCAATCAGAAGAGGACCAATGTAATGTTGGAAAAATACCAAAAACCATGTAAAAAGATAAAATAATTCATATTCAAAATCTTTTTCTTTTATTATGTCTAACATATGTGATCTTCAAAAGATTATTTTATGTGCAAAATTTGATGATTCTGACATCGCCAGCACGTTCAGAGTGGGCCAAAACCCTTGGATCGACCTTGGAGACACCGAAAATCAACGCTTGGAGGCCCGAAAAAGGGGCAAAAATGCCCGGAATGGGAGATTTGCACAAAAACACCAGTTGGCCAAATCATGTTTTTGTGCAAAAATGCCTAGAATGGGAGATTTACACAAAAATGCCAGCTGGCCAAATCACGTTTTTGTGCAAATTCCCCATACTGAGAATTTTTGCCCTTTTTCAGGCCTCCGGGCATCAGTTTTCGATGTCTCCGAGGTCGATTTGGTGGTTTTGCAGAATCATCAAATTCTGCATAGTAAATCAAGGATCTTATATATGCATTTAATGTGAAGCCTGAGTACTAGACTGACATTTTTGCAGTAAGTATCCGTATTTTATGGCATTTCTCATATTTTTAGTGCAACAAAAATAGGTAAATAGTGAATTTCTTAGAGGGCCCCAAAATGAGTTCCCTTCTTTCCTAATGCATGACTTACATTGGCTTACAGTTTTGGTAAATCCTTACCCCAATACACTTGATATTAGAGCATTTTACCACTTTTGTAGTCACAATGGACACTCAAACTATAATCTTGCCAAGTTAAGAATCATTTTGGCTTTTTCAAACCTTTTGTACATGTGTGGGAAGCCAAGAAATATCACCAACACTAAAAGCCATACTATGGCTGTTATTATCCATATTTTCATTGTTATTATCGATATACTAATAGTATTTGATACTATTTTTGGGTTGTAACAGTTGAGCAACTCATCGATATAGGCCCTATTATTGGGCCAAGGGCCCCATTATTACTACCATTGATGCTGAATTTATCTTTGATATTTTATCTAGTTTACTAATCATTTATTTAAATTACCAATGTCATGACATTATTTTCATGCTATTTGGGACAAAAAATGATGTCATGAAAATGTTAATGAAATACTTTGTTAAAATTGTTGTTTATGTATGTTTCAAAGTCCATAAGTCTTTATTTTATAAATATGACTTACATAGTTTTACAAATTTATAAATAATGATGCACTTTCTATCTTATATATATGTGTTGCATTTTTATAAGGCGTTTATATAATGTTATGTAGACACATGTAAGGTTATAGCTTTCAAAATATACACTATTTTGCATCCACGCACCTATTTATACTTTTTGAGTACTTTTGCATTGTCTAGATATTATAATCCAAAGTTATTAAGCAAATCTTTCTTTACATATTCCATCTATTGGAACTAATGGTTTTTATAAGTACTGAAATATTTATTTTCATATGTCTACTAGTTTACATAACCCAAAAGACATTTATTCCATATGGAATTAACATCCATTATTTGGCAATACAATGATTCTTTAAGTTTTTACTTCATAAAACCACTTTCCTATTTAATAATTAATTGAATTTTAGATTCCAAAGCAATGGTATTATTTTTTAAGGTAGTCCAAGGTAATAATAATCCTTTTAAGGAGCCTACCTAATTCAAAGATAACTTTAAGAAATATAAAAGATATGTAGATTTTGCAAAACAGGTACCACTATGCCCATATGTGGACAATGTCTTTACTCTAAATTAAGCATACTTTTTCTACATGAACTCTAGTATATTTGCAAATATCATTAGTATAGTGGAATTTGGCTTCTTTATAACTGAACATCGGAGTGAGGAGCTTCTAATGTAAATACCTCAACATCAAAGTGAGGAGCTTCTTATGGGAGTAGCTAGGTAACTACGTTTTAATATCAAGGAAACATATTGTATATATTTGTTCGACATGTTAAAAATTATATAACAGTGCTATTATCTCACCTGAAGGTGTTTGATAATGATTTGATATTCAAACATGGAAGCAATTCCACATCATCTAAAACTAGATTTCCTTACAAGGTCTATTGCATGGGAGTGAAAGCATCTTAACCTATACAAAAAGCGTGTCCTTGGAAAATGCTAATTAGCATAATTTCTGGATGTGCTAACTAGATCCAAACATGACCCACAATGAAAATTTTCTTATTGTGCTATATATCATTGGAAGCTCTCTTGAAACAAAGAATCTTAATATATAATCTTTGTCAAATTATGATTTGATTTACTTCCATTTTACTAAAGCCGCTTTATTTTAAACTAAAACTGCTTACTAGCTTACAAAGTGTACGGGTTAACGTGATTTCACCCATCAATAAAACTCACAACTTGTCTTCATAAAAAGCTACATAATCATGAGCTTTCTATTTGAAATTTCTACATTTGATTTTTATCTTGTGATTTCTTTAATGTAAAATGCAATGAAGTCACTTGATTATTACCTCAATCTCACGTGTTGAATCATGGTATTGCATTCCAATTCCATGCTTTTGATATCGTTCCAATACCTGCCCCATGCTATGAAAACAAAAAATGGAGCCTAGTTATTATTCTCTCTCTCTCTCTCTCTCTCTCTCTCTCTCTCTCCCCCCCCCCCCCACACACACACATACATTCCACAGGCTATGAACGAAAAATGTAGAGCTTACTTATTACACTCTCTCTCTCTCTCTCACACACACACACACACACACACACATCATAGACTTAGAGGGAGGGCACAAGCATTTCCTAAACAATAACCAATTCTATCACAAACACTGAATAATGAGTATATTCAAGGATGGAGTGATTATGAGACCCGAGTACTTGGAGTAATTAATAGGGTAGCTATGGGTATTGTCCCATACCCAAGGATTGACTCTAGGGAGTGCCACAAGCATGCGTAGCAAGTAGCACATGATGAGCTGTGCACACTAGAGGAGATGGAGACAAGGGAGCACTTATTATGTACATGCTCAGTTTACTATGAGATTTGTGGACAATATCACTGCCTTTTTTAGGAGGGGAACAGGTTTGGACCACTTTCTCAATTGATTCGCTGTCATGATCAAGTCTGCATTAATCTCTACCTAATCAAGATGTGGTGACAGAGAGAGACTCTTAAGAGACAGATCAGACAATAGGAGGTAACATTGGCACACGATACTAAGATGGACCGAAGGGAGTGGGATGTCAAAGACTTCTAGACATTTGAGTTTGCATGTTTCGGGCTCACGAAAGTCTTCTAACCTAATGGAAGTGAGAGCTTCCAATCTAGCTTTCTGGAAATAAAGCAGCTCTACCTCAACCATGTGGGAAGTAAACTACTTAAGATAAATGGAGGCTTTGTAAGGTATTCTGCAATTATGACTGATGCCCACAGCGTGCGCACAGTTTCATCCGAACTATATCATCCATTTTATGTTTGACATACCTGGAGCTGGAAAACTCGGAAAGTCGTCTAGTGCTCGAGAAGACGATGGCAGCGACTTCAGCGTCGCACAAGAGGGACAGTTCATAGGCCTTTTTCAGCAAGCCGCATCTATGCTTGGAAAATGTAACTTGTCTACTGGGAGTGTACTCGATTCTTCTGATCTGGACCTTGCCACGAGCAGCCGAGCGTCCCCTGTTTGTGAAGTGGTCTTTCGCGTTTGAGGCGAGGTTGGGGAGGCAAAACAAAGCTAGCCTCGGCAAGAGGTTGGAAGGCTCCACGTCTGTTAAACAAGGCGGGGAAGGGGGAGGGGGAGCCTCGAGAGGAAGCGGGGTTGGGAAGGTTGGGCTATGGCGAAGCTGTGGAAAGGAGTGCCTGTCCTTTTTCCTTTATTAGAGCAAAAGATAACGCACGTAGCTGTCCAAAGCACGTCACACTATCCGTATTTTTCTTTCCTCTTTCAAAGTTCTACGTCATCCTCCTCAAAGAGGAGGTTTGGATCGGGGAATCGTGGACCATTGGATTACAATGGACCATTGTGGACCATTGGATGCTTTTCTTGGAAACATGGCACACGTGGTAGTTTCCATCCGGTTTCCATGCAAATTAGTTAAAGTTCATCCACATTCCTTCATTCCCATTCCTTCATCACCTCAGTATTCCTTTGAGGAACGACCACAGAATGATTCTCTATTTTTAGCTTTCCTTTGAGGAACGACCACAGAATGATTCTCTATTTTTAGCTTCTCCCATTTTCAGCAACAGCCCATGAGCAAAACCAGACCAGGGAATGTGCAAAGCGAAAAAATTCGATGGTTTTTTAGATGGGTGCACTTCCACATGAATTCTATTACAATGCGGTGGTATTGTCTTACATTTAGCAGCAAAAGTTACAGTTTGCACGGCAGGTTGCGATAGATAGGCACCATCAGCAATTTTAGGACCGACTACTGCCTCGGCATAATCTTCTAGAGCTCTCTACAATAACTTGCATGGTCAAGTTGGGAGCACTCTTGGAGCTTCTTGCTACTTCAATTATTTTTCTGCAATCGTTGTACCTTGAATTATAGAGCAATCTTTTGAGGACCCTTTTAGCTTCACAACTTGTCAATGAGGCTAAACGTGGAGCTCTTAACTTGCAAGGTATTTCACTTTTGCTTTAGTGGCACTAGAGATCGACTAGTTGCTTCGTTGTTTCGAAAATGTGGATGTGGACTTGGGGCGACTATACTAATTTTGCCACTAGCTAGGGTAGCGCTAATGTCTTCATAGCTCTCACTTGTCCGAATAGGAAGGATTTTGGCTTGGGTTGCTTTAGATTTTGGAGATGTGAGAATCGGATAGACACCAAAAAACACGATTAAACACTACCAGATGCTATGCTTATTACCTTTGAACATATTCGATCACATACACTTGCACCTATCGGACTGCAGGATTATCAAACAACTTAGATTGGCAGGGTTCGGGCGAAGAAAGAATATGCATAGCAGATTGGGAGCAAGAGTGTCATTCAAGCTAGGCGAAGTGCTAAAGTGTAGTGCTATTCCAAAGACGAAGCGGAAGTAGTGGTGGCAAAGGCTCTGAAGTCTCTGGAAAGGATGGCTAAACTTAAGACCTTTTCACTAGGTCCAAAGGTGCAAGCAAGGGACTGCTCGCGAATTGTTTTGAATATACTCTTATGCAGTTGTCGACTGCTACAGACCAATTATGAAAAATCAAGGCAAATGTTGGAGAACAAAACCACAAGAACCTGCCTTGAAAAAGGTAAAACCACCAGAACCTGCTTGCAAGGACAAGGGAAAAGAACGAATACAAGAGGATCATACAAAAAGAACATCCGCTATCTCCTATCGAGTAGTTACCCAAGAACCTATCTCCAAAAGAGAGACAAGAACCCGCTCGACCACCAGTCTATCAAAGTGCCATTGAAATCATTGCTTCATCTTCAAGGCAAACGTTAGTTACATAAGAACCTGTCTCCAAATAAGAGATAGTAACATAAGAGCCTGTTAAGACAAGCATAGAATATACTTTACGAGCTACATAAGAACCCTCCTTTATTAATTCAGCATGAAGCTTCATGGCATCTACACAAGAACTTGTCACACCAACCATGCTAGACACAATGGAAGTCACACAAGGACCTTCCACCAATCTGAATGAGGAATTAGCCTCACTAACCAATTTCTCAAAACTAACTTGGGCTCAACATAAATGGAATATCTTTGAGACATTGCAGTCCTACACACATTTTGTATAGAGAACATACATCACTATATTACGATGATACAAGTTTGAACATGGGAAGGATATACTTGATAAAGGCACAAGAAGGTTGGTATTAAGAAGACATTAGGATGGCAATGCTTATGTCATGTGGATCCCTAAGTGTCATAAACATAGCAGGCCACCTTCTCTTTCTTGTCTCAAGGACAACTCCATCCCTCCTTAGCCACAATAGTTAGAGGAGAGACTCTAAAAGTTTTGGGTCTATAACACCAACAATGAGGAATACCACCGGCAGCAGCTACACAAGAACTGCTCCTAAAAAGGAAGTAGTGACACAAGAACCTATTGCAAGGTTCACAAAGGGCAAGGCAAGTCCATCATCTTTCCTACAAGAAAATATCAACCCACTCCTTTAGTATGGCATTCAATCCAACTCCATAGCAGTAGAACCACAAAAAACTACTGCTAAAAATGGAGTAGATTAATAAAATCTTGCTGCAACGGAAGATACTAGAGACCTTAACAACATGTTGCTACCATGTAAAGACGCTCCTCCCTAACAAAGGGTAGGAAACCCTATTCACTTCATCATGGTCTAGGGTCAGTCAAGATATGTCAACCCCCTATGTCCCAAGGCACTCCTCCACATATAGAACAATAAGTGTTCCTACACCAATAGATCCAAAGGATGAGTTTAATTGTAGGGTGAATCTGATGACATCAAAATGGGGGTCAAGATTGGTTTCTTGTGATCCTCAAAGCATTTTACCACCTTCGTTTACTAACCCCACCCTTCATTAGCTAACTTTAAATCTCCCTCAGCCTCTTTCTATTTTTGTCTTATTCTTTTTCTTTTTTCTGCATAACACTAGTACCCACTTAACCATTTGATCCTCCCAATATAATATCCACTTTAACTTAGAGGAATTTCCTAGAATCCAAGATGATATAAACCTCTTTAGCAATATTCCCCATTTTAGCAATTTGTATGTTGTATTATCGTACTCCTCTCAATTTGATGAGCCCGACAAATAAAGCTCCAGATTGCTACAATCCTCCAAGAAACTAACAATAAAATCCTTCAATGACATGTAATCCATCAAAATGGATTTAGAATAAAGCTCTATGCAGAAGCAAGACAAAATGTCGTGCAAAACCTTGGACTTACAAACATGGCATGTCAAAGACATAGTCTGATGAGATTCCAATAAAAGTCCCACTCAACTCAAATATGGGACTTAATAAGGAGCATGAGAATACACTGTATTGACTCTGCTAACACTAACACCACTATGATCTTACATCAATCCCTACAGACACCTTCTTTGTACTAACTTACACCTTATATTTTTCTTATTCTTCCTCTCTCTTTGAAAGGTCACAAGTACTTAGATCCAATCCATCCACCCAACATCTAGCCATTGCAATCACTCATAGTGGAATCCAATGATGGAACCAATACCTTACCAGATGGGCTTTCCATCCTACTGACACAATTCCACAAAAAAGGACCCATTCAAACCCTATGAGACAAAAGGAATGATCTTTAATGATGACAACCCTCCAAGAATCATAACCATTGCATGAAGGGGGGCATGTTAACCGATTTGTTAGCAATATTCCACCACCAGTTGGTGATATCACTTGGTGGATATGGGAAACTCCATAGAGTTAGGATTGTGCCTTGGAGCCAAATGGGCCCAAGCTGATTGTAAAGAATGAGAAAAGAGAGTGATATAAAGGGAAAACGATTGGCCCTCCCTTCAAAAGGTGGCATGTATAAAAGGCCAAATGCAGGTTGACTTTGGTCTTCACTTGTTGGTTGCACACATTGAAATACAAGCTCTCCTTCTCCTCTATGGAGTTGTCTCTTATTCCCTCATAGTGTCTTTTGTGAATGCCATGCTCTCAAGTCTTCTCTTCCATTCTTCTCATCTTCCTCTTCCTTCTCCACCACTGCCCTCTCCCCTCCCTCTTCTTCTTCTTATGGATTCTCGATTGTAACAAGTTGGGAGTCGCTAGAATGACACTAGTGGATGGCATTTTCATGCATTGAACTCAACCCAGAGTAGCTTTGAGGAGTACTCAATTGGTGTTCGTGCAAGACCCTAGATGATATGTGAGCCATGGTTGGACTACACAGCAAATGCTGAATAGATTTCATGTCATTTTGTGCATGACAGCAATTTAAAATTTGTTGTATGACTTTTTCATCAAGCTTTATTGAGTATTTCTTTAACGTTGATGTATTTCCCAAGCATATAAGCACTAAAACGTGCTCAAAACGTGTGTGACTGAAAGGTTCTTGTATACCTTTCTGGGGCATATATTTTAGCACATATGTTGCACACATGATGCCCTCCAAGCAAAAACTATTGGGCGAATCTTGACCCTTCAACATGCATTTCACTATCTCCACCATGAAAGATCTATTTTTTCTCATAGCCACACCATTGTGATCAATACAGCTAATGAATAATGCCTTTATCTACCATATAAGCATGAAACACCTTTGACATATACTCTCTGCCTATTTGTACAAAGAGTACCAAGCTTGCAGCACAATAGATTTTCAACCATTGAGACAAAATTTCTTAAGTGCATAAATAAATCGTCTTATTAGGGATATACCCATGTGAATCTTGATATAATCACTCAATAATCATCAATAAAATTCACAAAATAGGCTTATCCCCCAATAGATGGTGTGTTCATGAGACTGCATACATCACTTTGAATGAGTTGTAATTTTCCAACAGCTCTAGCTAGTCCATCCTTTGGAAATGATGCGTGATGCATTTTTTCCAAGATACAATATGATGAGCAACAGCATATAGCTATGGTATCTTAGACACCATGTCATGCCTATGCAGATGTAGCAAGCTACAAAAGTTTATATGGCCAAAATCAAGGATTCCAAAGATCTACATCTACCATCTCTAAAGTGATAGCAGTTGTCAAATCATCTTGTGCAACTCTCATACAAATCCATCCTATATAGGTCATGGCATAATGTACATAAGTGAAAATGGTGTCCACATCCCTAACATACTTCAAGTGAAAATGTTGCACCCATCCCTAACGTCATGAACATGCACCTGTTTTGTCAACAAACTTAATGAAAAGACTACTCCTAGAAAGGGCTGAAATTGATAGCAGATTCTTCTTAATTCTAGGTACCCATAAAACATCAGAGAGTGTTAACTATTGGGCATTATTTGTTGCGGTGAGAAATACCTTTCCTACTCCTTTCATCGGATATCAGTGCACATATGACAATACCTCCAAGAGATGCATTACCAAGGGATGTAAACATACTCTGCTCTGTGAGGTAATGTGCTTGCTAGCACCACTATCAAAATACCAATCATTGACATCTAATACTAAAAGACATGTATCTTCATGCAAAAAATAAGGATTATAGTAGCTACACACCATTGAGAATTCCCAGTTCTCCTCATATGCATGAGTGTATGTAACACTAGACGCAATAGTGTCAACCACTACCATACATGCATCCTTCTTTCCTTTCTACACAATCCACATCCTACACTTGTGGATGTAATGTCTAGGATTTTTGCAATAATTGCATGTTGCATGGTCTTCTTCTTTTTCTCACCCCCATTCTTGAGATCTTTGCTAGGACCTCTGGTGGAAGAAAAACTTTCTTCTATTACCCCCATGGGTTTTCCCTTTGCCCTTATGGCCTACAATAAAAAGCCTGATATACAACCATCAAACCATTGTGGTTTTTCCTTCATTGCTCTTCTTGCAAAATTCAATCGGACAGCTCATCATATATGAATGTATCGTGTCTTCTAGTCATGGCACCAATGAAGCATATATAAGAAACTCATCCACACTGGCTAATTGTTCCTTAAGGTCTTTTACCTTACTCAAAAACTCATCAAGACCATCTCCCTCATGCATTTAAAGATCTCAAGTCACCTTCTCAAAAATGTAAAGTGCAATTCTTTGCACACTTGATACAATCGGGCAATGAGGCAACATGCACACATTCCCAAATTCAGTAAATCAACCTCAAAGACAATTATCTATACCAAGTGGTTGCTAATGTGTGCTTATAAAAGTCAAGCTTTACTATCATACTTGAAATATAAACCCCAAGGCATGTGACCCAAATAAAAATTATAAAAGGATAAAAAAGCCTCAAATTTTACAAGGCAAAAGGTACCACAATTAACTAGATTTAGGGACCAAGTCTTCACCAAAAAATTCTCTAAGAAATGTGCAACCAAATCAATCAAAAGCCCTCGGGGGGGTCACTCATCATATGTAACCCTATCACGTGAGTTCAACAGAAGGATATTTTTTATTTCTAAAATTTACAGAAATATATATACATAAGGGACTATTTAAAGTAGTTTTGGAAAAAAATTACAGATTTGTATAGAAAAGGGGTACATTTTATTGATGAAAAATTTACAAATAAGGGATTTTAAAAATAGGCCTTGAACGCACGTGATATAGAGGGTTTATACATAGTGACCCCCCCGAGCAAAAGCCCTAAATTTCATTGAATAGTGTGTGAAGGAAATTGTATATTTGACCACCAATATATGATTGTTAGCAAGAATAGCCTATTGTAGTTGACTCTTAGTCAATATTGTCAATGTTTTCTATTAATGTTTGAGTGTACGTAGCAAAAATCTTGACCAAATTTAGTGGAACCACTCAACTTAGTCAATGGCCTTTATGCCCATGAATTCTTAAGTATAGCCTCTAGAAGGCAAGTACCAAGTAGCTGACCAAGAAAATAAAGGCTGCTTGATCTATTTAGGGATGACCAAGAAAAATTAGGTAGCTTCTTTCACTAGGAAAAGAGATGAATTTTTGTTCTATCAATAGGTTAAGCTAAAGGCAAGAGAATAGCTATTGTTATGAGATACTCTTTCCTAATAAATTGCAAAATTAGGGGAAATTGGAATTTTACAAGTGGTAGATCAAGTTAAAATGGAGACAGCCTAAGATGTGATAGGAAACAAAAAAAAATGACATTTTGAATACGACATCTACAATAAGAAAACCAATGAGACCAACCAACAACTAGAGTCTAATCTTTGTGTTGTGACCAACATTGAGAACAAAAAGTATGAGATGACTAATCCAAATCAAAGATATCAGCTCCAACAAATAGGGTATGCATTTGAGATGGATGCGCCGAAATGTCTAAATTGTCCAACAACTAAGGTGGTTATCTCCAGCACCTGTTATGGCAACAATAGCTAGAGAGTCAATAGCCTATGCAAGAATCTCTTTCCAAATATGGTAGTGTCACGAAGATAGGGAAAGGGTTATGGATATGGTGGCCCAACCATTGTCAATAGAAATTGACCACAAGGATCTCAAGCAAAAGACACATGTAGATTTGATTTCAATTCCTCCTCTAGAACAGTGGCTGAGTGGAAGTGTTAAGCTCTAATACAATAGAGGCAATGACTTACTATAAAATGGTGACTATTATCTACTCCAAATCATGAAGACTTAAGGAATATGTCAACCACTTGGGTAGAGGTGAGAAGGTAGAAGCAAGTTCAAAGTTTGAATGTCAGATCTCCAAATATTCAAGACTGGGTTGAAGCTAGAGGGAACCAATAAGTTGATCTAATACCACTTGGTGTTGAGTAAAAGTATATCTAGAGTTGTGGAGCTAGAAAGTGAAAGTAGATAGAGTTGGATTGAATAAAGTGACTACAATGTGTCACATCCACAAGATTAGTGCAAACACAAAACTGCTTGGGGGAAAGCACTACATACATATATACATACAATATATATATATACACACACACACACACATTTATATATATGTATACCAAAATGTACATACACACACACACACACACATATATATGTATGTATGTATACATAGTATATATGTCAATGGTCAAGAGATTAACTGATATGCAATTGACATATTAAAAGGAAAAGTTTAAAGTGGTAGTATATTTCCTATGGGGGTTAAAGGTCACTGTGCCTTTACCCTGGTTATGTACAATACTCAAACACATATATATAAATGAATGAAAAAGAAGATTAGGGTGTTTTGCACCCACCAAAAAACTTGTGTGGCTCTCTATTTCTCTCTCTCCCTCTTCCATTCTTGCTTCTGTTGAGAGCACTCTCAACTGGTATCAGAGCTCAGGTGATCTAGTTGAGCATGCAAAAATGCCTGAAAACTCAACAGCTATGTGGGAGGAAGAAGAAGCTCTGTGGGAAGCTTTGTGGGTGACTTTACTTGCATCCGAGTGTGTAGAGACCTTTGAGAAACCTTTGGAAAAGTCACCTTGGTTTTGCAAAGTGGTTTTGAGAGCCTGTTAAGTGTTTTCAAATAAAAAGTCGTTTTTCAAGCTTTTCCGTGTTACATTCGACGACAGAGACTCTATATTTGCTTGCTTTTGGTGTCCATTTCACTTCAAGAGCTTGGAAACACCTTCATTCTTGAATTTGAAATCATTTCATTGGATTTCTGACTCACTCTGTCAGTTTCTACGTGTTTCTGTCCGGGTGTTGAAACTCAAGTTTGGAGCAACCATTTGCAGATCTGTCAGTTCCATTGGACTCAGGAGATCCTAAAACTTCGATGTTGCTCATCATTCACACTCCGGTGGAGTTTACAAACAGTTCTATTTCCAAAAACTTTTTTCAATCCGTGTGTTGGACCCAGTGATTGAGACCACGGTTTCCAAACCCGTCTATCCCATTGCGTTCCGGATGCCTAAATACCCCTACTTGTCAGTTCTTGCATGATTCGGTGGAGTATTTTCAGAGTTATAGATCTCTGTGTATTGGATTTCGTCTCTCTGTTATGCATTTTTCATTCTAAGGTTTTGAAACCTTGGATTTATGCCACATGGTAGTGGATAAATGTTGACTCCCATTTCTCACTCATCAGTTGGGATTTTGGAGTTCTAGCAGAAGAGAGATATTTGCAGATTTTCTTGCTGAGTCCGATTATGCAATGGCGCCCATGTTTTGAGGCATCTCAAGTTCTATTTTCAGTAGCAGTCATTGCCGTGGAACCATGATTTCTTGAGCATACCTTATGCAGATCACTCTGGTTGCAGTTTGAGCCATGTGTGCTCATTGGTGGTGTGCTTTAGGTTGCAGTGGATGATTTATAGGCCATTTGGATGCATTGTGATCCTTATTGGATTCGCTGATAGGCCCAGATCGCCTTGTGAGATGCTATTTTTTATGGATGCTTTGCACATGGATGCTATTTTATGCTAAGGGACAGCTTTGACACATTGCAGGTGATGCACTGATAGTGTTATGCTCTCTTGGATGAGATATTGGTAATGCATATGCCCATGGATGGTGAACTTATGCTTGAGCCATTTGGTACTTATTGGCATTTTGGATTGCCATTGCAGTTGGCATTTTCTTTTGGGCTAGATTTGCTCATATGGATGCATAGTATATGCACATGAGTCAGATGCATTTTTCGATGCTTTAAGCCTTGAGTTTTGGTGACACTATCCTTCATTAAAGCATACATATTGGGTGCACCTAGTGTCTGGTGTGATTTCTCTTTTGCAGGTACTAGCATTTGGGATTCTGTTTCATTTGCATCATGGCATCCTCTTCCATGTCTGAAAATGAGATTTTCAGCATTAAAAAGTTTGATGGGACAAACTTTTCTGTGGAAAGAACAGATAAGGGATGTGCTTATTCAAAAGTAGATTAAACCCTTGGCAGGGATTGAAGCTAAGCCTGTAGATATGTCTAAGGATGATTGGAATGAGTTGGATGCATTAGCAAAGTCTACTATTAGACTTCATCTTGCAGAGTCAGTTTATTTCACAGTATTAAATAAGGAGACTACAGAAGATTTGTGGAAGAAATTGTGTGCCACTTATGAGAAGGAAACTGCCTCTAATAAAGTGTCTAATAAAGTTTACCTCATGAAGAGGTTGTTTGAGCTGTAGATGAAGGGATCTCCATTGCTTCTCACTTGAATGAATTCAATATTATTTTCAGCCAGCTTCAAGCTCAAAAGATGAATTTTGATGCAGAGACTAAGGCAATATTTCTCTTAATATGTTCATTGCCATCCTCATGGGATACCTTCCATACAGCTGTCAATAACTCTGCACCTGGTGGAGTACTGAAGTTTGATGATGTTATGGATAGCTTGTTGGCCGAGGAGATTAAATGGAAGTCTATGGATGGCAACAAGCAAGATGCAACCTTAAATGTGCAAAGGGATAGATCACAGTTGAAGGGGAAGTCCAAGAAAGAGGGAAGTCTCGTAGCAAATCTAGAGCACGGAACATTGAGTGTTACCACTATAGCAAGAAGGGCCATATGAAAAAGGATTGCTACAAGCTAAAAAGACTAAGGCAATATTTCTCTTAATATGTTCATTGCCATCCTCATGGGATACCTTCCATACAGTTGTCAGTAACTCTGCACCTGGTGGAGTATTGAAGTTTGATGATGTTATGGGTAGCTTGTTGGCCGAGGAGATTAAATGGAAGTCTATGGATGGCAACAAGCAAGATGCAACCTTAAATGTACAAAGGGATAGATCACAATTGAAGGGGAAGTCCCAAGAAAGAG
Source organism: Dipteris shenzhenensis (assembly GCF_047967505.1). Lineage (NCBI taxonomy): Eukaryota > Viridiplantae > Streptophyta > Polypodiopsida > Gleicheniales > Dipteridaceae > Dipteris > Dipteris shenzhenensis. The sequence continues at coordinate 18,641,040 of NC_141618.1, read as the reverse complement.
GGAAGTCTCGTAGCAAATCTAGAGCATGGAACATTGAGTGTTACCACTGTAGCAAGAAGGGCCATATGAAAAAGGATTGCTACAAGCTAAAAAGAGATCAAAAGGATAAGAAAAAGAATGTAAATTGGGGTGCAAATCAGAAGGAAGAGAGTCCAAGGGAGGACAAAGGAAAAGTGAAGATCGAGGAGATCAATGCAGTCACACATGATAGCGACAATGACATTCTCTTCATGTCTAGTTTATTTGCAGAGTTGCTTACCACTTCAGATGATGCATATTCCCAGGATTGGATTTTGGATTCTGGTGCTTCATTCCATGTTACTCCCTATAGGAAATGGTTCTCCACTTATGACAGTGGAAAGATAGGTTGTGTGCATCTTGAAAATGACTATGCATGTGACATAGTGGGAGTAGGTGACATAAAGTTTTCTTTTACAAATGGGTCTGCATTTATTTTGAAAAATATGAGATGTGCCTAAGCTGACCAAGAGTCTCATTTCAACAGGTCAGCTAGATGATGCTGGTTTTCAGACCATTTTTTGTTTTGGGAGTTGAAAATTTCAGAAGGGCTCTATGCTTTTGGCCAGGGGTCCCAAGTGTGGGATCACTTTGTATCCCTTACATGTATCAGGGGTATTTGATCATGTTGTTACAATAACTGAGTAACCAAGCACTTCTTTATGGCATTGCCGGTTGGGCCATATGAGCCAAAATGGGATGAAACTCTTATGCTGTTTAGGTTATGTACCGCATTTGAGTTTCTTTGATTTTGAATTTTGTGAGCACTGTCTCTATGGGAAGCAAACTAAATCAGCCCATAAAATAAGGGAAAAGAAAGAGTTTGAAAAGCTTGATTTGGTGCATTCAGACGTATGTGGTCCCATGCCTACACGGCATTAGGCGGGGCTAAATACTATGCGATATTCATTGATGATGCAACTAGGAAAGTGTGGGCTTATGCCATAGCTCAGAAGAGTGATGTGTTCCAGGTATTTCAAAAATGGCTGGCCTTGGTTGAGAATCAGTTAGGCAGAACACTTAAATGCCTACGGACTGACAATGGTGGAGAGTACCTCTCTCATGACTTTTAGCATTTCTGTGATATACGTGGGATTAAGAGGGAGCTCACATCCCCTCGTACTTTAGAGCAAAATCCAGTTGCAAAAAAGATGAACCGTACCATTCAAGAAAGGCTGCAATGCATGCTTTCCAATGCAAGTTTTTCTATTGGTTTTTGGACTGAGGCAATGAAGATTGCAGTGCATGTGATCAATAGATCACCTAGTAAGAGTTTGGATGGTGGTATTCCTGAAGAGGCATGGAGTGGCAAGAAGCCCTCTTACTCTCATTTGCATATATTTGAGGCATATGCACATGTGCCAAAAGAGTTTCGAAAGAAGCTAGATCCTAAGTCTAGGAAATGCATCCTTTTGGGTTATGGTGAAAGTGGAGAGATGGGCTATCGTCTCTGGGATCTAGAAGCAAAAAAGATCATATGCAACCATGATGTAGTCTTCAATGAGAAGAAGATGCATAAGGCACCCATGAGGGATGTGGAAATGAGGAGAATTCTTTCCAAGATGTGAATCCACCTACATATGTTGATAGACAATAAGTTGTCCATGCACCAAATGTGCAAGAAATGGTACCACCAAGTACTCTGACAGGTATACAATCAAGGGTAGATGATGAATCATCTATTAGTGGAAATGATGAGCCAAATGTGGCTGATATGCAGGTGGGACAGCAAGCTGAAATGCCTTTGAGAAGATCATCTAGAGTGTCTAGACCGCCTGATAGGTTTGTTCCATGGGTAGACTATGTGATGCTTATTGATTGCAGGGAGCCTTCTTGCTAGAGAGAGGCTATGATGCACGAGGATCAACGCAAGTGGGAGTATGCTATGCAATCAGAGATGAGCTCACTTATGAAGAATAAGACTTGGGACTTGGTTTCTTTGCCACATGGAAAGAAAGCATTGCCATGTAAATGGGTCTACAAGATGAAGGTCACAGGTGATGATGTGCCTAGGTACAAGGCCCGTTTGGTTGCTAAAGGGTTCAAGTAAGAGAAGGGTGTGGACTTTGATGATATATTCTCTCCGGTTGTGAAGATGACCACACTTAGATGCATACTTGGACTAGTGGTAGCAAAGGATATGAAGCTTATGCAGATGGATGTCAAGACAGCTTTCTTGCATGGGGATCTGCATGAGGAAATCTACACGGTGCAGCCGAAAGGCTTTGAAGAAAAGGGCAAAGAGCATTTAGTTTGCAAGCTGAAGAAGAGTCTCTATGGTCTTAAGCAAGCACCTAGAGAATGGTATCAAAAGTTTGATGCTTTAATTCGGTCCCGAGGTTTTAGAAGGAGTGAAATTGATCACTACCTCTACACTAAAAGGGCTAAGGATAATAACATCATAATCATGTCACTATATGTGGATGATATGCTATTGGCTAGCAAGAATACTTATGAGCTAAATGCATTAAAGGCCAAGTTGCATGAGGCCTTTGATATGAAGGATTTGGGACTTGTAGGTCATATTCTTAGTATGTGCATCACGCGTGATCAGAGTAGGAAACTCCTTTGGCTTTCACAGAAGGAGTATCTTACAAAAGTATTGCAACGTTTCAATATGGAGGGGGGGAAGGCAATGAGTACTCCATTGCCTCCATATGTGAAACTGAGGCATACAGATAGTCCAAAATCAGATGAGGAGAGGGCCATGATGGCCAAGGTTCCTTATGCATCAGCGGTTGGGAGTCTTATGTATGCTATGATAGCTACTAGATCAGACATTGCATTTGCAGTGGGAGTTATTAGCCAATATATGGCTAATCCAAAAAAGAGGCATTGGGAGGTAGTTAAGTGCATCATGAGATACATGAAGGGTACCAAGGAGATGTGCATCTGCTTTGGTAGAGAAGATGTGTGTACTTGGGTACATAGATTCAGACTATGCAGGGCATGTGGATAGTAGGAGATCCACTTCTAGTTATGTGTTCACCTTTGCAGGTGGTGCAGTGTCGTGGATGTCTCGTGCACAGAAGTGCACTGCTTTGTCTACCACAGAGGTTGAGATGTTGCAGCCACAGAGGGTTATAAGGAGGCTATATGGCTTGATCGGCTAGTGGGAGATTTGGGAATTCATACAGTTGCATAGTGATTCTATGAGTACTATTCAGCTAGCACGGAATCCAGTCGTTCATGCAAAGACCAAACACATTGAGGTCAAGTACCATTTCATTAGGGAGGTACTTGAGGACAAGTGCATAGATCTTGCCAAGGTTCATACAGATGATAACCCTGCAGATATGCTGATGAAGAGTCTACTTGTTCGCAATTTGAGTATTGCCGTGTATTGATGGACATTGGATAGTATGCTCCTTGGTTGTTCTCCCTTAAAGGCACATTGTCCTTTAAGTGGGAGATTGTGGGGGTTAAAGGTCACTGTGCCTTTACCCCGATTATGTACAATACTCAAACACATATATATAAATGAATGAAAAAGAAGATTAGGGTGTTCTACACCCACTAAAAAACTTGTGTGGCTCTCTGTTTCGCTCTCTCCCTCTTCCGTTCTTGCTTCCGTTGAGAGCACTCTCATTTCCTAAGGCAAATGCCAATCATGGTTAGTGAGTTCATTTTTTTAGAGTCCCTCTTTTACAAAAAGTGAGTTTGATCCTCACTTTTCTAAAACGTGGAAAGAAAGTATGCAGAGGGACCCAACAAGATGAGGAGATTTCATTGATGAGTCAGATAGTAATGGTGGCATATTATAGGTAGGTGATAAGGGAATCAAGTGAAAAAATTATAGTATTGAAGATAGCTACCTCCTCTACAATGGTAATGTGTCAAGGACAATTATGACATTAGGTACCAAATTCTTTTGGAGTGTCATGATAGGCCTACTGCAAGGAACCTAAGAATTTGAAAGACATATGCAATTCTGAAGAAGGCTACCTCCTCTACAAAGGTAGAGTATCTGCCAAGAATATAATGACATTAGGAACCAAATTCTTTTAAAGTGTCACGATAGGCCTAATGCAAGACACCTAGGAATTCAAAAGACATATGCACTTTCAGAAAGATAATTGTGGCATACCATAGGTTGGTGACAAAGGAATCAATCGGAAAGAATATAGTATTGAAGATGGCTACCTCCTCTACAAAGTTAGAGTATGTGGCAAGGATCATAAGGACTTGAGGCACCAAATTCTTTTGGGATGTCATGATAGGCCTAGTGCTAGAAACCTAGTAATTTAAAACACATATAATGCACTTCTGAAAAGAAAATTATTTTGGCTTCGAATATATCAGAACATCCAAGAACATGTATTAAAAGACTAGGTCAATAAAGCTAATCTCTTAAGGTAAGCAGTCCACCACAACCTACATCCTTCGGAGATCCCATCTAGAAAGCCGTAAAATATATCCATGGACTTTATTATTAGAATACTTAGAACACAGAGGAAGAACAAATTTATGTGGGCTATTTGCATTGATTGGTTGACCAATCTAGCTCTATTTATTCTAACCAATGAATAGGTTAATGCTTTTGAATTATTCTAATGTATATTTCTAGATTATATGGGCTATTAGTCAATATTGTTAGTGACCAAGATAGAGAAATAAATAGTCTTTTTTGGGGGTTTGTTTATGATACTGGAAAGCTATGTTGAATATGAGCATTACAGATTATCCATAAAGTGATGGTAAACCAAAAGGGTCACTCAAGTAATTAAGGATATGCTTCAACCATATTTAAGTAAAAGGAAAACTAATTAAGAATACTATTTTCCCATATTTGAATTTCCATATAATAGTATCAAACAATCAAGAATTGGTTTTAGTCTACTCATGATGATGTATGGATTTGAACCTAGAGCCTCAACTGCAATGGGGTTCAAAAAAGTTCCAAAAACATTAAAGATGGATGTCTAACGTTATCTCCTAGGTATTGTGGGCCATTCCTAATACTTACAAGAAGTGGATAACTTACTTACAAATTAACCTAACCATAAGGATGTACAATGCATCCAATATTTCATATAAGTAGATTCAAAAGGAAATTTGGAGATGATGATACTCCCATTGGAAAATAACTCCTAGTTAAACCCATTGAACCTATATCTTTAATATATGAACTATAAAAATTAGATAGACAAGAAAAAAGAGCAAGACATACATCAAGAATGTCTGGCTAAGTGCAAGGATAGGCATGAAGAGAGTTCAACATGACAAAGGGTAAGCAATTTCTAGAGAAGGTTTTCCAATTTTGTTTTTGAGGGTGTAAACCATTCTTAAGGGAAAGGGAATGTTACCTCAACCACCTAGAGTTATTTTTAGGCTTAGGCATTAGTGTGGAGGTGTATAGAAAAACCCATGCAAATGATCTAAGGGAAGGATCCCTTGTGGGACACATGGAACCAAGTAGAAGGCCAAGTGGCACATGTTGGGCATGGAGAAGTGTTCTAGAGTGATGCAACTCAAATTAGAAGGGGATATAGTAAATGAGATCTCATACAAAAAAGAAGAAGAGGCAGCTGAGCGAGAACCCATGGTCGGGTGGAATAATATGACTTCCAATTTTAGATCTTGCAGTGGTTGAGATGGGCCATTATGTTGAAAGATCTACTAGAGGACCAACCACCACAGTCACAATGATTTAGCCAAGGACTAGCCACCATGATGGAAGATGTGGGCATAAGATGTAGTCAAACTCTTTATCTTGGCATGAGAGATTGGGTTGGAATTTTATTCCAACCAACACTAGATAAATACACCACACTACTACATATTCTTACCCCACTTATGTATTCAACCACTATGAGAGATTAAGTTGTATAGCAGCCAAATTTTCATGTTTAAACAAATGAGCATTTCTCTATAGCCATATTTATCGAACAGATTCATGATCGACTCAACAAGGACCTGTGATTGGCTACAAAACATTTGAAGCTATCTAGGGATGTATAGAATCTTTTGTCTGATGATGTCAATCATTCTAATATACTTCCCGCAGCTTAAGAGAGACATGCTTGGTTACCAACTATTGATGATACATACAGTTCACTTCTTTATATCTTGGAATACTTCCACTTGTCTATGGTTTGAGGGGTATGAATGTAAACCTTTGTAACTCTTGTCCTTTGTTGAGACAACATAACATGGACCATAGAGGACAAGGGTGGGTAAATTATAAGTTTAAATTGAATGCATAGTCCTAGTTAGATAGAAGTGACCATTATGCTTACCATCCATTAGCTTGCATTACTTTTTTTTAAATCACATATGTGTCTTACGTAAGGTAGTGAGATGTCTTGGTTGGCCCAAGATAGGAACCATAAATGTAATTTTTTTCTAAACAAGTGGCTAATTAATTGGAGTTTGCTTCATCATGCCCATCGTATTCATGATTTTTCTAATTAAAACTAACACGGTGTCCTAATTCAGCACCTTCATGGATGTAATGTTTGAGAAAATTGCAGGTTTGGGCACAATTTTTGGGAAAATTGCAGGTTCTCAGCCCTCCTTGTCTCCACCTTCATCTCCACTCTTGTCCTTTGTCTTCTAGGTTTCTCGCCTGCTCCCGTCCACCTTAACACATGCCTCTACTTCAAATACATTCTCCCTCTCATATCGCTAGCATCTTATAATGTTATATCTTGCATTTCTTGGATGTTCTCATGTCGGTAATTGTGAACGAGCTGTAACATCAACAGTCTTTCCTCTCAAACTTGAAGATTTAAGATTTACAACTGATGGAGAGCAAGGGCTTATATTATGTTGTTATGTATAGATATCCTGGTAACACTAATAAAGGGCTGAGCATACACATGGATTTGTTTCTACAATTCAAGCAGCTCTTGTCCCTCACTCCATCTATTCATTTTTCATCCTTTGTAAAGGGCTTCTACCCATTTTTTACTAAATAATTACTTTTAGATACTTGAATCTTTTTCAATACTAGTAATCCTTTGTGTCCTTTTTATATAATATTTTTATGAGCTATAATGAAAACTAACCGTATCGATGGATCCGACGTATTGTGCCAATTAGTTTGAGTAATTAAAAGGCTTAATTTGGAGAACATATGAGAAATTTGTTAATTTTTGTGTGAATTTATCAAGCTTGAAGCTCTTTATATTCACCCAATCAACTTGTAGAGTAGTTTATCCCATTTGAAAAATCTAACCTTTCGATTAGCTCATTGATTTTTGGGCAAATTTATCAACCTTGAAGCTCTATATATTCCCCATATTCAAAAAATTTAATTTACTATTATTAGCACATTTAAAAATAGCTCTAGAGAAGCACTAAAATGGTAGAATAGCTTAAAGTCATCCTACCACTGTGGTCAACATGGGCCATCAAGCTGATCCATGTGCACCATCATGACCTTGAGAAGCACCATGTGTCTCCCATCAATAGTAATCACGTTGAAAAAAAAGATATAATATAGCTCTGTTGACAAACTTCTCAGATCTAAGATAGTTTGGGGGGCACATCAAACATAGCTCCAAGTGTCCTCAATAAAGTAAGTGTTTGCTTGAAGTGAGCATCAGGAATCATCGTGTTCGACATGGGCCATATGTCTTGCATAGTGGTCCACATGAGATGTGGACCACAAGGCTAGTCCATGTGTGCTACTACGTGCCAACACAATAGTTGACATGGACCATCAGACTGGTCTATATGTGCCACTGAGCCTGTGAATCAACATGTGTCCCTTCGGAGGAAGTAGCACGGTGCTCAACATGGACCACATGTTTTGTATTGGGAATGAGTATCTTGTGTGAGGAACCAACATCTTGATCCACATGGATGTGGACCACTATGCTTGTCTACGTTTTTCATTGAGTTCCAATGTGGTCGTCAATATGCATGAGCAAGCTCTCCATGTAGGACAATGAGCCTGTGAAGCAGTATCTGTCCCCCAAGAGGAACTAGTGTGGTGGTCCACATGGGCCACCAAGCTAGTGCCTATGTGCAACTAGAAAAGCTATCTCAGGGAGGAACTAGCATGATGGTTGACGTGAACCATCGGATGGGGACATATATGGCATTTTGATCTTCGCTTTCACAATGTACAAAACAAGAACAAGGACACATGAGAGCACATGATCATGCTAGGGAGTACTTACTATTGACAAACGATGGCTAGTGAAATAATGGGGTGGGTTCATAAAGTGACAAGGTGCCTAGTGAAATAATGGAGTGGTTGAATGTGGACACCCCCCAATACCCCCTAACTTTGACAATCATTATTCCATTTAAAAACCCTGACAAGAGAATGAGCTCACCCACCAACTCAAAATCTCACCAACCAATGTGATAATGCATCCCCAAAATGATTTCTTGATCGTCTACACCCGAGGGTTCTTTCAACTTCATCAAGTTATGATAATAATACTTGCAACTTCAATTGTAGTGGCTTGGACGACAAATTTTAATGCTCATGGAAACGTTCCAACTAGATGAATGAGGTCTCACTTCTAGCCCCCCCATGTTTCGAATTGAACAAATTATATTACAGCCTAATTGAGGGGAGACCTCATGGTCTCACCTCTCGCCTTCTAATTGGATGCACCCAAAATCCAGAGTTGAGAACTCAAGACTCAATTAGGCCTCATTGGATGAAAATTCCAAGTTAATTGTATCATAAAAAGAGAACTATTCTAGAAATGCCACACACTTTGTTTCTTTAATGCAGTGCATTAAAGGCAAGATAACCAAACGTAAATGTACATACCATGCAAGGAGAATATCTTGGCTTTGAGAAAATTCCCCATAAGGCCTTTTCTTCAATTTCCTTCATTTATTCTATGAGCCTAGAACGCAAATATATTCAAGTATATATTGCAAAACTTCTAAGTGCCATTAATTTCTATATAAAGGATTTGGATTTGCTAGTATCATATGGAATATCCTATCTAGGCCAATAGATACGATACCAAACCCCTTGAGTTTGTCCGAGAATAAATGGGAAGATCTTATCTAGCCCAATATATAAAAATCCAAGCCCCTTGAGTTTGTGCTTTGGTTTGCGTGGGAATTTTCGTAAATGCAATATCTTTTGATAGAAAAGACGTGAACCCGCTTCTAGGAAATATGAATTTTTTGTCAATTCGAGACTTGGTGATATTTCTTACAATTGGAAAAGGTCACATGATGAAATCGATTTATCATGTGGGATGATAAAATTCAACTTGGTACTAGACTAGTAGACCGTAGCGGTTAAAGTCACATGATGAAATTGATTTATCATGTGGGATGATAATATTCAACTTGGTACTACACCGTAGCGGTTAAAGTCAAAGCGTTAATACATTCATCAGGCATATTCAATGGACTAGCAGCTTGTACCATGAAGGAGCGGCCACAAACTGGCCAGTTGTCGAGATCATTCAAGTTTGTCCAAATAAAGGACTCCATGGAGTTATCAGTGGATCCCGAAACGTAAGCGATTGTCTGTTGACAATGTTCCCAGCATTGTGAAATTATGCCGAGGATCAATATGCACTGATACGTTTTATGTCCCGGGCAGTATAACCGTCATGTTATACTGTCAACACGTACCCATATTGCTCTACTTGAGAAGAAGAAAATAAGAAATTTGCGATGACATGAGACAGCCACGTGCGATTTCTGTTTAATTGACAAGGAATCTCATTCACATTAAAAAAATAATAACTTTTTGCAGAGGTGTCGAATGATGCCCCTATGAAAATGAGAATTGTGTATGTTTCGGCGCTTTTTCTAGCTGTGGTATACGTAGATTCAAAGCGTATTAAGAGTTTCAAATATTTGTCATTCTTCAACATCTCATTAAGAAATTTACATCATTCGGTTTGATTCTTGACGGTGGTGAAACTCCTCATCAGCCACACTAAGTACTTCCCACACGTGCTTCCATTCTTTGAGTTTCCCACAGATTTGTAACTAGCTATCATCAATCATCTTTAGCTGCTTAATCGTGGTTGGGCTCAATCATGTGGAGAGTACTAACACGCATAACTACAAGTTAATCAAGGTTATTATTTTCCTTAAATACACCTAGAAGTACCTTTGTTGAGTTATTTGCTATTTTTTCTACAAGTATGTTTCTCCTATGGGTGGAACTTTTGGATGATTAGGCACATCTCTTGGAGAATTTTATGCAATCTCATCTTAGAAGCCAAGACACTACTCCTAAAGTCGATAAATGGAGTCTTGCAATCTTATTCAATGCAATCTGTTATAATAAAGGTTGATGGTTTGCATTATGTTTTGGCCTTAGCTCCCTTTTCAGCCTTTTAGTCCACATTATGCCACTGAACCTAGGATGCCTGCATCTTAACTTGCTGTTGAAATATCCACTTTGAACCTTTCTGTTTGATGGAGCTTATGATGAGTCAGCAATAGCCAAAGTCATTTTGATTAATTTAGATATTGTGATCCTATAGAAGCTAGCATTAGTAATCAACTCGAGTATTCTACATTAGTTACTCACCTCCAATGGGCCTATGATCATCAAATATCTCAACTTATTGCATTTACTAGCTCTCAAATTCCGTGTCAGAAAGCATAAGCTGGAAATTGGAAGCTCCATCGCAAGAATTAATATCGCAACATCAACAATCTACCAATTGTGCTAAGAATTTACATGAAATGTATGAGACATGCATTCACATGGACAAGACTAGTTGGAAGTATGGCTCTAGGGTGAGATGGTGGCTTAAAGGTATGTTTAAGGGTAAGACTCACTAATTTGAAGACATACTATCATCCCTAAATTCCACTTCAATTATGGAAGTACACATATGTGACTTTCAAATTCAACAATGTGATCTTGAAGAAGAAACCAAGTCTCACAAGGAATTCAAAGCGTTTTCAAGGTTAACACTAAGGATACATCTTCCCTCCTTTTTGCTCACTATACTAACCTAGAGTCAAGCAAGAAAAGGAGAGCCTTAGTGGATAGCATGTGGGTTTCTTATTCCTTTAAGTAGCAATCGCTAGTGAAATTGTTTGCAAATGACAGTGCTTTTTGTTCTAAAGTTAATGAATATAGTCTAGAATGAGGCCGTGGAAGCTATACAATGGTTCACTAGGCCCTCATGGCCCCATGTTTAGGTTGTAACTTTGGAAAATTTGTTTTGGCCATGATTAAGCTAGAAGCCTCATCCAATGGTTTGAGAAGGGAGAAGTAGTGCATCCTTTGATTTTCCATCCAAGCATAAGTCCAATGATAGGTAAACAAAGGATTAAATGGTTGGTTTATGAGTAACTGGTTGGCAAATGTAAGGCTATACAAAGAGAGATTGGGGTTACAAGAACCACTATATCTAAATACATATAAGAAGCTTCCACGTGTTTCTAACATTTGGCTAGCTGGTAAATCCCCAATGGAAGATTCCAGCATAAAAAGGTCAAAGGTAATTAATTGGGGAGAGAAGAGTAGTAGGAGGAAAATACATGTGATATATTGGTTCAGGTTGCTACTTCAAAAATCTGCCCTTCCAAAGCCGAGGCTGGAAATTATCAATAAATTGTTTTTGATTATGTTTCTCAAATGCACCTTGGGTGGCCCTGATGAGGTGGTATTTAGAAGAGAGTGAGAGCAGATGAGTAGGTAGACACAAGTATTTGAGTCTAGACAAACGAAGCTATTTCCCACTTTTCTATAAAGATAAAAGGTTCTAACATTGTATTTCTAGAGGCTTGAAATAGTTTAGGAAGTTCATATATAGAGGAAAGGTGATGCTATTTCAGAAAGAGAAAAACATTTGATGAAGCAAGGTAACCAATAACAAGGGTCAACCATTACTTAGTTAAACTTAAGGAGACCCATGTGCCTTAAAAAATACGGTCCCTGTTGCAGCTTGGATATTTTGGCCCTTTGTGGAACCAAGTTGTTGGATTCAAAGGTGGGTCGACAGAGCTTAAGGAGCAAGATTGTACACTTTTGTCACTGCAATCTCACCAAAAGTGCTTGGACAAAGCAACGGTTGTGGCTAATGCATGTGGGATGGCAACTATCATACAAGGCCACTTACACTAGTCTCCCTAAGGGAAAAATTGTATCCGTACGAGAAATCAAACCCAAGCCCTCCCTAATGGGAGGCTGATTTCTTATCCACTAGGATATTACCTTGGAGACGTTGCATGCTCCTTTTGGTGGTGAACTTGCTAGAAGCTAGACAGGACCCTTCCAACAAAGCAAAGGCAATCTAAATTTACGAGTTTCTAATGAGATGAATGTCACCACTAGCTAAACTAAAGATGTGGGACCCTTTGTGGAACCAAGAGGTTGGATTTAAAGGTGGGTCAACAAAGCTTAAGGGGAAAGACTGTACACTTTTCTCACCACAATCTCATCAAAACTACTTGGGCAAAGCAATGGTTGTGACTAATGTGTGTGGGATGGAAACTATTCTGCGAACTTGCCATGAGCCCACTCATATTAGACTCCCCAAAGGGAAAAAATGTGTCCATAGGAGGAATCAAACCCAAGGCCTCCCTAATGGGAGTCCAAGTTCTTATCCACTTGGCGATCACCTTGGAGACATTGCCTTGGAGACACTGCATGCTCTTTTTAGCTAGGCAGGGCCCTATAAAAAAGCAAAGGCAATTCAAATTTGTGGGTTTCTAATAATATGAAAGTCATCACTAGTTTAATGAAATATGGTATCAAAGCTTTCAAAGCCTTTTTGGGTTTGAAAGAGCAGATGCCATAACATGATATAAAATTCTAAAGGGATGTCTAAGTTCAAGTACTTACTTTGGAAGATCTTAAATTCTAAAGCTATGCTTAAGTTAATGTAGTTACTTCTAGAATGTGGAGGATCTCACATTCTGAAAGATCTTACATTCTACAAGATTAAGAATGATCTTACATTCTTTTCAAAAGCAAAGTTGGGAACAACTTGTGCTCGCAGTAGAGAGGATGTCATTCATTTGTTTCAGGATTGTGAGACAAGTGTGGTTTAAGCTGGAAAAGGGAAGAAGTCATGTCAAGTTGGCAAGTTAGTTCATGCTCATGGGCCATCAAAAAATCATGATATTGGGTGGTGTGCTCTAGTGTGGCCATCCCATGGTAGTTAATACAAGGTATAATATTAATGGCTACTAGGAATGCAATTTTATTTAATGCTCTTGTAAGGGTTTGGTCTAGTTGGGAAAAATATGCATTTAAGATTCAATATTCTTTATGATAAAACTATGGTGTGATACATCCTGAGGGAGCTATAAAACCAAAATCTTGCATATGGGCTTGCTGAGAGCTTCATGCCCTAGTTGTCAATAAAGCATTCATCACAAGATCATTGGCTGCATTCGAAAAGTTGTAATAGGGTGTTGCCCTTTTTGGTTTAATATAAGATTCTCAAAAGGAATTTAAAAAAAGGGAGAAAAAGACAATGAGAAACAAACTTGTTAAGGGGACAACTACAAAATGTGCAAAGCATATACTCTATGGTGAGCTCTTTCAAAACTAAAATTTCTCTATGGTGAGCTCTTTGAAATTTATTTAAAAAACGAAATTTTCATTCTTCTACATTTATGAAGGACTACATCTAAGTTTCAAGATGCATTGTCCATTTCCTCAATTACTAAATGGAAATTCTTTCGGTAACGAGCATTATTAAATTTCGTGCTTAAAATAGTTTTCACTATAGCCATTTACTCAAAATTGCCGTCTGTTAATCCAAACGACATCATGCAAACGTTTTAATCCCAACGATATCATAATTGAGCATTCTACTTCGACTCCTCGCTGTGAGGTGTTTCGGCGTACCTCGAGCTAGCGAATTCGTAGAGTCTTCCAGTGCTCGAGAAGACGATCACAGCCACTTCAGCGTCGCACAACACGGATAGTTCGTAACCTTTCTTCATCAAGCCGTTTCTTCGCTTGGAAAAGGTAACTTGTCGACTGGGAATGTTCTCGATCCTTTTGATCAGTACTTTGCCACGAGGTGGAGCAGAACATCCCCTGTTTGTGAAGGCGTCTTCCCCGTTGCGGGAGAGATGGGGAGGTTCGGGAGGCAGCAGCCCGGAGCCCTGTGGTAGGCGGGCAGAAGCTTGGAAGAGTTCACGTGTGTTGGGCATGGCTGAGGCGGAGAGTGAGCAGGCTGAAGTCAGAGAGATGAAACGATGGGAGCCACGGGTTGAGACTGAGAAGGCTGGCTATGGAGCGCTGTATGGTTTAATTTCTTGTACAAAGGTTGGTGTGTAAGGCCTGTCCTGTTTGCGGAAAAGACGAAGTCCAAACGGGAAGTTTTATTCCCGGTGCACGTCCCACTTTCCCACTTGTGAATGGAATCTTACTCATGTTGCACTCCAAATTCTCACATGGTCTAAGAATTTCTTTTGTCGATACCTTTTAGCTAGCTTATTAGGTTTATGGTACATTAGTCCCTATAAGGACATGCCAACCATTAAGAAGTAAAGCCAACCATTAAGAAGTAAAATAATAGAGGCTGAAATAGTAAAGAATGAGCCATGTGAAAAGCATCGAGACTTGTTTTCTACTATTTTAATACTTAGTGGTTGGCATGTACATTCAATGCATACTAGCCTAATCACTATTAAATTTAACCATAGCAAGGTTTATAGCCGTTGACCACCTTCTTGTTTATATTAATATTTATTAGTTAAATCTACAAATGGATATTCGCTCTTCAAAAAGCCTTAAATCATTCACTTTGATGCTAATTATTTGATTGTGCATGCATGCATGGATTGTGTATGTGTGTGTGTTTAAGAGAGAGAGAGAGAGAGAGAGAGAGAGAGAGGTACATATCATGCATGCAAAACGAGGGTAGAGGTCTAAACCAAAGAGAGATGAAGTATGCAACTTTATGTGCATGTTAATGTATAATTAGTTGCTACTTGCAAAAAGGTTCTAGACAAGGGATATGTCTTCAACAATGCATGTGATTGTACTAGCAAGAACTCTTTATTCATGCATGATATATGATGAAAGGCATGAAAGAAGGGAGGTGATAGAGAGGCCCAATGGGATGGAATTCAAAGAAAGGGGATGATTTTTGTGACCTTCACATGCATGTGAAAGACCCAATTCTTTGATTCACAAAAAGAAGAGATAGAGAGCATAGAGAATTTACGCATACGTGGGGGGAAAAGAAAAATGATAAAGGAAAGGGGGATGAGATGTACGTTCAAGCATATGAATAGGTAGGATCCCAAATTTTTACTCAACAGTTAGGGCTTGAGGGGTTGTGCTATTGTGTGTGTGTGTGTGTGTGTGTGAGAGAGAGAGAGAGAGAGAGTGTGTGTGTGTGTGTGTTTGTGTCTTTAATCATGTCAAGAAACAAGAACGTAAAAATACAGACAAAATATGAACATTTAGTAGTGCATTGGGGCAATGGTAATATTGAATAGAATCCAAAATAATTATATAGAATATTCAATGAAACTTGTGTATTCTATAAACTAGCTGGGATGTTGTTGTTTACATAGGACATCACCTTAATAGAATAAAGTGATATTGCAAACTTATTTTAGCTAAAATGATTACATTGTGTGTCACCAATGAGAATGCAAGTAGAGAGAGAGAGAGAGAAAACTAATGTCTTTGATCATGTTTAGGATGCAAGAAAATAGATATAAGGATGGAATTTGTGTTTAATATTGCATTGGAGAAAATAGGATGACACATCAATAAATTATCATATAGTGAACTTTAGGATTACGTAGAATAGTCAATGAACAAATGTACATTCGATAAACTAGTTATGTTCATAGGTCATCAAATTGCTAAAGTAAGTGCTACTTTTCTTTGGATTAGTTGTACGAGTACATAATGTGTCACCACCAAAGAAGACCTTATATGAGCCTTATACCATGTTTAACCTTCTCAATGAAATTAGGCTTTGAATAGGGATTTGCAAGGGATTTAAAACAGAGATTTGCAAAATTTTAAAACCTTTTTTATTCGGCTGAGGAGCATTTTAAAATAGTACAAGAGCAATTTTTTAAGGGGACTCCTACAAAAGGTTATCGTTCAATAAATTATTATATAGCATGGTAGCTTGTAAAATATTGTACGTAATACCATGCAGTGTAATTGTCTATATAAATTCTACATCCTGATCGTAAATTTTAAATTCTTAAGTTTCTAGTATTGCTTGGAGTCTCGATGATTAAAAAAAGGATAAACAAAGCTCCCATAAAGTTTATTAATCTTTTCTAAAAATGTCTAGTGTTGGTGGTGGGCTCGCTTATGCTAGCTGCTATCTACCCACATTAAGAGGAAACGTACATAAGCGCAAGGCTCTTGGTTTACATTTTAAAATTTCAAGTTTGAAAAAAGATTGTTCTACGAAAAGGGGCAATTTTTAGTACTGGCTCTATAGGAGGGAGTGCTTTAGTGAACATAGATTGTCTGTTTTACAATTATTCATGTGGACTTTTATTAAATAAATGTCCAAAATTCAAACCCTCATGAACAAAATTAGATACAACACAACAATTAGACCTTATACCTAAATATTACGAGATGCCTTGGTTATTTGTGTGACTATGTTGAGGAGCTCTAAAAGAAAAAAGAAGGTGGAAAGCCTAAGCTCGCAATAGCTGTCAATCCTCACTATGGCATTCCCTTCTTCTTTGAAGCTCTTCCAAGATGTCTTGGCATCCCGTAGACCTCCTTGTCTTCCTTGCCCCTTCACTTACCTTCGTCCTCTAGAAGGCTTTTGTGTCCATCTGGTTGAAGTCTCATAGAATCAATAGAGTTTTGGAATGTGAGGGCATGAACTCCTTGCTCTATCGCCTCATCTATGGCAACCTTACTGAGTTCTTTGCTCTTGGTATGGATGCTTACTGTCCCATGCCATAAATATCTCATGATATCTCACCCCAGATTTATCACACTTCTATCAATGATCCAAGAAGTATGGTAAGCTTGGTGCACCCGAGTGCTAGTTATTTCTGTATTCAAGACGTGCTAAAGTCCTATGAGTTACTTTGAATGCCATTCTACCCTATCTAGGTGAGATGTTTGTATACTGGTTTGGGTCATAGCCTCGAAGGATCCTAACAAATCCAAAGCATGCTATGGAAATTATATCCAACAACACTACAAGGCATAGGCCCTTTTCTGACAAAAATACGGATGCTTTTTACATTAAATTTTTTTTTAAAACGGGCGCAAACATCGTTATTAAAGTCGTTAAAAGCGTTGGAAAAGAAGCGTCGTTATAAAGTGTCGCTATATAGCGATGTTGATAAACATCACTATATAGCGACACTGATAATTGTCGCTATATAGCGACACTAGTAAACGTTGCTATATAGCGATGATTAATAGAAGTAAAAAAAGAGCATTAGTGGGGCTAAACAGGGCCATAGCAAGCCCTGTTTTGCCCCACTAATGCTTTTTCTTTAATTACAAAAAAAAGTTTTTTATTACAAAACTTCCCTTACGAAAAGGGTGATACAAAATCGCTCAAATGAAATGATCGAGCAACAAAAGGATATACATGTCGAACATATACAACATTGTTTATTACAAAATTACCATTTCGAAAAGGGTGATACAAAATTGCTCAAACGAGCGGATATACAAAATGACATACATGGCAAAGTATATGCAAACTGCTACTACTACTACTACTCATTCGAATCGTCCTCGTCCTCCTCATCCTCTTCATCCTCCTCCTCATCTTGTTGGCCTGATCCTTGGTCCTCTTGAGCTGTGCCTTCTCCCTGAATTTAAAAAGTGAGATTACAAGTAGGAGTAGACTTATACCATGACAGCAGCTGAGCAATTTGATTCAAGGGGGCACCTTAGTAGGAATAAAATTTGAAAAAGATAGCAATACAATGATGATTTACACAAAGTTAAGAATAAGCAACAAATTATTTCTTCTTTCAAAGAAAGATGCAATGCACTTTGTGATGCCGCTACCGAAAGCACCTAGATTTCCTGAATTGGTTCTTGCATTGGAGATCCTCCAACATGTGTGTGGGAGGAATTTCCCATTGAGGAAGCAAGAAAAATGCAATCAAAGATAATCCTTGAATACTTTTAGGGTGTCATTGAACAAGGTTCAACTTCATTGGACGGACCTAAGGTGCAAGAATCCACACATGAGAAAGGAAGTGATGAGACACGCCATGTAGACCTAGTTTGGGGTAATATAAATGAGAAAGAAACTAGAGTGGATGAGACAGAACACATTGTAGTGTTGGATGAGGGTCTTGTACACGTGGATGCTTACAAGCGATCTACATTTGAGACATGAATTTAATTGGTTGCATTAGGGAAAAAGGGAGCTCTCTTTGGGGCCCTGTAAGAAATTCACTATTTTTTGATTTATTTCTCTCCTAAAAGACCTCAAAAATAGTAAAATACGGAAACGTGGCTCAGAACTGTCAGTAAGGACTACAGAACTATTAGTTCAGAAAGGAATAAGATAATCTTTTGTCTAACTAACACGATTTTGCATTAAATATCTCCTTAGTTTTTTTTTTGTTTCTCGAAGATTCTGCATCTCTTTTGCCAATGTGTGCAGGCCTCTCATAAAGAATCCATCACTAAACTTGGTGATTGCACGTTTTCAAAATATTTACATGGATACCGCCACACTAGATGCAATAATAATCATGCAAATAGACACGCCATTATTTTTATTTAGTTTATCAGTGCTTACAGACAAGACCACTATTTTGTGCATCTATCGAGCACGTCTATGGATGCATTGTGTTGTTATGAAATCCTTGTGAAATCACATACCTCTTTTTGTTCTTTTATTATTATTTCATTTAAATATTTTTTTGTTTTATTTCCATTGTCTTGCATTCTTTCCTTTCCATTCATAGAGATAGCTTGCCACATGTTCCTTCATGTGGTATCAGAGCCACATTGCTCTTAGAGATTGAGGAGAGGGAGGCCAGAAAAGGAAGCCACGCCCTCTCTCTTTCTCTAAGTGCAAGAGAGATGCTCCCTTTTTTTAACCTCATCATCGTCTCCTTCTTCCTCCCTTCTCCACTCTACTTGCCTCCCAGCTTCCATGGAACTTGCTGCCATTGATCATCAGCTCAAGCACGCATCGCTGTCCACCTTCATCTCCATATCGTGAGCTCACCATTTCCTACTGCAGCAGATCGTTTGGAGTAGCTGCTGAATTCTGCCTATTTTATGCGTGCACCCTGCTGCGTGGAGAAGTTCTTTAACGAGCACAAATGCTGCCCATCATCAGCACGATCATCTTCACAATTTCTAGCTGTTGAATTTTATCATGGAGAAGCTGCCTACGAGAAGAAGCTGTAGCTGTTTACTATTTGCATGGAGAAGCTGCTGAATTCTGCCCATTTCCTACACGCACCTACTGTCTTCATCGAGCACCGTGTTCTTCCTCCTTGTGGCACATCTCTTGGCTGCATAACAACATGCAGTTTACCTCTCCTATGTCGTTGCCCTACTGCATCTACTCCAACTGCTCGTGATGTCTTCTTCGTTCATGGATTACCTTGCTCCAATTCGTGGCTGCTCCTGGATCTAGCTCGTGGCTCCCTGCTTCATTACCTACACGAGGTATTGATGTTCACAAGGTTCCACCTCTGAATTTGCTACTTGCAAGTTGATTGCCATGGAGTCCTCGAAGTTAAGTGCCTTTATTGAAAAGTTCACGGGTAAGAACTTTCCGACATGGCAAACAAAGTTGCTTCTTATCCTTATGAAAGACGGGGTGTGGAATGTTGTTTGTGGCAAGGATAAAAAGCCACAATCAAATGAGAAGAAAATTCTACACTGGGAGAATTTAAATGACAAAGCCCTTTCTCTCATTGGTTTGGGTTTGGGTGATGAAGTTATTCATCATTTCGACTTTGATTCCACTGCTCAAGAATTATGGGAGAAGTTTGAAGGTCTCTTTGGCAATAAGGTAATCAATTCTAAGGTCTTTCTCCGTCAAGAATTCTTCAAACTCCAGATGAAGCATGAGGACTCTCTTCTCACCCATTTGAATCATATGGAGTCTCTCATCACTCAACTTGCTACGTTGAAGGCCCCAGTTGGGGATGATGACCAGGTTGCAGTGCTCCTCACGAGCATTGAAGAAATTCCTAAGTATCGGGAGATCATACCAGCATTAAGAGTGGCAAGCATGAGCTACCATGACATGGTTGCTATGCTTCTTGATCATGAAAGAAGGCATAGTGATACTTTTGACGCCAATGCACTATTTTCTAAAGGGAGGTTTCCTAAAGGGAAAGGTAACTTCAAACCTTTCAAGTGCACTTACTGTGGAAAGCTTGGTCACACCGAAGATCGTTGCTTCCAAAAGCTGGCCAAACAACAATCTAAAGACCATGCCGACTTGGTTGGGACTATATCCAACGAAGACGAAGACGATGCAGACACCTCTACTCCAATTCATGCTCTCACTACTCACATCCAAGATCTCTCTCTTAATAAAGAGGTCTATGCACCGGATGATCTTGACTTTGTTTTTTGAGTGTGTCGAAGGTACTTTGCCTTGGGAGTCCCCCTAAAATGAATGCAAATAAATCATGTGTATTGAATCAATAAAGGTTCTCAGCCTTGGATAGTCCTCCTAAAATGATGTTATTCTCTTTTACTTTATTTGTGTGTGGCTTCCTACCACTTCATGTTATGAAGCCAGGGGGGGATGTACTATGAGAGTCCTATTATTGGCATTGATGGATTTCGTTATCAGGCCTGGCTGAGTTCCAAGATGTTGGTGCACTCCCTAGACCGTTTTGTTGGGTCAGGTAGCCATGCTTCTCTTTTGAGCCTCTGAGCTATTTGGGATGTACAGATTAGTAGATTCATCATGTCATGTCTTGTTCTTGGCTCCATTCTAGTAATCTCTCACCTTGCCTTCATGGGGGGGTGTTGGAACATGAAGCCAAAGTGAGTGTTTTCTAGTGTTCTAGAGTAGTACTAGACTACTTTATATCCTAGAGTGCCATGTGTCACTATGGGACTTATCCCATATACATGTGACACCTAGAATGTGTGTGCCTATTCTATAAAGGCATTGTACTTTCTAGTTTTGTTACATCAGTCAACATCAAGCTATCTACATGTGAGTATTTTGGTTCAATACTATTGTCTACTTCCATTTCATTTTATTTCCATTGTCTTGCATTCTTTCCTTTCCATTCATAGAGATAGCTTGCCATATGTTCCTTCAACTCTTTAGTGTCGCTGTATAGCGACGAAAAAGCGTCGCTATATAGTGACGCTGTGGGTTAAAATCAAAACCCGTTGTGACGTGTGGTGCTTTCTTTAGCACTCTCTAATCTCTATTGTAAGCAAAGAAATCTCTCCTCCCACCTATTTCTGATGACCTCCCACTCTATTCTCCACTCCTCACCACTACTCACCCCTCTCCTAGCTCTTGTGCTCCCCCCCTCCCTCTTTGGTTTCTTGAAAGGAAGTTTTTTAAGAGGTGAGTCTCTTTGAACAATGTAGGTAGGTTTTTTGTGAGATTTCATTTTGTGAGTGCTTCTCCTTGTATTGTTGAAGCTGCTTACTAGTTTTCATGCTTGATTTCAAAGGATTGAAAAAAAAAACGAGATTTCAAGAAAAAAAGAAGACTCCTCTCTTTTGTAGGGCCAGTCCACAAAACACTAAGCGAGACGTACTATTCCAGGTAAGTGCTTCCTCTTTTTTCCATTTTTGTTATTTTTTTTATTTGCATTGGCCTGCAGCTAGCGCCTTAAGTGCTAGCTATAGTGATGGGCATAAGAACCCTCTCTTCCCCTCTCTTCCCTCTTCTTTCTCTCTTGTCTCCTCTTCTTTCCCTCCTCTCCTTCTCCTTCTCCTTTAATCTTTCAATCTTTCAATCTTTCAATCTCTTTCCCCCTCTTTTTTCCTCTTTCGTTTCCCTCTTCTTCTCCTCTTTCCCTGCCTCTTTTCCCTCTTTCATGCTCATGCTCTTATGCTCATGCATAAGCATAAGCATAAGCATGAGCATAAAAGAAGGAGACATATGCTCATGCATAAGCATGAGCATATGTCTCTTTTTCCCTCTTTCCTTATCCTCTTCTTCTCTCTTTCTTTCCCTCTTTCCCCTTTTCCAATCTCTCTTTCCTTTCCCTCTTCTTCTCTCTTCTCCTCTTTCCCCTCCTCTTTTCCCTCTTTCATGCATATGCTCTTATGCTCATGCATAAGCATGAGCATATGCTTATGCATAAGACTCCTCTCATGCATAAGCATAAGCATAAGAGAAGGAGACATATGCTCATGCATAAGCATGAGCATATGTCTCTTTTTCCCTCTTTCCTTTCCCTCTTCTTCTCTCTTTCTTTCCCTCTTTTCCCTTTTCCAATCTCTCTTTCCTTTCCCTCTTCTTCTCTCTTCTCCTCTTTCCCCCCCTCTTTTCCCTCTTTCATGCTCATGCTCTTATGCTCATGCATAAGCATAAGCATGAGCATATGATTATGCTTATGCATAAGACTCCTCTTATGCATAAGCATAAGAGAAGGAGACATAAGACTCCTCTTATGCATAAGCATAAGCATAAGAGAAGGAGACATATGCTCATGCTTATGCTTATGCATGAGCATAAGAGAAGGAGACATATGCTCATGCATAAGCATGAGCATATGTCTCTTTTTCCCTTTTTACTTTCCCTCTTCTTCTCTCTTCCTCTCTTTTTCTCCCTCTTTTTCCTCTTTCATGCTCATTCTCTTATGCTCATGCATACGCATAAGCATGAGCATAATGCTTATGCTTATGCTTATGCATGCATAAGCATAAGAGAAGGAGACATATGCTCATGCTTATGCGTATGCATGAGTAGAAGAGAAGGAGACATATGCTCATGCATGAGCATATGTCTCTTTTTCCCTCTTTACTTTCCCTCTTCTTCTCTCTTTCTTTCCCCCTTTCCAATCTCTCTTTCCGTTCCCTCTTCTTCTCTCTTCTCCTCTTTTCCACCCTCTTTTCCCTCTTTCATGCTCATGTTCTTACGCTCATGCATAAGCATAAGCATAAGCATGAGCATAAGTCTCATTCTCTTATGCTTATGCATAAGACTCCTCTTATGCATATGCATAAGCATAAGCATAAGAGAAGGAGACATATGCTCATGCTTATGCTTATGCATGAGCATAAGAGAAGTAGACATATGCTCATGCATAAGCATGAGCATATGTCTCTTTTTCCCTCTTTACTTTCCCTCTTCTTCTCTCTTTCTTTCCCTCTTCTTCTCTCTTTCCAATCTCTCTTTCCATTCCCTCTTCTTCTCTCCTCTTATGCATAAGCATAAGCATAAGCAGAAGAGAACGAGACATATGCTCATGCTTATGCTTATGCATGAGCATAAGAGAATCCACTTGGCTACGTCCGCCCCCTACTTTCCCTATTCAGCTTTCTTAACTGGGAGAGAACAAGATCTACTAGGGTCATTCATTCGATGCGCGTACGTATTATTCGTCTATATATTAATACAAGAAAAAATCTGTTAGGTGAAAAATGTATTCTCAATCTATTCCAGTGGGTACGGGACTACAAGTGCTAATCAGAATGAGAATATCTTTGATTCCCATTCTCTGTAATCCTAGAAGGGTGTTTCAAAGATTCCCCAGAATCCAAGATTGGAAACTGATAATTGTAAGATTATGGCGAGATATCACTATTATTTCTATTCATTCCATCGGACGAATCTCCATTAAACACCAAACCTTATGCGAGGTTTGGTATTTAGTGATGCTGCACGACCAGACAGGTATTATCCGTTTACAGAAGGAGCTTCAACAGAAGCTAAGTCTAGAGGGAAATTATGAGCGTTACGTTCATGCATTCTTCTCTCTTCCTCTCTTTCTCCCCCTCTTTTCCCTCTTTCATGCTCATTCTCTTATGCTCATGCATATGCATAAGCATGAGCATATGTCTCCTTCTCTTATGCTTATGCATAAGCATAAGAGAAGGAGAGATATGCTCATGCTTATGCTTATGTATGAGCATAAGAGAAGGAGAAGCATATGTCTCTTTTTCCCTCTTTACTTTCCCTCTTCTTCTCTCTTTCTTTCCCTCTTTCCCCGTTTACAATCTCTCTTTCCATTTCCTCTTCTTCTCTCTTCTCCTTTTTTCCACCCTCTTTTCCCTCTTTCATGCCCATGTTCTTACGCTCATGCATAAGCATAAGCATATGTCTCTTTTTCTCTCTTTCCCTCTTCTTTCCATCTTCTTCCCTCTTCTTCCCCTCTTTCCTTTTCCCTCCTCTTCTCTCTTTCCCCTCTTCCAATCTCTTTTCCTTTCCCTCTTCTTCCTCTTTTCCTATGCTTATGTTTGTTTTTTGTTTTTTGTTTTTGTGTTTATGTCTATGGGAGTGATGGTCTTCATTCCTAAGTGTCGCTATATAGCGACACTTATACCTTAAAAGTGTCAATTCAAGGCGGGAAGGAGCTCATGGGTGGCTATTTTTTGGATCTTAATGGATTTCCTTGCATTTTGTGTTGTGACTTTAGAGGTATGTGGATGGAAGGGACGAGTGAAAGCTTGTCAAATGATGCACCAATGCTCAGGAGTGCAAAGTGGCTTATGGAGAGGTTGTATTGTCATTGCACTCATTGCAAGCGAGATCATATGTGCATAGCACTAGCCTCATAGAGTGCTATAAAGGAAAGGGTTAGATCCCCTAACCCTAACCCTATATGGGTTTGTATATATTCTATTTTTTCAACTAAATCTAGTGTACAGTTAGTCATTTGTGGTGTGCTCTATAGCTGTGTCCTCTCTCCTCATCTCCACTCTTCTCCTCTCCCCTATTCATATTTTGTCAAATTCTCCCCCCCCCCCCAAGCGCAACAAATCTGTCTTTCTAGCTCTTTTATCTTCCCTCATAAAAGTGTCTTCCCTAGCTCTTTCATTTGTTTGATACTTTTGTATTTATTGTGACCTTATGATCACATTTTTATCCAATTATGTCAATACCAATCATTGCAATTAATGCTTGCACATCCTTGATACTAGTTGCTTTTCCATAATCTATAGTCCTTACGATGACCTTCAATCCTGTAAAAGGAACATGTAGCATTGGAATTCCTAGATTGGTCTGATTGATAGGGAAATACATTATCTAATTTTTCATTCTTCAACTAACAAGTATTATACACATGGAAGAAAAGCATAAATGCTAAAAGCACGTGTAAATTTTAATATTTCCTTATTTTTTAAATTAATTCAATTCTTTGATTGACTACCTTTTTTAAAATTGAAAGGTTATTAGTATATAATATAAATAATTTTAGATGTTATTAATGTATAATATTAATAATTTATATATTTATTTAAATTTATATAATAATTACGTTATATTTATATTACTATTTAAGTTAATAACGTATATTTTTTTTAAAACTAAAATTTAATATCTAGTTAATAGCAGGAAGAATATTGTAGAGATTTTTCATATTAAGAACTACCTTACAATACATAATATTATAGAGATTTTTCATATTAAGACCTACCTTACAAATATATTCACTAATTCTTCATTGTTTTAAGCATAAGTATTATATAGAGCACATATGCTAGAAAACCTCCCATTCAAAAATATTTTCATTGTTATATTTTTTTAATTAATGTATTTATATATTTTTTAATATAATAATTATATAATATTTATATTAATTTATAGATTAACAAGATATATTTTTAGCAAAATTATATTTTATATTAGTTAATAAAAAATTATTATATTATGGAGTAAAAATATTATAAATGGATTTCTTATATTAATAAAGTATCATGAGAAGAGTTTTTAGAGAGATTTATGGTTAAATTTTGTTTTGAAGTTCTTGCGTATGCTATAGGTAGGGAGGTTTGAGTGGTTTTGAGGTTGAGAGAGAAATTTGTAATAGATTGTTTTCTTTTTTTTTTTTTTTTTTTAAATTATTGCGTGCCCAATAGGCTGGAAGAGTTTGAGGTTGTTTATTTTTTTTGAAAAATTATTGCATGCCCAATAGGCTGGGAGACTTTGAGGTTGAGAGAAATTTGTGACAATAGTTTGTGAGAGTTTGAGGTAAAGAGGGAAATTTGTGGGAAAAAAGATTTAATACAAAAGATGGTTTTTTAAAGTTGTTGCGTACACAACAAGTTTTTGAGAAAAGAATCGGATTTGAAAAAAAAATCAAATTTACAGAAACTTCATTCTTAGAAGTTCTTGCATACGCAATAGGTTGGAAATGAACTCACCTCTTGCAACATTTTGAAAATTTTGAGAATCCTACAACAGGTTGATGAGAGGAGAGAAGTGTGGAGTGTGAAAGAATAAACTTTGAATGAAAAAGAGAATGAAGAACGTTCTACTTATAGTGAACCTACAAGAACTAAAAAAACCTTAAAAACTAAAAAAAGCTGACTTGACCTAAAAGCTACCCATTTCCTATAAAACTCTACTTCTCCTCATTCTCTCTCACAACTTTCCTGGAGCTCCTCCACCACCTCCCCACTCAGGTACATCCTCCCTCCCTCCCTTCCCCTCTCCTCCCTCCCCCCCCTTCCCCTCTCCTCCTACTTCCCATCCCCTCTCCTTCCTCCCCTCCCTTCCCACCTCATCCCGCTTCCTATCCCCTCTCCTCCTGCTTCCTCTCTTCCCTCCTCCCTTCCTCGAGCAATTGGTGGTTTAGATGATGGTTCTCCATTTAGCTTCTCCTATGATATCCTACTATTAGAGAAGGATACAAATTTTGCACACATTAATGGCATTGATATAGAGCTTTTCATAACAATGAGCGATCATGCTTGGGAGAAGCCATGTGTATTTTTCATAGATGAATTGCAAGACCTTGCAGTGTCACGGATAGTTGAACTTGTGCAGTTTATCATAGAAGGTCCTATGGAGATAAGAAAAGATCAATATTAGTCCTGTTTGTGACAGAATCACAAAGGGATGCCTTGTATGCGAGTTTGACATCTGCATTTGGGTATTTACTTTCAAAAGTATACCATGGTATAGTCCTACGCAATCATATGAGTATCTTGGAAGGCACTGCCATTCAAGTCTTGTAGCCTTTCTTGATGTTCTTCTTATCCAAGGGTGGTGGCATGGTGGATTATAGAAAGCCGATGGATCCTGATGTGATACTAGAAATGACAAAGAATTTACTAAATGATGGGTGGGAAGTAGCATTGTATCGAATGGGTTTTGCTGCTGAGAAATTGCTACGCCAAGGTAGAAATGTAAATGTCATTGATACCCCCCATCAAATTGAGTTCTTTAACACATATTATAGTTGCACTACCTTCTTTGAAGAGGAAAATGTCGAAGACAAGGGTAGTGAGTTTGAGGGTGATGATTCTAGCTCAGGTGATGATGAGGATGAAAGCTCTGCATTTGATGACTTACGCCAAGAAGATATCCGCACAAAGAATAAGGGTGATCAATTGTCAATAGAGTCAAGGAGGTTCCACTTATCATACGGGAAGGCTCATGGTAGCAAGTAGTAGTACAACATGTCATTGGAAAAGGTAAGGCTAAAGAGGTGGAAGCACTTCCCTTGAAATCAAAAGTGAGAAAGGCACCTTGATCTTGGGTGAAGGACATGCAAGTGGATCAAGCAAGGAAGCCTTACCTAAAGAAGGTATGAATGAGGCAAAGCATGACCAGGAGGAGTTACCAGGAGGCATAGATGGTTCTTCAACCATGATCTTATAGACTCCAGAGTAGCCTACTAATCAGGAACCTAGTAGCCAGGACCCTACTCACCAAGAACTTGGATATGAGACTTTAGAGCAGCCTACTAGTCAGGTGCTTGGAACTGAAGAGTAAACTACCGAGGACCTTGCTATTCAGACTCCAGTCTTAGAGCAGCCTATTAGTCAGGACCCTAGTAGTTCAGGGTGCATTGAGGACATTGGTACTAAGGAACATGATGGCTGACGGCTTTGTAATCACAAGTTTTGAACTTCGCAAGTTTTGAACTTCTATGTAAAGCGAATATCTAATAAAAACTTAACTACTTTTTTTATTTCTTTACTCTCATTATTGTGTATAAAGATTTTTTATGAGGTCCATTTTATACTTAATGGTGTATTTTAAACTTTATGTCAATGTATTTTTATAGTTAAGGGTTTTTTAATACCAAGTGAGGTGTATATGTACACCACTTACACATAAAAGGATCTATGTACACTACCTTTCTAAGGGGTTTATGTACACCACCTTTCTTAAAGAAATGGTCATAAAGGTGTGTTCACACCACTTATACATAAAGGTGTTTATTTACACCACCTTTCTAAGAGAATTGGTCATCTATTGATGTTCTTAGGTGATAGTAGCTCAATTCATAAGAAGCTATGAAGATGTTTATGTAGACCACCTCTATAAGAGACTTGGTTATGCATTGATGTTCTTAGTACTTAATCACTAAATCTTTTGTTTGGAGTTGTCAAATCTAGTTCAAAAAACAACATTACTAGTATATTCAAAATTTTTGGACTGTTTTTTAGTCCATTTCTCAAATTGGACTTTACACAAGTCCAAAATTTTTGAATAGTGTGTTGCATACAAAGTACTTTGGCATTTGCAAAGAATCTTTTCTTGATGTTCACACAAAGCACATTAAGGTACACTATCATTACATCAAGAAGAAACTATTTGTAGGAGAGAAATATTGGGTGACCATGTAGGAACTTAGTTGGGACATTTTTATTCAATTAGCAAAGGTTTTCCCCCATTACTTTTGTGTTTGTACTATGTATCTTGTATGTGTGTCACCTTGTAGTCACTTTACTCAATTTAACTCTATTCGCTTTCAATTTCAACTCCACGACTTTGTGTCTCCAAGTTGCACCCAACACCAACATCATGGTGTTCCAAATTTTTTTTATCGTTGATGTTTTAAGAGAGACCCCCAAGAGACCACATATTTGGGGCATGTTTGTGGGCACTTTGACCCTCATGCAACTTTAATTTTTGTATGGCATTCTCATTGACCATTATCCTCACCTTTTGTCCCTTAATATTTCCATGCATACTCATTAAAGCAGAAGGACCAAAAGGTGGTTTTCCATATTTCCAATGACAAGCTAGACAAATGGGTGCTCTGCTCATGATTAACCTTTACTTCTATGTCCTTTCAGCATCTTCAAGCAGTGATAGTTATAGGACCACATCAAGCGCTTGAATCAATAGTCAAAGATCATTGAACTCTCATAGAGTAGAAAAGGGGACCCTCCACAAACAACTTGCAACATGAGAAATGTGTTGATGAGCATTCAAAAAGATGACATCATGGATCGATTGCAAAAGGACAATCAACAAACCAGACCATGAATTATGGAGACATAAGAAATATTAAGAGCCAAGGAAAGTGTCCATGGTTTAGATTCAATTGAGATTGGGCAAAGAGAATCGTAGCAATGATATGCATAAGAATGTGCCAACATGGAGGTTACTAAAAGTTTTAAGGAAGTTTAGAAACATCTAATGGAATCAATAAATTTATTGCTTGAAGCAAGAATCATATGGAGAAAACAATAAAGAAATGGCTTCCTACAATAGTGAGTATGACGGTCTCATTTTGCTCGCTTGAAGCAAGAATCTTATGGAGACAACAATAAAGAAATGGCTTAGCAAGCAAAATGAGACCATCATACTCACTTATTGTATATGTTAAAGACAAAAACTCTATTCACTTGAAGAGGTAGCTTCATCAATGTACATTCTGTTGTGGGCACATCTGATGTGGCCACTCTTTGCATGTGTTTTTCTTTAAGGGATTTATGATATTAATACCAATGTGTAAATTATGAGGTATGTTATTATCCAAGTCATGGATAGAGTAGATGTCCCTACTTATTACTTGGAAGGAGAGAGTAGTTGAAATAGGGAAATTCATGGTGGTGAATCTCTAATTGATTACAGTTATCTGGAAGGAGAGGGTCATGGTTGTAAGGGAAATTCATGGTGGCTCTCTAATCGATTCATGGTGACTCCCTAATTGATTCATCTACGTGATTCATGATGGCTCTTAATTTATTCATGGTAACTCTCTCATTGAGTCATATTTGGTATTAATACTCTCTAATGAAGGGTGCTCAAATTAAAGAAAATCCCTTATAAACTCTCATATTGTTGCATTTTTATTAATGTTTGAATATCTCAGTACATTTCTATATATGATAAGAGATAAAATTGGCTTACCACATTGTTGTAATGTTGAATATAATAGTGGTTCAATTTCATATATTTTTTGCAATGAGAATATATAACTATAGTACATGCCTTGTTATAAGTTTCATATGCATGAATTAGTTGTTTAGTGTGTTAATATACCCAGGCCATTGTTTTGTGGTCATTACAACTGGCTTAGTCCTCCCATGACTCCAAGATAGCCCATGATGTGCTCTTGAGTATGTACATACTTTGAAGACCCTCCTACCTTTATTTTCTCCACATAAACTTTATATTTGAAACCTGATAGCTCTAATTGGGTCAACGCTTGCTTGGGTGTAGCCAATCGCGAAACTATTTTAGCAATTTATGCAGCTTCAATAGATGGAGAACAGATGCTGAGGGATTCAGATGAAGCTGTTGCATAGAGTGAGCAAAAAATGGAGGAGATGAAGGAGAACATTTGTAGCCTTAAGATGAGGGAGGAAGGAATCAAGAAGCAACTTCATCATGTACAGAGAAAGACTATGGTATTGACGTGAAGGAGTGAAATAGCTGCAAGGAGGATATGCTTCGGTGGTGGGTGTATTACTTGGAGTCGGCACAAATAGTGAATATTAATTTTCCTGGCTATTTTTTTTCCTGCTCCTTTAAGGTATTTGTCAAGATCATGATGTAGGTTTCTTTTAACAGGACACAGTAGTGCAGGATAAGTTATCACCAGCATGGTGGTTGGTTTGCACTAGGATGTGAACAGCCACCAGCAAGATGGCTTGCTTCTATTATTACAAGATGAATGGATTTGTAGGATGTGTGGATTTGTTATGGGAAACCCGCATGGTGGTTCTTGCATTATACTAAATTCATGCATGGGTTTTACTATTTGAGATTTACAAAAACAATTTAATAAAACCAGCATGGTGGTTGTTTGTGATATACTAAAAAGAAGCAGTTGCAATACAAATTCCATTTTGTAGGACAAGTGAACATATTGTTTTCCTGTAATGAGACTACATACATTTTCTTAGTACTATCTCAGTCATCCTCGTCCACTGCCCCAAGACACCCCAAGATGTGCTCATGCATGTCTAAATCCAATTTGAAGACACTCTTGCCCTTCTTTCATTTTGGCATAGGTTGCATCTGTAAATCCAATTTGAAGACACTCTTGCCCTTTCATTGTGGCACAGGTTGCATCTGGAACTTAATAGCTCTTACTAAATGAGAGTACACATGTTTGTGGACTCTTATGTAGCAGTTCATAATTGCAACCTCTCTTTTATGTTTTTTTTAATTAAAAAGCTCCGATTACTACATCCCACTTCTCATAGG
Organism: Dipteris shenzhenensis; assembly: GCF_047967505.1. Classification (NCBI taxonomy): domain Eukaryota; kingdom Viridiplantae; phylum Streptophyta; class Polypodiopsida; order Gleicheniales; family Dipteridaceae; genus Dipteris; species Dipteris shenzhenensis. Next base: position 18,609,607 of record NC_141618.1, on the reverse strand, counting down.
TTGTTCCCCAATTATCTTCAAATGTTTCCTCAACCTTGTACTTAGATTTTGTGTAGTGCAACAAAAAGTATGGGTCGTCTTCCTCGTTCTCTATAGAATTTGTGACAACTGCAAAGTTATCCCTCTCTTCCAGATAGTCAGTGAGGTCATCAAAACTCTCCCCAAACTATGGCAAGTCATTTGTCTCTCCATTGTTTGTCACTCCATATGAACGAAGAGGAGAAACTTGAACTCGCTCCCATGTCTTCGCAGTTGCAATGTTCTCACAATCGTCATGATCCCCTATGATGCACACACTGCAAGAACAAGAAAGTTTTCTTGTTTTAATCAGTTGGTTGTTTGAAAAGCCCCATATGGTGTGCAAACCATGAACTCCTTTAATTTTCTCACAATCATGCTAACTTCTCCTTTGCACTTCGTCCACTTTCACTTCATGGAACAGTCTGCATACTACAATAATCTTAAGGCTTTGTTTATAGTATGTTGAATGCATGCCTGGGGAGAGGTTGGTTGTAAGCCATGTTACAGCATCATGGGCATCATTGAGTTTTTCTTGAGGGCATGCTAATTGGTGTTTAAACAAAGCTTGCTTAATAATAGCACCGCATCCATCATGTTCACCCTTGCCATGGCTAAACCCAAAGAAATTGCACATCATGTCTAGACCGGTCAGGGATTTAAACCAAGAGACAAAGTAGAATCCACGTGCTGATTAAAATTGAGAGGTAGCACCATCTGACCACACTTAATGTTGTTTTATACTTTTTGCATGGGGATTTTTCTTTTTCAGCCATTCCCAATGCAGTAGAAAAGCATGCTGCACAAATAGAGTGTCATGTTCCATATCATTTGAAATGTAGAAATGGTAAGTGCATTACACTGACGTGGACTCTTATGAGTCAGCACAAGCAGATTGGCATCAGGCGTGGAAGAGAGAGAGAGCTAGGTTGGTTTAGGATAGCCAACCATAGGCTAGTTTAGGACACATTTAGGACAGTCACAATTTCAACCGCCGAGATGGTTTAGGACACTGTCATAGTTTCAACCACCGAGATGGTTTAGCCTGATGGTCTCAACTTCATATATTAGAGAATAACAAGTATATTGCTTTTTATTTTTGAATTTCACCATTATTGACAACATCTTTGATAATGTGTGTCCAAACCATTTCTCCTTTGCTTCAGGGGACACCAACATAGCTAACGTCGCCCTCTTTGCAGCTACTTGATCTAAGCTATGCACCCCTTTTACTTTTTGTAGGCCATTTCTCTCGATGAACTTTAGGGTGCAGGCTAAAGCTTGTGAAGACTCGAGATTGGTGTGACGCCAAAAATTGATATTTTTTATTTGGCATTGGTATTGTTTTCTTCTATGTTTGATAAGAGTTTGAGTATCAAGTGATAGCCTAGAGACTCTCACTTATTTCTATTTTCTAAGATATCATATGGGATTGAGAGGATGAGTGGAATGGATCATTGTAAATACCATGTGTATGACGGGGTGAGAGTTATTTGTGTATGGGATATTATGGGGTTTCTAGAAAATAGGAAGAGTGAGTCATATAAAGAGGTGGGCTCATGTCCATGTGTTCCAATAATATAAGAGAGATCATATGCCAAGCATGTGGAAGGCATGTGAAGGAGTGTGGAGTCAAGAGGAATCCTTCTAGAATTCCTATGTGGAATAAGGAGGATGTGGACATATGAATTAGAGAGGGTCTCTAAGGGCTCCATGTGGGGAGACTCTTGACTTTCTCAATATTTTAAGAGTCTTGAGCATCTTTTGATGGGACACATGGAAAGAGTAGCCAAAAAGGATATGGATGGTGACATACGGGCTTATGTGATTGATGGGGAAAAGAATCTATAGGCAGCAATTGTAAATGGGTGAAGGAGGGTGACAAAATCTCTATAAAAGGAGCCCGCCTCTCCCTTGTTCATCATCTCTTCCAAAATTAGGCCTCATGTTACTATAGCTCTAGTCTCCTCAAGCCTCTTCCATGAGCCTTCTCTCCCTCTTGTAAATATTCTCTTATGTAGACTCTTGAGTCCATCTCTCTCTAGTTCATTCTGTCTCTATGAGTAGTCTTCGAGCTTCCGCTCCCTCTTGTACGTATGAAACCTCTTATTCTCTCTATTGGTAATGAAGTGTTTGCAGTATTTTGAGTTGCATTGGAGTGGAGTCTCACTCTATTGGTAATGAAGGTCACTTCCGGTTCTCTCTCTTGAGTGTCTCTTCCCTTTTTCCATTGCTTTCTCTTCCAAAGTGCTCAAAAGTGTTGTCTATTCGGCACTATTTCCCAAGCCACAAAGGGAGCTCCTTCTTCTATTTTGGATGAACTCTATGGGACTTGGATCATTGATGAAGTCTAAGCATGGAGGTAGTATTCTCCCAAGTCGGCACCAGTACAAGGAGTAGGTGTTTTTCATGATAGTTTGACCCCCTATCAGTATTTTGCTCATAACTTTTTGCTCGGTGGTCCAATTTGGATGAAAATTATATCAGCATAAAGCTCTCTTCAGGGAGAATCATTTTATGTATTTAGTTATTGTATTAAATATCAAACCAAAAATGTATGACTCTCTATGTGTGACTATTTCTTTTTCAGATAGTTTTACCCCTGCCTAGTAAACTGCCCATATCTTTCTGACTGCTTCTCTATTTCTTATGAAGCTTATATCAGAGCGAAGCCCATTTCAAGGTGCATCTCAATATGTGTTTGAACATTTGATATCATGTCTTTGCTGAAAGTTATGGGCCTCTATGTCTTATGATATTTAGGAAAGTGTTTTGAGGTAATTGTAAAGATATCTACTATGAAAGAGGTGCAATGTTTCCTCGGAACCTACCCATCCGACCCAATCATCCCCTTTAAACTCCTCAATATATATCTATTTATATCATGTTGAGCTGGAAGATCTTCTTTCAACAACGTATCGCTCTTCTCTTTGGCGCAGACTGGCTTGCTGAGATTATGGCCTCCACTGATCCTTTCCTTCTCCCTATGCTTGAGTACAACATCACTTGGGATGTTACCATATTCATTCTCATCTAAGGGAGGATAGTATGGGGTTGTCTCTTGATATAAAAGCTTCTTTTTAATGTCCCCTTCCCAGTGATGAATATCTCCATCACTTAGTTCGAAAGAAGTAGGAAGTGAAAAGGTGCGTGAAGTTTATTATCCCCAACTCAATGTCACACTGGTAATCACTTGAATGGCTTGATGTTACTACCTCAAATGCTCCCACCAATCATAATACCATAGCTTTTATTCTTTGCTCCAATGGAAATGATCAAATGCGTGCATCGACAATCGCTTCTTGATGCTGCTCTGCAAGGAGTCTTCTTTCTTCTTATTGTTTCTCCCATTGTAGATATTGCAAAAGTGTCTTCCGTTGCTGACTTGATACCATGCTAGTGCTTTCCTCGACTCGCACTCTGTTCCTTATGCCTTAACCTGGCTTTTTGGCTTTCTTATCTTGCAGCCTCTGTCTACTTCTCTTGTAAGCCATGGTAAGCTGCATGTTTCCATTGATGCCATGGCCATGACCAGCAGTCTAGTATAAACCCACAAAAGCTAGCTCATGAGGTAAGTAAAGAATAGAAGACAACTTACCCAAAAGAAGACAATGGCAAACCAAAGTCTGTGCAAGCTCACATCGAGATGCGTGTAGGTTGTAGGGTGTTTGCAAGGCGGGGGCAGGTCGCATGTACTTAATCTTTCAAGATTTGATGGGCAAGAGGTGTGAAAATTTGAAATTCATGGGAGTAGCAAAATTTTAGCCGTCGGTTTCCCCCCACCTTCGATGATACATGTCAGCAAACTTGGATATCCCAAATAAGTGCAATGTGGCCTAAAATGCTTCAAAATACAAATAGGCCAAAGGGCGTGCTATCGGGTTTGATGCTGTGTATTAGTAAATGCGACCTTTGGCATGCTTATGAGCTATATAGCAAGAAAGTGCATGGAAAAACAAACAATTCAAAATTGTAAATAGTGTTGGATTTATTGAAATATCTTTGCATATGCACAAATTGCACTTTTCCAACTTCTTCCATTTTAGGGTGAATCTAGATACCAATACTAATAAATATCAATGTTTTAAGACCACTATGCACTAGTCTCAATAGTTTGGATTCCAAATTTTCAATCCCTTTTGATTTTCAACAAATAAAAAAAAGTTATGGAGGGTGCCCTTAAATGGGTATGCATCACTTTAGCACAACATTGGAGGCCCATTAACCCATACTTTGATCTCATTTAGGCATGACCTTGGGTTGAGGAGAAGCTCACATAGTGTACTTTAGAATGATTACTTGGTTGCATGTATGTATAGAACAAAATTTTGATGCTTTTGAATAAATTGCTATATCATATAGTCTTCAAGATTCATGCTTCACATATAACAAAGCACTTCTAATGCTTTAATGGTCTCATTTCAAATCATTATTCCACAATTCGTTGCTCTCATGTTCAGGTTTGGAATGTGTACTACAACTTAAAGACAAATTTGTCGAATTTCATTGAGCAATGCATAAGTTATGGGCCATGCAAGATACTTATATACAGAAAAGTCCCTAAACCTCACCAAAAATGGATACCCCCAAGCAAACAATGACCCAATTACATGTTAGTAGATAAATATTTATGGACTTTTATGTAATAGTTTGTACTTGTGGCCTTTCTTGGATGCTTTTTGGTACCATACATCTCTAACTATGACATTGGACATATCATAGATTGGTCCCGGATGATCCTAAAAGCTTCTTGAACCTTATGTCTAGATTTGGTACATTGTAATATAAAGTATGGGTTATCATCCTCATTCTCCTCAAGTGCACCAAGCACTACAAAGTTATCTCCATGTTCTAGTACATGTGGCAGATCATTGAATCCTTTCCCAAACTATGCTTTATAATTTGCCTTTCTAATGTATTTTCCATGAAGAGGGGAAATATGACATCGCTACCATTATTTTATAGTTGTAGTGTCTTGCACTTTCCAAGATCTCCCATGACGCACACACTCCAAAAATAAGAAAGTTATCATAGTGTGAAAGAGAAGAGGACTTTTGGAAAGCCACATATGCTATGCAAATTATGTTCCATCAATGGTGTGACAATCATATTATCTACAATGGGACTTTTGGAAAGCCACATATGCTATGCAAATTGTGTTCCATCAATGGTGTAACAATCATATTATCTACAACAACAAGATTATCAACTTTGAATTCACTGATAAATTGTATCTCCTTCACACTATAGTGTGATTTGCCACAAATGCATTTAATGTGGTTCCATCCAGAGTCTCCCTTTGGACAAGTAATTGGGTTCCTTTGGCACCACATTCAATGTGATGCCATTTAGAGTCTCCCTAAATTGAACAAATCATTGCTCCCACCTAGAACTTAGGCTATCAAACCCGCTTGTCCCATGCAACACATGATGAGTATCTAGGCGGCTAATAAATGCGACAATCACATGAGAGGCATGGGAATCTATCTCCATGTAGTGATGCTCCAAGATGATGGCTTCTATTTGTTCCTCCAACCCAAAATACATGTAAAATATATTCACAAACCCAACAAATTTCTTGTTACAACCACTAGGCTAGTTTGCCAAGTGTCAGTTCCTAAACCACCCCATTGGTTAGGACCTGTAGTATGGTTATGACTAGCCCATTTGTTGCATTTCAGAGTAATGACTTGACATTAGAGTAACTTTCCAAAGAAGTTAATTGAATAATTTTTATCTTTTACATAAATGTTAGCAATCTTATGGGGGTCTTATGGTGTTGAAGTACTAGGAAGTCTATAGCAAGTCTCTAAAGCTAAATTCAACTTTTCATCTGCTATCAAAACCAAACTAATATGGCTATCGAACATGAAAACTATGGTGATTTGTTTGTGGACAAACCATGATTAGGTGTATCCATTTTTTAAATGTTTAGGGAATATGTTGCATATGGGTAAGTTGCTCGATCTATAACTCATGTGTTGCTTAATAGCATTTGATGAGATTGGTGTCTTACTACTTATGATCCCAAACTTGAGCAAGATACTAAAAGATTACAAAATTGCCTCTTAACTAACATTAGTAAACCATTGCAAAGGCTATTTTGTATGTGAAGTATGTATCTTTTACTTTATAGAATATAATGATTTATCTTATGCAATGTTGCACTAGGATAGCACGCACAAATTTGAGGGCATGCTCCATAACGTTTTCAATTTTTGTGACAAACTAGAAAGATTTAAAGAATTGGACTCTACAATTGTGTTGCTATGTTGTGGTGGTTTTTAAACATTAATCTTTAGTGGTATTCATAGCCTAGAATGATGTAAAAAAAAGATTCATCTAACATATATTCAACATTGTTTGAATACATTCAAAATTATTTACCATTTTACATTCCTTCTTTTTCCATGCACTTCCTTGAAATTGGGTCCATAGAAAATGTTAAAAATCTCAGCTCCATCACGTAGAAAGGAGGTTCAGTAGGAAGCCAATTAAGCAAATAGTTTGCGATGGCTATTGCTTCTGTCCAATACTAATTCGGAAGATGCTTTTCACTAAGCATTGCTCTAGCAGTATTTGCTAAAGTCCCATTCTTCCTTTTAGCTCTTGCATTCTATTGAGGAGTATCTGCACATGTGAATTCTCTTCGTATGCCGTGACTTCTGCAAAAGTTCATGAATGCTGAAGATATGTATTCACCTCCTCTATCTGATCTCATGACCTTGATCTTTCTGCCTGTCTGGTTTTCTACAATGGCTTTAAATTCTTGAAATCTAGAAAACACTTCAGATTTCTCTTTCAAAAGTTAGATCCAACAATATCTACTGTAGTCGTCGATGAAAGTCAAGTAGTGAAGTGAACCATTGATGCTGTGGGTCTGGGCATAACCCCATACATTTGTATGAATCAAATCAAGAATACCTCATGCACGAGAGGTACTTTTGACAAAGTTGGTTCACTTTTGTTTGCCGAAGCAGCATGCTTCGCAAACTTTTCCAAGAAACTATAGCTTCAGAATCCCAATTGCCATATTTTGATTCCTGAGATCTAATAAGTACTTGAAGTTGACATGACCATATCTCTTGTGCCATTTTGCAGATAGTGGCATCTATTGCGGTTGAGCTAACATGACATGCTTATCTGGTACTATAGCTAGCATTCTGTATAAGCATCCTTCCTTGATACCTTTTGCTACTAGCTGACATCTTTTGGATTTAAACACTACATTAGAGAATTTGGGAATTTCCCAAGTTCCAATTTTAAATAGGGTTGAAGATTTGACCATGTGGCTATAATTTTAAGCCCTTGTTTGAAAGTGGGACTTGTAGGGATTCCTAAATATAATGTTTAGGGCATATTACAATTTCAAGTAAGGGCTTCAGATTTGACCATGTGGCTAAATCTTTACCTTTTGGAAAATTCCCAAACTATTTGGAAATTTCCAAATTCCCTAATATAGTTCTTTTATCTCTGATAGTGCATTCATCACCGTCAAAGATCACTCGATAATTGTGTTCCATCATTTGACCTACTAATAAGAGGTTCTTGCTGAGCTTTGGAACATAGAGCACATCTTTCACCAATCCTTTCATACCAGTGAAATTGTTCATAGGGATAACACCTCTGTTCCTTGAACCAGATTCAGTGTATTGTCTGATGTGTAGATGACATTTTTCTGACCTTCTAATGGCTTCATTTCTATGAACCATTCCTGATGATTTGTCATGTGAGATGATGCACCACTGTCGATATACCAAGGATCCTATTCCACTTGGTTGACTTGATAGCTATAATCCTCTTTGGGATTGAAATTAGAGTCTAGGTACACTGTATCAGTTTGATGCATTTCCTCGCTTGCAAGAAACATATTTCCATGTTCATTTGCAAAATGACCGTGACTAGAATGTCCACCACGATGATTTCCTCTACCTCAAAAATTCCCTCAATTACTACTGGATTGACCACCTTAATCGCACTGCTTCTTGCGGCAATCTCTTTCATAGTGTCCAAACTTGTGATAGTAGTTGCACTGAATGTTTGACAAGTTGGTGGATGCATTCCCTCATCCTTGAAATCTTCCTTGGTTGGAATGATTTCTTCTTTGCTGATTCTGATGTTGCTAAGGATGATGTTGATGCTAATGCTGACTCTAGCTTTGCTGGTGGTGACCACCTTTTTTATATGATCTACCTCTGCCTCTGCCTCTACCTCTGCTTCTATCTGAAGTTGTGAATGCTTGATCATTAGAATGACCTTTACGTGCTTGAATTGCCTGAGTTTTGAGTTCTTCACCAAGTAGGGCTGACTGAAGTTCTTCTAGTGTCAGAATTTGTCGTTGGATGGCAATAGTCTAGACTATATTCTCGTATCCCTCTCCTAGTCCATCAGGATAACTTAAACCATTTTTGTAGGGTACATAGTCTCTCCTGCTGTTGCAAGTTGATTGTTGTAGCCTTTTATGCAAAGTACATAAGCATGACCAGTTTTGCTACTGTTGCGGAAAATCTGGTTGATTTGGTTTCTCAATGTGAGAATCTTGGATGTGCTCTTGGACTCGTAAAGAGTTGCGAACATATCCCATGCTTTTTTCGATGTCTTGACTGTGTTAAGCTGTGCTAGCATGACATCTTGCACATTCTACTTGATCAAATGATAGGCATACTTGTCTTTCTTATCCCATCCTGCCTGAGCTCAAGCAATGGCAAGATCTACTATAGGTGTGAAAACTGTTTGTGTAGGTGTAGATCCCATTGCTGGTGCTGTGACAACAAATGGAGTAGAGCTACTGGTGGCTGGATCATTCGATGGTCTAGGTGTAGACCCATCGACATACTCCCATTTGTCCTAAAGTACAAGAATGGTCTCCATTCGGTATTTCCATGTACTGTAATTGGAGTTGTCTAACTTATTAGATGCCTCCAGATTGACGTTGCTAGTCGTTGACATGGTGCAAGAAATGTACTCAAAAGTGTCATGAAAATCTCTGTATGAATCAATCGCAAATACACAGACTGTGCCAAGTGAAATCTATGAACCATCGGTGAAGATAGAACTGCAATATATAAAATCTGATCTGTAAAGTCTGATCTGTATTACAAGGCTTGTGGCAAATGATGTCGGGAATAGCCAAGAGGCTTTATAAGGCTCAAATGATGTGCAATGTAATGCCATGAGATAGCCAAATAGGCGTTACAATGGTGGCATGTGTGTGTGAAATCAAATGATATCTGCCCACTAAAACAATCTGCAATGCCTCTATACTCTCTGAAGTCTACTCATTGAACTGATAAATGTAAGGTTTCAGTAATGTAATGATGTGAAACCGTATGTGAGCGTATGGATTAACTTCGAGTAGGTACTAGTCGAGAATTTCGGGCATGGCTTAGATTGGCAACTTGGGGAAATTTAAAGCATCCCCTCTATGGCAATCTAGTCTACTCTGATCTAGATCTATACCAACCATCGATCGATGAAAGTGGTTCTATTGGAGACCCAGTCGGGCTGAGTTGTTGAAGTCGCCATGAGTTTCTATGTCTATGTGGAGCTGTTGATAGCATTAGGAGCTTGGATTAATGGCATGTTTTGCCTCTGTCACAGGAGCCGCTTGAGATTGGGTCGTCATCATCTACTTTTGCTAGCCTTGGCCTGTGCCTTAGGAGAAGGAGCTTTAAGTCATTGTTGCAAAGGAGTAGGAATCTGAGTGCTGAGGTTTACTGATGAAGGCCCTAGCTAGGGAGCCATCATGGAAGCCAGAGTTGGCTCGCTATTGCATGGAGCGCTGCAGTAGATGTTTGATTAGAGTTTAGATGCTTGATCGCCAAGGAAGCCTTGTAGCTTCAATCGCTCTATTCTCTCTATGCAGCAAACAAATCTCTCAATGAGAATTTGAACAATCACTCAAGAGGCATGAACATGAATCTCTCTCTCTCTTTCACACAATCTCTCAAATCTCTCTCTCTCTCTCTCTCTCGATGAACTAAAAAATGCACAAAGGTCTCTCTCTCTCACAAGGACGTGAAAACTATCTCTCCCTCTCTCACAATCAGAGTACCTTACAAAACTCAGAAATGTCCCTCTCTCAATAAGAATGAACATAATTCTCTCAAAGAACTCTCGAGGAAATGAATGGACAAAAATTCCTCACATGGATGGAACTTTCTCTATCACTCAATGGAAGTGAAAGAACACTCAATCTCTGAATCTCTCTTGCACTCTCAAGAATCGCAATGCCTCAACGGAAGGCAAGGGAGCTCTAATACCACGACAAAATATGAAGAGGGGAGAGGAGAAGAGTGGAGATGAGGAGAGAGGGCACAGTTAGAGAGCACACCACAAATGACTAACTGTACACTAGATTTAGTTGAAAAAATAGAATATATACAAACCCATTTAGGGTTAGGATATCTAACCCTTTCCTTTATAGCACTCTATAAGGTTAGTGCTATGCACATATGATCACATGATGGTGCTATGCACACGTGATCACATGATGTTGAGCGTGAACTCTCAACAGAAATGATGCCGAGCACGAGGTGTGGTCTCAAAACTGTGGGAGCATTTTAGGCAGCAACATCAAGGCACTTAAGTTACTCCTAGTCTTTGAAAATTTACATTGTACGAGAGTATCTACCAAGTTATAAAGTATTTTGGGTTGGATAAGCAAATAGAGTTGTACAATTACTCTAATGTCAAGGCATTACTCTAATGTTGTCAAGTAATAGAGTAATGCCTTGATACTAGGGCAATTTTTTTCAAGGACTGCATGGAAAAAAAGCAGTGCAAAATAACTAATAATATTGGATTTATTTAAATAACATTGCATATGTTTGAACTGAATATTTCTATTACATGCACTTAGGGTGAACTAAGCTACAAATATACCAAAGATTAATGTTTTAAGATCACCATAAAATAGCTCCATAATTATGGTTTTCATTTCTTCAAATCTTTGTAAGTGTGCATTAAACTAGAAAATGTTATGGAGTGTGCCCTCAAATATGTGAGTGCAATTCTAGTGCAACATTGCATTTGTCAATTGGATATCTTCTAGATAGCTCTTCCTCAAACCTTTAGCCCTTTATTTGAGTCCCACATGCAATATTGAAGACAATGCCCTTGTCTCTTTGCCTCTTGCCATGACCCTTTTGCAAACGGCAACTAGCATGTTATTGTGCAGATAAACATTGTGTAGGTCATTCCCCTTTCCTTAAGAATTTTTTTGTTTTGTATGCAATGACTTATACCTCTCTCTCTCTCTCCCCCTATATCTATATCTATATATATATATATATAGAACATCATCAAATGGGATAATAAAGTTAATAACTCTTGAATATGACACTCAAGCAATGATTGAAGGATTTTTTAAAGATGAAAGACTATTTATCGATTTAATTAACAATGGTTAACAAAAAACAACCAGGTATCTAACTGTGTAAGTGTATATATATATATATTATATATATAACATCATCAAATGGGTTAATAAAGTTAATAACTCTTGAATATGACACTCAAGCAATGATTGAAGGATTTTTTAAAGATGAAAGACTATTTATCGATTTAATTAACAATGGCTAACAAAAAACAACAAGGTATCTAACTGTGTAAGCCTTGCTAACATCAATATGCTGATAAACATTTCGGAGGTGCTAACTATTAAGAAGAGTGAGGAGATCGCAAGGAATGAGCAATCTATGAACCGGAAGAGTGACAATATGGATTATTAAGAGTGACAATATTACATGGACGAAAGCATTCATAGACCCAAACTACGAGGTAAAAGTTATTGAAACGTGAGGAATTAGAAAGACCTCTTTACAGGGTGGAGACACGAGGAAAGAAAAGACGTGGGAATAAAAATTTCCCGTTTGGAGAGTATCTTTTGCTGGCAAGGAGAAAAGGACAGGCCTATACACCAACTTTGTACTGCGAGCACTCCGTTTTGAACAAGAAGATAAACTGCACAGCTGCGCCATAGCCACCCTTCTCATCCTCTCAACCCCCCGCTACCATCCAGCCATGCCCAACAGACGTGGAGCCTCCCCTCCTCCTCCCGCTGCCCAACCTAGCTTTGCTCCGCCTCCCCAACCTCGCCACCTCGCCTCCGATGCGCCAGACGACTTCACAAACCGGAGATGCTCGGCTGCTCGTGGCAAGCTCCAGATCAGAAGGATCGAGAACCTTCCCACTAGACAAGTTACCTTTTCCAAGCGTAGACGCGGCTTGCTGAAAAAGGCCTACGAGCTGTCCGTGTTGTGCGACGCTGAAGTAGCTGCCATCGTCTTCTCGAGCACTGGAAGACTTTTCGAGTTTTCCAGCTCCAGGTATGTCAAAACATCTCAGAGCCAGAAGGCGAAGCAGAATGGATGATATAGTAATATAGTTCGGATTAAACTGAGCGCATGGGAATCTCACGTTTTTGAGTGGCACGCGTGGGCATGAACACAGATCAAAGCATGGTGCCAAAAAGAATTGCATTCAGTAAATTGACGAGATGGGCATTGCATTTCTGAAATTTCAAAATTAGACTTCTTAGTGTATGTGCTCTGTATTTCAGCAGCATGGAATGTAGTAAATTTGGATTTTTAAAAGCTCACTCATATATTAATTTGGCATCTTCTTTTCAACTCCCCGCCTCTTAGAATTTTATATTCAACTGGCAACACTACGATGTAGCATTGCCAATGCATCCAACATTCATGGGACAGATTGTCGATTGACAAGCATGACATAATATTCGTAGCAAGCCGCCGAATCTCTAGCTAATTAAAAAACTATTCCTAAGAACCTAATTTGACATTTATATTTATATTGTTCCCACATGATCCAATCCCTATCTTGTAGCCCCATTAAAACGGAATTGCATTCCTAGTTTGCCAAATAGCCAAAGATACTACACCTTAGATCAAGAAGCAATGGTCATAATAGAGGAGAACCTCTTGACATCAACCAACAAGACATTTTTTAACAACTTTTGAGCGTGAACTCACCTGTCACCTTGGCATCCCTCATTCCCTTCTCCAACTTTAGGCTGAATTATCTCATTTATATGCAACCCAAAACAAATATGTGGCATCCTGGTTATAGAAAAGAAAGAGCTCTCTCCATAATTTGTAGACATTGTTTTGAAATCTTCCATAGCAATTTGTGATTCTCTATTCTCCTATCACTTATCTCTCATAATTGTTAACTTTTGACATCAAAAGATTGCTTGAGATAATGATTCTTCTTTCCCCTCCATTTTTTGAACGTCAAACCAAAGAAGAAGGAACAAGAATAGAATTGGAGTGTCAAAGTTGGGAATCAACCCAAAAAATGAGAAGATTGGTGGAAGTGAGAATAGCTAGGCTCTCATTCAACATGGTTGAGTTGAAGTTGCTCCATTTGTGAAAATATCTCACCATTCTCCTTTAATTGGGTTGGAATCCTTTTTTGTGTCAAAAATATCAACTTGTAACCTTATTTTAGATGGTTTCCAATACTTATTTTCGTGATTAGTTTTCCCTTAGTCACCTACTATTTATCACTTCTATGAACATGGTTACCTTCTTTCATCATACCTCCATCATACCATTTTTCCTCTTCTCCTCTAATTAGGCTATGGAGACACTTTTTCAAAGTGGACAATGTAGCATAAATTAGGATAATTATGATCTAAAAATAACTTTTGTCCTAGAACAATGGCTCCCACACTATGAGATCAAAGTTCTTTATTTGTACTTTGGACCTATCCCTTAGAATATGAGCCCTAAATTAATGCCTCTAACAAAGCCTTTCCCAATTTCTTTCTAACATGTCAATATTATAGACCCTTTTACTACTTTGCTAAAAAGTTGGAGCTGGCATACCTTTCTTGATGTTTCTAACAACTTTTTAAGAGTAATATCCAGCCAACAAGGAACTTCCCTTGGTGCTTGCATAGCTACTCTCAGGTGGTTAGGTTTGATGAAATCTAAGGTCTACTTATTTGGTGACCTTTACAAAACATAGGCTAAAGGTGGTAAGGTTTTCTTATTTCAAAGATATTTTGTTGTTGTTATTTTGCTCATTGCTTACTGAGCACCGTAGTTGCATGAAATGCCATTTTGTGTGGCCAAAATGAAAATGGAATGCTAGCTGATTTTGAAATGGCAAAACACCATTTTGGGTTACCTGCTTTTTTTTAAAAATAAAAAATTTGGGGCTTTTCTAATACACCCTCCATCCTCTCCATTCTCCTATGCCCTCTCCACTCTCCTACTCTAGCTTGTCCACTCCACTACCCTCTTCATCCTCCTACTCTAGCCTCTCCACTCTCCTACCCTCTCTTGCTCTAGGCTCTCCACTCTCCTATCCTAGTCTCTCCATCCTCCTACTTCTCTCCTCATTCTCTTGCTCTCCCTTCTCTTTCTCCCCATACTCTCCCTGATCCTCACAAGTCCCCATACTCTCCCCCCCTCCTTCTCAAACTCTTCCTCTTCCTACTTCTCGTACTCTCCCACCCCCTTCTTCTCATAAATTTATTTTTACACATAAATTGTAACATATTGCCATTTCTCATTTTGCCGTTTCAGTTTAGGCCAGAAAGTCCGTTTTTGTCATTTCTACCATTTTAATTTGTGTCATTTTCGTTTCGGCATGCAACCATGATGATGACCCTGTTTAGTTGACTTGCTAGTGCATCAATCTATAATCTTCTTCTTTGTGTCCCAAGTTCTTGTAATGAATACACTTTAGCTTGTTCTTGAATCTACAATTGCTTTGACAGTGACATATCTTTGCACAATCATAACAATTCTTTATTGCTTTGATAAATAGTGCTTGTTCTTTGTGATTGGTTGCTAAGGTGTTTTTCAAAGCATTGTATTCTTCAGGCATGCTTTTGAGGAGCATTGCAAGTGCACCCTTTTCTCCTTTCTTTGCATTTATGCCTTCCAACTGGGTCGTGATGTTTTTGATCTTATTCACAAATTGTGCCATGGATTCATTAAAGTTCAAGTGTAAACCATAGAATTCAATCTTCAGATGAATTTCTTGGTTCTTTGCTTTTGCTCCAAACACAATATTCAATTCATCCCATACATCTTTCCCATGAGCTTTAGAGTCTAGGTGATGGATTATATTCAGACCCAAGTGTAAACCAATAAGTGATAGTGTTGCTTCATCTTTTTCCTTCAAAGTTTCACTCTTGAAGTGGGTATGTCATCTTTAACTTTTTTTCAAAGCTTGTTGTGCATTAAGAGATATCTCATTTGTATTTACTAGGTGTGGAATCCTTCCTCAATGAACTTTTCAACAATTGGGGTGCGTAATTTCATTGCAAAGGTCTTATAAATTGAAAATACTTCTAATTTTGGAAGTTTCTAATTGCATAAAATGATTTGATGTTATAGACATGGAGATTGAAAAATCAATTATTTTTCTTTTTTGGATCGTATGCAAATCCTTTTTGAATTTTGAGCTATGGCTTATCAAAGTTTTGATCAAGGAGGGGGGTCTAACTGATTCTGTGGCACTGTGATCATGTGGTAGTGAACATTCACATGCTGCTTATAAGACTATGCTTAGTAAGGAATTATGCTTAGGTGACACATGCTAACTGTACATGTTTATATGGCATGTGTTGACATGGTAGCTGATGTGGCAGATAAGGCTATGTGCCACATGGCAATCTATTGACCACCACAAATTTAACTTACTCAAGTTTAAATTTAACTGTCTCTATCTGTCACATGGGATGAGGTCTTAGACCTTGGAAGAGTTTGTAATCTGAGGTCAATATTACCACAGCGATAGATGACGGGATGCGATTGAGAGCAAGAATCAAGAATCATCGGTCTTAAACCTTGGAAAAGGTTGTGATGTGAGGTCAATAGTGCCACAGCGATGGATGCAATTGAGAGCAAGAAGCAAGAATCAATGGAGTTATTGAAAGCCATATCTTGTGTTGCTTTAGAAGCTAGGCCTATTATTGTCTACTTATTGTGGAGGTGTTGCTAAGTGTTTGGTTATTGTTGCTATTGTCATGTAGAATCTTGTGGTACTTCTTTAGTCATCGTGGTCGATTACGTCACCATAGCTGGTCGGTCTTTGTAGATAGGTGCTACATGATTGAGATATTGGTCGTCACTATGCCTCTACTGTTGAAGTTATCCTTTGTTGGATGTTATGCGATTTCTCTCTCTGCCATTGAAGTCATTTGTCTACACATCGCATGCATTTTTTGCTTTTGGACCTTGTTGAGTCACTTTCTTGATTTGGTTGTGAGCTTGTTGTAGCTTGAAATTGTAATTGTGATGACTGATGCTATGTGGTCGATGTGTGGCTCTTGTTCTATGCTTGTTGTTTGTTGTGACGCTTTGGGTTTGCTAGCTATTTGAAGTTGAAGTTGAGCTTTGGTGTTGCTCGAGTTGATGAAGCGTTTGCTTGAATGTTGTCGGTTCTCCCTCGACTACTTGTCATGAAGCTGCTTGAGGGTCACATTGGTCGTTGTAGCTTGCTGGTTGTGGTTGTTTGGCTAGCCTAGGTTGTTTGTGCTAGCCTTGCAAACTGGTTGTGGCTAAGTGTCTCCATTGTAGCTTGATAGCCTTACAGTAGAATAGGATAAGGAATCATTTAGAAACCCTCCATATCTCTCTCTTTCACAAGAATTTCCCTCAATAGAATGAAATAGAGACCTCTCTTGACTCTCGCAAGAGTAAATGGGCAGAAATGAATGGATCTCTCACACAAAGTAGCATATTCTAGCATCCAACAAACTTTCAATCTCAATCTAAAACTAATCCTAGACCTATGCTCTAATACCATGACAAAAAATAGTGCCTCAAGATCTATGGAGGATCCAAGCACATAAGAAACACCAAGAGAGAGACATACGGTGGGAAGTACTTAACCTATTCTAATTTTTTTTTTCAACAATACAATAGAGGCTTCTCTATAGAGAGAGCCTTTGGAATATTCTACCCATATGGTATCCTCTGAGCTGAGAAGTGTCCTATCTCCTGTGCTTAGCTCATACATTTGCCTCCAATTATGTGCACATGGCATCATATCTCTCAATAATAATTTCCTCACAAGTTGTTGAAGGATCGATCAAAGAAACCTTAGTGTACATGTTTGAAGACTTTCTCTATCTTATTGCATCCTTTCTACCCCCTTACTTTGCAAATGAAATTAGGGTTAAACAAAGCTATAATATTCTCATAATGTTTTGATCTTTAAATATCCATATGTTCAAGCATTTCCACATTAATGATTTCCCATCCAATTTGTCTCATTTTTATGCTAAAATTACCAACATGCAAGGTAATTTCATGTAAGTGGCTACTGTAGGATTTTGTATAATTGCATGTAATGTCCTTATAACCTATCTAATATTAAAGTTTTCCATCAATTCTACATCAAAGATGAGTGAACTAAGCTTGAAATCTTGGAAGACAACCATATAAAGTCCTAAGGAATTTATTGCATGTTTGATTAAGTGTATTTATTTCACATGTTTGTGAACAAAGCAATTATATATCAGGATTGACGTGGTTTATCATGACCCGTAATACATTACCTTCTTTGAAAGTTGGATTAAGGATGCAAGGTTGAGAGACAGTACCACACATTGACGTATATGTTACAATCATTTTTTTAAAACTTTATTTTGCTCCTCCAAAAAGTGGGTGTCCTAATAAAAGTGAACTAGTAGAGTAGGATGGCTAAATATGATGAGAGCAATCAACATACTGGAACTATTGAAAGTTGAAAAATGGACCTTATATCGTGCAAAAATGTCTTTTGCTCTTCTCATATGATTAGCCTTTGGGCTGTGACAAGGGAGGGCATGATGGCGCTCCCATCCACACATTGGTTAGGTATTTTTTGGTGAGTTTTTCTACTGTGAATCCCTCTCTAGTGTTGGTGTTTGGTTTTATTGTCCTTTAACCATTCTGATTGTTTGGTGGCTTGCATTTTTAGATGTCTTCCTTACCTTGGCTTTGTCATGTTGGGCTAAGGGTAGAATTTCCTTGAAGACAACTTGTCCTTAGCTTGGTGATGGGTTGGAATGTTGGCATGACCTTGGAACTAGTCGAGGTTTACGCCCCCTTTCTTTCTGCAAGCCCAACTATGGGGTCAAAGTTTTTTTCTTTTCTTTCCACTGATTGAGGATTGAGTCTCTCCCCTCTGTGGGTTCTACTTTTCCTTTTTGTGTTTGGTTTTGAGTGTTAGATATACGAGCTTACTCTACCACCTTAAAAAGTTTTGTGTTTCTACCTATTGATTGAGGATTGAGTCTCTCTACTCCTCTCAGTTTAACTGTTCAAGACATTTTTGTCGAGATTGTTGGATCAGATCACTCTTCCACCTCTGCTGCAATTACCTATTTATTGTTTTGAATGGACTATGTTACTGTTTCATGTTATAAAAAGAGAAGTAACTTACTAATTTATGCCTACAAATTCCAACTATAATGGTTGCATTCAGAGTGCAGTCCACTTTCTAGATAAGTGAACCTTCACACTTGAGCACACAAAGTAAAGGAGAAGCACCTAGACCATTCCATGCATGGGAAAAAGTTAGAGCATATCTTTGATTGCAAAATATTAAATTTTTACATTTATTATCTTGGTGTATACAAGGCCAAACTCATTGTAAGTATACACTAGCCATAGTACATAAGGGCATGCATATTATATTACACAAAAGATCTGTACTATTGTGCATACACAAAACTACACATTCAGAAAATTTAGTTTGGACTCACGGGTGGGGTTTGGGCTTGGTGTTTTACTCTATAAAAATAGACACACACACACATGCACGAACACACACTTATATATCCATCTTTCTATCCATATGTATGTATGTATTTTGATGGATTAATGAACATGCAAGCATTGCTCTCATATTTATTGGTTGCAAGAATGTGCCGTCCATGATGACGTATCCCTCCATGGAGGTGTATGCATGCATAATTAGGGGTTCCTATATTGGTGGTTGAAACGTGCATGCCTATTCATGCACTCTAGCCTAGTGAAGATCTCGTGAAGGTAGTTGATAATCTAAAACAACATATTTGTGTTTAAAGTGTATGGATGATGAGGGAGATCTTGATGGTGGTATCTTTCTATCCTGGTTAATGTAGCCATGAACTCTAGCCTACTTATGGCCTGATGAATGAATGTTGCTAGACATCCCTAGTTCGGGTGTGATAGGACACTGGAGAGGGGTCTAAACCCATCCTTGAAGAGATAGGATGTTGATCTTGGATGTCATAGTACATAGGGCATTTGAAGCAATTTTTTTTTTTGATTCAACGTACCATAGATCACAGAGTGCAAATGCATCCCCCTCTAGGCATTCCATCCAGTTTGAATGCATAGCCCATGTAGGAAATAGAGAACTACTTGATTGAAAATATTCTCAAAGTGGGGGAGATGGATCCATGTGTAGCCTGGTGGATTGGATGAAGCCCTATTCATATATCCATAAGCAATTCTCTCTATAAAAGATGAGCTTTACAGGAAGCTTGCTTAGAGCTAACAGATCTTGCCTTTGTGTGGTTTATAAGATCCTCTCAAATTATGTGGTAGCCTTGTGGTAAGTGAGCAAAGTAGAAGGGGCCTCAAGGGTATATTAAGAGAGGGATTTAACCTACCCATATGGAGTCCCATTCTCTCAAACGATTTGTGTGTATGGGCATGCCAACACCTTTATTTGCCCTTAGCTACTAAAATCATCACTGAGGAATTTACCAAAGGTCATGGAGTTGCAATCCTTGATGTGTGTGTGTGTGTGTGAGAGAGAGAGAGAGAGAGAGAGAGAGAGAGAGAGTACATTAACCAAGCTCTATTTTTTATTTTCATAGAAAGGGGAACATGTGCATGCATGTGCACATATGTGTGTGTGTGTGTGTGTGTGTGTGTGAGAGAGAGAGAGAGAGAGAGAGAGAAGAGTATAATAACTACGCTTTATTATTTGTTTTCATAGCATGGGGAACGTGAGAGAGAGAGAGAGGGGGGGGAAAGGGGGGGGCGGGACAACACCTAAGCTCCATCCTTTGTATTCACAACATGGGGAAGATATTGGAACGATATCAAAAGCATGAACTTGGAATGCAATACCATGATGCTGAAACATGCAAGCGTGAGGTGATAATCAATAACTTTTTGGGATTTTAATACATTATATACAATAAAAACAAATGTAGAGCTTTCTCCATGTAATAGACCATGTAAGGAAATCTAGTTTTAGATTTAAATATGAGATTTCTTTCATGTTTGTAGAGCTTTCAAGTTATGAATTTTATCCATATAATAGACCATGCACAACAAGACAAAGCACCCATAGACACGCACAGACGCATTTACTGAAACTTACGGGCGCGTCTATTTATGCGTCTATTTTCACGTTTAGAGACCTACATCTACCAGTGCGTCTATATATCAGACACACACGCATATAGACGTGCACGTAGACGCTTAAATAGATGCGCTTGTAAACGTGTTTATAGATGCAAATATAAACGCTTGTCGAACAGACAGACGCGTATATAGATGCATTTATAGATGCACTGATAGACGCGCTTTATAATATTTTTTTTTAAATTTATAGAATGCTGTGTATGTTGTGTATGCTATATAGTTACAAGAATCCCATATCCACATTGTGTAATTCAATCCTTACAGCCAATCGCATTTTAATTACAATTCCAAATAAAACATTACAAGTCCAAAACGCAATAAAATTGAAAGCTCAAAAAGTGCTTGTATATACATATAGCACGACGAAGCTAAGCCACGTCATGTGGCTTCAAGTACAAAAAATAAGGAAGCTAAGCCACGTCATGTGGCTTCAAGTACAAAAAATAAGAGGAGTGTATATACAAGAGGCACGAAGCCAAGCCAGTGGCTTTAAGTACAAAAAAGAGTAGCTAGCACTACTTCTATGACTAATTCTCACTGCCTTCCACACTCCCTTCTACGCTCCCTTCTGCACTCCCTTCTGCTTCGTCTTCCTCGTCTTCCTCGTCGTCTTGTGCACGGGCCTATAAACAAGGGGCAACATATATAAATGTATGAAAAATCAAATCTTTACTTATAATTTTGGCATTATTTAATTACTTTCAAATACCTCGGGGGCCGCTCCAGTAGCTCGGGTATACTGCTCCTCAGTAATCAACCCGTCATCATAGAAGTGCCTTCATGTATCTCCTCTGTGATGGTGGTGGTGGTAGGCTGTCTCCACAGGAGTAGGGTATCTTCCCACGATCTCAAGCTGTAAGACGACACACTTTGCGAAGTGATTAGTACAAAGAAACAACCTCCTAATAAACTACATAAGCAATATAATTTGAGATCGATGCGTCATCATAGAAGTGCCTTCATGTATCTCCTCTGTGATGGTGGTGGTGGTAGGCTGTCTCCACAGGAGTAGGGTATCTTCCCACGATCTCAAACTGTAAGATGACACACTTTGCGAAGGGATTAGTACAAAGAAACAACCTCCTAATAAACTACATAAGCAATATAATTTGAGATCGATGCTTACAAATTGGGCCTCCCATGATTTAATACCCCCAGCGTCAAAATGCGTGCTTCCATATTCCTCCATCTAGATCCTTCATTCCTCCACGTGCTGCAGACTGGGGTCCTCCCTTGCTGACTTCATTGCTTTCTTCCACTCATGCTTGTGAGTGGTGTGGGGCGGGTCTCTTGGTGGTTAACCTCCCATGATTTAATACCCCCAGTGTCAAAATGCGTGCTTCCATATTCCTCCATCTAGATCCTTCATTCCTCCACGTGCTGCAGACTGGGGTCCTTCCTTGCTGACTTCATTGCTTTCTTCCACTCATGCTTGTGAGTGGTGTGGGGCGGGTCTCTTGGTGGTTAACCTCCCTCGAGCTTGGCAAGCTCCGCTAGTGCCTGCCTCTTAAGTGAAGATCTTTTATTGCCAAGTATCGTAACAATCTTTGACTTGGTCCATTTATCTGTGAACTGGCGATTGGGGGGGTTAGGATACCTAGAGCGAACAGTAGCGAGGGTCTCATTAGCCAATCTCTTTGGCTAGTCTTTGAAGTGGATAAAGCAATCTCTGTAATTGTTAGTAATTACAGAGCGCATGAAGGCCATGATGTCCTTCCCCCGCGCATCCATCAAGATGCCTCTTGTCTGAGTGATGTCATAGAATATTGTACCATCACCTGGAGGCACATCTAAATCATCTGAATCATCATCGTTCCCACCGCCACCCCTCCCAAAGCACTGTGCCATGCATCCCCCACTGCTCTCCCTCCTACTATGCCTGCTACCGTATCGTGTCGAGCTCGTATGTTGGTCACTCATAGCTGGAGATTGCACGGGACTATGCTGACCACTCGTAGCTGGAGAACCGAGTCTCGATGCCACAGGAGTACGTTGACGGCTCTGCGAGACAAAAGGACCTCCTGGCGGCATGGGGAAAGGGGCATAAGACGAGATGGGGGAAGGGGCATAAGACGGTATGGGGGAAGGGGCATAAGACGGTATGGGGGAAGGGGCATAAGACGGATGTGCTGACTCCACTGGGGTGATCTCAGGTAGGGTGGGGTGGTTTGGACTCTAGAGTGCCGACTCTTGGGGAGTGTTTAGAGTACCTGTCATATACCTGTATAACTCCGCAGGACTAGGAGGGTGTCCTAAAAGGCTATATAAGTCCTTCCAAATAGAATCCTAGGGATCAGGTGAGCTGGAAGCGCTTCCTGGCCACATGACGGCATGGGAAAAGGGGCATAAGACGGGATGGCAGAAGGGGCATAAGACAGCATGGGGGAAGGGGCATAAGACGGTATGGGGGAAGGGGCATAAGAAGGGGCATAAGACGACTATGCTGACTTCGTTGGTGTGATCTCAGACAGTGTGGGATGGTTTGGAGTCTGTAATGCCGACTCTTGGGGAGTGTTTAGAGTACCCGTTATATACCTCTGTTGGCGTGATCTCAGGCGGTCTGGGGTGGTTTGGAGTCTATAGTGCCGACTCTTGGGGAGTGTTTAGAGTACCTGTCATATATTCGTATAACTCCGCAGGACTAGGAGGGTGTCCTAAAAGGTTAAATAAGTCCTTCCAAATAGAATCCCGGGGATCAGTTGAGCTGGAAGCGCTTCCTAGCCACATGTTGAACTGGAAAAAAGAAAAAAAATCTATTACTGATGAGCTGAGAAGAAAGAGGAAGGGAAGAGAGGCTTACTATCAGAGCGCATCTATAGACGCGTTTGATTAACGTGTCTATTTTCATGTATAACAATGCGTCTATAGATGCGTCTGTTTGTATCTACAAACAGACTAGACGCGCATTTAGATGCGCCTGTAGGCGTGGTTTTAGACGCGCTCTGAGACGCGTTCTGACATATGGAATTTCTAAAAAGTAGAAAATGACATTTCGCTTGACACACAAACGTGACACTGATACCCAGATCATGCGTTTCTTAGATACGAGAAAGTACAAATCTAAAGAGAGCAAACTTTTAAACAAGATCAATTGCAAAAAAGACTTACCTTGGATAGAGGTATAGAAGATTCTTCTTCTTTTTCAAAGTTGCTTCTCCTCTTTGTTCGTCCTCCTCTCCTTTAAGCTTGAAAGTAAGTGTGGGTGCCTTCCTCTTAAGTGTAAGCTTGGAAGTAAGTATGGGAGCCTTCCTCTTGCGTCGAAACTATGGATCTACTAATAAGGAAGGAAGCAAGCCATGCGAAGTATAAGTAATGTGAAGAAAAGCAAAGCGAGCGCGCTAAAAGTAGGTTTAAAAGCCGCATCTATAATTGCCTCTAATGGCACGTCTATATGCATGTCTAATTACACAGAGTAGACGCACCTTTAGACGCGCTTTTAGATGCGACTGTGGACGCGCTTTTAGATGCGCCTTTAGACGCGCCACATAGTTTAAAATTAAACATTTGAAGAAGAGCAAATTTGGCGGGTTATTTGGTTGTAGGATGTCTTCATCTTCAACAAGTAGCTTCACTGAGGATGAATCCCTCCGTATCTACCATCGCGAAATGTGGTTGGAGCAAAAAATATATGTGATCGATGTCGAGGAAACATGTGATCGATGTGGTTGGGTTTATAAGTTAAGGTTGATTGAGATACCTATGGGTGTTCATATGTTTGAGTTATGATCCCGTTTTAATTTGATACAGGATGTAGTGCCACACCCGCATATGTTGTCCTATGCTCGTCGTGAGGAGGCGAAGCGTCAGCGATATGAGGTGGGATCTTCAGGAGAGACCGTTATGGATGCATGGAGTGATGGTGATAGCAGCCCTCTGCCATTACCTCATGAAGCCGTGGAGGAGGAGGTGTTTGATGATATGGTGCGGGATTTATATGTCCATTAAGAGAGGGATGATAGCATGGAGCAGGATGATCTTTTTACTGCAGCATCGACTCCACTGTTTGAGGGGTGCACATTCTCTGTTCTACGTGCCTCCCTTGAGTTACTAAACTTGCAAACCATCTATGGATGGAGCAATGCAAGTTTGAATGCATTACTCAAGTAAGCTTTAAAGTCTATTTTGCAAACATGGTGAATTATGCTAGTGGGTCAATTACTAGAATGCTTTTCCTCATTTATGGTCTTCACGTGCTAGCTATTGTGTAAAATGCTTCCAAGGGAGAATAAACTATCGACCTCAAAAGATATGGCAAGGCAACATGTGACCTCTCTTGGAGGATTAGATTACAAGCGCATCCATGCATGTGTCAATGATTGCGTTTTGTTTCGTAGACTACATAAGGATGCAAGAGAGTGTCCAAATTGTGGAGAGGCAAGATATAGAGTAGATTTCAAAATCTTGGATGTGTCTCATAAGGTTCTGCGACATTTTTTCATAATCCCTCGCATCCAACATATGTTCAAGTGCAAATCTATTGCAGAGCTCATGTCATGGCATTCCTCCCATCGATCAACCGATGGTAAGTGGAGGACTCCCGCGGACTCTCCTGCGTGGAAGCATATTGAAGACACATGGCCAAGCTTCAAGGAAGAACCTAGGAGCTTGAGACTTGGATTGGGTATGGACGGTGTGAACCCATTTGGTCTCGAAAGCACGTCTTACAGTGTATGGCCAGTGATATTGTTGAATTACAATCTTCCACAGTCTATGGCTATTAAGAAAGGACATGTTATGCTGTCCCTTCTAATTCCAGGGAAACATAAAGTAAAAAACCCTTATTTTTATTTGGAGCCATTGATTGATGAGCTAGAGATACTTTGGAGAGATATCGAAGTGCATGATGTGAGCAGGCCTCCCTCGTCACGAGACTTCAATTACAAAGCAGTCTTGATGTAGATGATGCATGACTTCCCAGGCTATGGCGACTGTTCAGGTAAGCATTGCACTTCTAATTATGAATAGGCAAAGGATGTGGCACCCTAAACCTGCCTTCAACTCTTAATTGCATCTATTGTTCAGGTCTCACTACATCGGGTTACTATGCATGTCCTGTTTGTGGTCCTTCGCTAGTTGCCTCACGAGCAGACGCATTGAATAAGGTCATCTATGAGAATCACCATCGATTTCTCCCACCTGATCATCCTAGATATGTTGCCCCTTGGAATGAAGTCCTCCTACAATCACTCACCGTGGGAGATTGGATGAGAATTTGGGATGGTTCCACGACTCCACCACTTGGCATGAGTCGGTAAGGGTTTGTAAGTATTGACTGGAAGTAAAGATTGGCTATAATGTTATTTTTCATCTCAAATAGTGTGAGAGTAATGACATTACATTGCTAATCAAGAAGAAGAATATGATAAACCAGATAAATATACTACCACTACATTCCACATTACTAACAATAAAATAATGACATTTGAAAGTAATAGGGCCTATATTGGTGGGCTATTCAACTATTACCATTGATAAGAGTATTAATAATGTTGGTATATGGATAATGCCAATGGGAGAATGGCTTTTATCAATAGTAATAGTTTCTAGTTTTTCCAACATTTTTCTATTTACAAAATGCAATAGCAACTACCACTCTTCATTCACCATTTTTCTATTTACAAAAGGCAATAGCAACAACCACTCTTCATTTAGCACGATTATAATCCATAGCTCTTGCGCCTAATGTTTTGGGGTAAGGTGGACCACAATTGAGTTATCAGAGTATGAGGGTAAGCAAGAGAATGACGATTTCGACAAGAGAGTGAGATAATTGGATTTTCAAGAGGATTTTTTTTCATTTTATTAGATTATAGGAGGAGAGTGAGATAATTAGATTTCCAAAGAAAAAAATCTTGGTTTATTAGAACTGAATCCTGGAGAAATTATACTCGTCACACTTTATATTCATGTAAGGTTCTAGACATATTTAGAGATTGGATTGATATGTATCTATGGTTCTCAACCATTTATTTGAAAATTTGTAAGTATAAGAGATATGTAATTTTATTCTAGGCATGCAATGAGAAATACTTAGGGGAGGACAAAGATAATCATTGGTATGCTCCATTGCCAGAGCTCAAACTCTCACATAATTGGATGCATATTCTTGCATCCATAGATGTGCTTGAAAAAAGAGAAACACAAATGGCCACTCACAATCCCAAGGCACTTGGGACTATACTCCCGTTAAATATGATCAATGTTTAAGGGAAGGCACATAAGGAAGGAAAAGGAGAAATGAGGGTAAAGTCCAACCTTTGTTGGCTCATGTACATTGGTGCCACCACCACACACCAAGCCTTTTTCTCCAACTAGGGAGCCAAGATAAATAGATTAAGGATCCAATAGGATCCCTTAAAGCCACATAAGAGCCTTGCAAGATGCTAAACCCTGTAGGAGACTAAACCCTCGCAAGATGCTAAGCCTCCTAAAGCTAAAAGCAAGAAGGCCCCCATGGCCGGAATGCAACCTACCTAAAAGGACTCAGACGATGATGAGGTTGATTATATTGACTTACGCCAAGTCTCAAAAACTTTTAAGTCCTATATGGTCCAAGACCAAAAAATGCTCCTAGAACAAGGCAGAAGAACAAAACTGGCAAGTGACCCTAGTAGCAACAGATGAGGACCCTAAACTAGTCTACATCACTAATGATCCTCTGCAAGAAAAAGAAGAGGTCCTAACTCCACTCCTTTAAGAATATGATGCTTTCTTTGAGCGGAATTATTCCAACATGAAAGGAGTACCGCTAGAAGTGGTAAAGCATTCTATCCCTATGATGTATATGTGATACCCCTCTGATAGAGATCTTACCTAATGAATCCTAAATATGCTTCGATCATCAGAGAAGAGATTCAAAATCTCATTGATGTATATTTTATATATAAAATCAAGCATATGGCATGGGTGTTTTTTTTCTCTCTTTTTTATTGACATTGTGATTAAAAAGAATGGCAAGATCCAAGTGTGTGAGGACCTTAAAGAGTAAATGCTACCACACATTAAGATCTCTCCCTGATGCCGCATTATTCCTTGTTGATTAATACCAAAATTTACACAAGAGATTGGTCACTTTTTGACCAATGGGTTTTTGTAAGGTAAATTCCTTAACAAGGAGAGGGCCAATGGGTTTTTGCAAGACAAGTCCCTTAGCAAGGATAGGTACTAGAAAGTCATTGAGGATGTAGTGCCATATCAACTGATTACCGTTAAACTATACTGCATGGGAAAATTACATCATTGTGTTTGCGAAGATGAATGCTAAATGTTGTGACTTCTACCAAAGAGCATCCAGGAATTCTTTCAAATCAACCCTTTGAAAAGTGTGATACTTATTTTATCGGAGCCATAAGTTTGGCAGCTAAAGAGACCCAAGAGCGCTACATTACTATTGCAACTAACTACTTTACCGAGACTTTAGCAAGTGGGGAGAAGACAAGAAAACCAAGAAAGATGATGGTATGGGAACATTGTTTATAAAAAAACCTCGTCCTATTACCCTAGGAAAAATTTCCAAGCCAAGAGAGGCTAGCCAAAATGACTAGGAGCACAAGCTCATCATGGCCTTGTGGGAGTACCATACCTCTTACAAGGTTGCCACTAGTTTAACCCCATTCAATTTTGTTTTCTGGGTAGAAGACGTGATGCCCATGGAGTTTGTAGTACCTAGCCTATAGGTAGTAGTTATGGAAATACTATTTAAGGAGGCCAATCATGAAAGGCTTATAGAGCTTAACAAGCTTGATGAGACTATACTGAAGGCCACATATAGTATGAAGGTTGAGAAATTATGAGGGAAACATTGGTTTGATTGTAACCTAAAAAATAAGTACCAGGCGACCTTGCATTATCATACCAAATTTAAACTATCATGGTATGGGTCCTCAGAGATTTGGAGATCACTCCGCAAGGAACATGTCGAATTGTGACACTCATTGGAGGAGTATATCAAATTATGGCAATAAGCTTTAAACACTTGGCACCCTAACTCAACAAACCCTCCATGCCATCCATCATGAAAAGGAGCAGAAGAAGCAACTTGTGCGTATGAAGAGACAAGTCCAAGAGGAGGGTAAGGGAAGAAATGCCAAGCTTCTCCCAAGGCTAATCATGACAATTTATAAGGCCACCCTTGAAGATTACAATATTTTGATGAAATAACAATAGATCCGACCAAGTTGTGTATGCAGCTGTAGGGATCTAGTATAGTAAGCACCTTAACTCATGCGTTGGTGGATTTGGGGTCTCGTCACAATTTCTTGGCTCAAGAGGTATGGGAATGATTACGGGAGGTAACTCTCACCCCTCACCTACTACCATTAGATATGAGCAGACAAACGATGTAAGTTATGGATCTAGTCTAGTAAGCACCATAACTCGTGTTGGTGGATTTGGGGTCTCATCACAATTTCTTGGCTCAAGAGGTATGGGACTAATTAGGGAGGTAACTCTCACCCCTCACCTACTACCATTAGATATAAGCAGACAAACAATGTAAGTTATGGATTAGGTTAACATTAAATTAACTGTGAATAATTATATAGTTGATACTAGTTTTCCATTATGTCCACTGTCTCCCCACTGTCTTGGGTAGGACTTGGTGTTATCTCGTGTAATTGCCGTATTGATTGGTGCAAACCAATGGCAACTTTGACAAGCGGTGGCCTAAGAGTAACAAGTTGACCTCGGTGGTTGCAACAGTTTCCTTTGTTGAGAGATCACGATCATCATGTGATCATATGTGCATAGTACTAACACATATAGTTCTATAAAGGAAATGGCTACATGCCCTAACCCTAAATGGGTTTGTATGTGTTCTATATTTTCAACTAAATTTAGTGTATAGCTAGCCATTTGTGGTGTGCTCTCTAGTTGTGTCCTCTCTCCTCATCTCCACTCTTCTCCTCTCTCCTCTTCATATTTTGTGTTGGTATCAAAGCATGGTTCTGCCTTCCGCTGAGGCGCCATTCTTATGAGAGTGATTGAGAGATCGAGAGTGATTGAGAGTTCTTTCATTCCGTTGATGAAAGATTTCCATTCATTCCTTTATAAAATTTTGTTCAATGAAGAATTTTTGTTCAGTTCATTGTGAGCTTGATTGTTTCTTATTACGTGAGAGAGGGAGAGTCCCTTGAGTATTTCCAGTGAGAGATTTTATTCATTTCATTTGAGGGAGACATTTCCATCCACTTACTTCCATTGTGTGTGTGTGTGTGTTGAAGAGAGAGAGAGGCTCACGGGGTTCACTGATCATATGTAACCCTATCACGTGAGTTCAACAGAAGGTTATTTTAAATCCCTAAATTTTGCAAAAAATAATTTAGATAAGGGAATATTTAAAGTAATTTTGAAAAAAACTTATAGATTTGTATAGAGAAAGGGTAGTTTTATTCAAACTTTTTTATAGATAAGGGATTTTGCAAAAAGGCCTTGAACACACGTGATATGGAGGGTTTATATATAGTGACCCCTCCCAAGGAGAGAGGTTCATTCTCGTAGTCCCAAGGTTCAATATATCCTTCTATCTGAGAAGGCTTGAAGGTTGGTTGTCCCAAGTGATAAGGAGATCCTTTAATTGATCGGTTGAGTCCTTTGACTCAGCCTACTCTATGACTATCTCTGCAGTGGACTCTATCTACAGCGACTATTTGAGAAGGCTTGAAGGCTCATTGTCCCAAGTGACAAGAAGATCCTTTAATTGATTGGTTGACTCCTTTGACTCAACCTACTCTATGACTATCTCTGCAGTGGACTCTATCTATAGCGACTATAGCATATCAAGATGCAGCAACCACTGGCAGCTCCATCTAGACCTGACTCTAGCAGCACGACTCAAGCTATTCAGCTTCCTAGCAATGAGCTAGCAGCCATGACCTCTCAGCTCACAATACTGCAAGCCGGCATAGTAACCTTTAAGCCTCAGCAAGGTAGCTCCTCCAGTAGCATCATCTTGCAAGCAACGGCCATCTATCATTGGCCTTCCATGCCACACGCTCCTAGCTCTTGGCTTTGCACACAGACTATACCAAGATACACTTAGCTCTCGTGACTCATACTTATAATGCTATCTAAGAGCTCATGTCTCCCTACATCTCTAGCACTCCAACACGAGGATTCTTCAACCACAGTCATCAATGGCTCCGACTTTCTGCTTCACGGATTTTGCTCCCGTTCCAGCCACGGGCTAGCTCCGACAAGCCTCGACTCTAACTGTGCACCTCCAACGTCTAAGGCTCATGGGCCCCCTACACGAACGAATCCAACAAAGCCCACATTACAAAATAAGGGAACTCATTTTGGGACCTTCTACGAAATTCACTATTTACCTATTTTTGTTGCACTCAAAATATGGGAAATGCCATAAAATACAGATACTTATTGCAAAAAATATCAGTCTAGTACTCAGCCTTTACATTAAATGCATATATACGATCCTTGATTTCTTGTGTAGTATTTGATGATTCTAACATTGCCAGCACGGGTCAAAACCCTAAAACGACCTTAGAGACATCAAAAACTGACGCTCGGAGGTCCGAAAAAGGAAAAAAATGCCTAGAATGGGAGATCAAAGTGCCCGATATATGAGATCTCCCATTTCAAGCATTTTTGCCTTTTTTGGAGCCTTCGGGCATCCGTTTTCGGTGTCTCCAAGGTTGTTTTGAGGATTTTGCCCGCTCTAGACACGTTGGGATGTTAGAATGATTAAATACTATACAAAAAATCAACTTTTGAAGATCACATATGTCACACATAATAAAAGAAAAAGATTTTGAATATGTCTTATTTTATATTTTTACATGGTTTTTGGTATTTTTTCAACATTATGTTGGACCTCTTTTGATTGGTCGAGAGCCTATTTTTTTAAACCCTAAAAGGCTAAAAAATGAGCTCCCTTTTTTCCTAATGCCTGCCAATGCCAACCACCATGACCCTCTATAACGGGCCAACGAGCCGCCTCTAACTATGACCTCCTACACACCCAGCAAATTGCATACTTCTCTCAATGACCATGACTAGTAGCAAGGTAATCAGTTGTAAGCTCCAAAGAGCATGGATTCATAGACTTAAAGAGCATGCAGCTTCTTCTTTGAGTCGCCTCCTTCAATGGCCTTGCGTGCTCCTCTCTCGACCACCGCCTATTCAGAATGCCATCGCTCAAGCCTTCACAAGGTCTTTGGACCTTAGAAAAAGACACGTGGCAGAGAAGGCTTAACCTACCCCAAGTATAGTTAATCCTAGTCAGCAAGTAGATAGTGTGGGTTAAACCTAATTGTGGTTGATACAATGGTTGAACTAACTCGGGTTAATTAAACCCTGGGCCAATCTTCTAGATAAGGTGGGTGAGAGCAAACAAGGTTGGTTAACCAAATCGATATGTGGTATCAAATTGTCATTCGGTTTGGTCACCATACAGGAGGGTAAGGTCATCTATCTACCACATGGCAGATGTACACTCAAGTTGCCCTCTCATCTTGACAAGTGACAAGTGCCACATCATCACGTCACAAGTGCCACATCATCATCACGGTACATCAACTGTCACCTCAGTACTACCTTTGCCCCCTGTCAAGCACAGTGACCTGCAAGCATACACAGTGCTCCACAGGCACATTATGTGCATCTGATTGCCACATCACCTCAGTGCTCTGTTGGCACAACTCTTGCTAAGCATAGTATCACATCATCACTGCATGTGATCTTGATTGATACATCATCATTGAGCACTTTGCACCCTTTTTTTATCCCTTTACCTAGATCAACCTGTATCTCTTGATCCATCGAGCACAGGAAGAATGGAATAAAAACGATAAGTATGCAAATCATCTGATCAAGCAAAATATGCAAGATGTCATGTTAGGACAGCTCAACACCATTGAGACACCGTCAAGACATCAAAAGAAGCATGGGATATGTTTGCAGCTCTACGAGTCCAAGAATACTTCCAAGCTTCTCACACTGAGAAACCAAATCAACTAGAGTTTTTACAACAGCAGTGAAACTGGTCAGGCTTATGCACTCCGGAATAAAGACTATAACAATCAGCTCGCAGCAGCAGGAGGGACTATGAATCTCATAGAAATGGTTCAAGTCATCCTAACTAAACTAGGAGAGGGATACAAGAATATAGTCCAGAGTATTGTCATTTAATGGTAAATTTTGACACTCGAATAACTTCAGTCAGTCTTACTTGGTGAAGATCTTAGGACTCAGGCCATTCATACACACAAAGGTCATTCTAATGATTAAGAATTCATAGCTTCAGATAGAAGCAGAGATAGAGGTAGATCATTCCAGAGAAGTGGCCATTATCAGCAATAAAGTCATCAACAAAGTGAGAATTAGCATCATCAACATCAGAATCAACAAAGAGGAAATCATTCCAACCGAAGAAGATTCCAAGGATGAGAGAATGCACCGTGTCAAATATCTAGTGCAGCCAGTGTCATAAGTTTGAACACTACGAAAGAGATTGTCGTAAGAAGTAGTACGATCAAGGTAGTCAATCCAGTAGAAATTGAGGGAATTTTCACGGAAGAACCTTCTAATAGTTTCATCTCTGTGAACCATTCCTGATGATTTGTCATATGAGATGATGCACCGCTGTCAATATACCAAGAATCCTGATTTGCTTAGTCGACTTGATAGCTTAAATCCTCTTTTGGATTGCAATTAGTGTCTGAGAATCCTGATTTACTTGGTCGACTTGATAGCTTAAATCCTCTTTTGGATTGCAATTAGTATCTAGGTACACTGTATCAGTCTTCTGCATTTCCTTGTTTATAAGAAGCATATTCCCATGTTTGTTTGCAAAATGACTGTGACTAGAATGTCCACCAAGTTGATTTCCCAAAAAAATGTCATTTACAGAGCAGATAATACACCAAACCCAATTCAAGGGACATGCATTATTCCTATGAACAATTTCACTCGTACGAAAGGATTAGTGAAAGATGTACTCTATGTTCCGAAGCTCAACAAGAACCTCTTGTCAATAGATCAAATGATGAAACACAACTATCGAGTCATATTCAACGGAGATGAATGCACTATCAAAGACAAATCCAGAAGATTTCAGCTAGTAGGAAAATGATTCAAGGAAGGACGCTCGTACATAATGCTAGCTACAATACCAGATATGCATGTCATGTCATCTCAACTGCAACAGATGCCACCATCTGCAAAATGGCACAAGCGAAGCTCAGCAAGAACCTCTTGTCAATAGGTCAAATGATGGAACACAACTATCGAGTCATATTCGATGGAGATGAATGCACTATCAAAGACAAATCCATAAGATTTCAGCTAGTAGGAAAATGATTCAAGGAAGGATGCTTGTACATAATGCTAGCTACAATACCAGATATGCATGTCATGTCATCTCAACTACAACAGATGCCACTATCCACAAAATGGCACAAGAGATATGGTTATGTCAATTTCAAGAGCTTGCTAGATCTCAGGAATCAGAATATGGTAATTGGGATTCTTAAGCTACAGTTTCTTGAAAAAGTTTGTGAAGCATGATACTTCGGCAAACAAAAGTAAATCAACTTTGATAGAAGCATCTCTTGAGTAGGAGGTATTCTTGATTTGATACATACATATGTTTGGGGTTATGTCAGACCCACAACATCGATGGTTCACTTTACTACTTGACTTTTATCAACGACTATAGTAGATATTGTTGGATCTACTTTTTGAAAGAGAAATCTAAAGTGTTTCATATTTTATGAATTCAAAGCCAAGGTAGAAAACTAGACAAGCAGAAAGATCAAAGTCAAGAGATCAGATAGAGGTGGTAAATACATATCTTCAGCATTCATGAACTTCTGCAGAAGACTATAGTAGATGTTGTTGGGTCTACTTTCTAAAAGAGAAATCTGAAGTATTTTATATTTTATGAATTCAAAGCCATGGTAGAAAACTAGACAAGCAAAAAGATCAAAGTCATGAGATCAGATAGAGGTGGTAAATACATATCTTCAGCATTCATGAACTTCTCAGAAGACTATAGTAGATATTGTTGGGTCTACTTTCTGAAAGAGAAATCTGAAGTGTTTCATATTTTATGAATTCAAAGCCATGGTAGAAAACTAGATAAGCAGAAAGATCAAAGTCATGAGATCAGATAGAGGTGGCAAATACATATCTTCATCATTCATGAACTTCTATAGAAGACATGGCATTCGAAGATAATTTACTTGTGCAGATACTCCTCAGTAGAATGCAAGAGCTGAAAGGAATAATGGTACTTTAGCAGATAGTGCTAGAGAAATGCTTAGTGAGAAGTATCTTTCGAATCAGTATTGGGCAGAAGCAATATCCATTGCAAACTATTTGCTTAATTAGCTTTCGACCGAATCGATACAAGGTATGACATCTTATGAAGCATTCACTGGACATAAGCCACACATTGGGTATCTCCACACATTAGGTATCTCATGATCATCGCAGGAAATTGGATGTGAAGTCATGTAAATGCATTATGGTTGGCTATAGTGAAGAAAGCAAAGCATACAAGTTGTATGATCCCATCGAGTGCAAGGTCATTATCTTCAGAGATATAATATTTGATGAGGAATTGGAATGAAAAAAACCTCAAACATACAGAAGATAAACTCACCGATTACTCAGTCATCTATAGAAAAGGTTGATGAAGAAGAGCAAGAACTACCACAAATATCCCAATTAGAACTATATCAGCTCAAATAGTCTACTAAGGAAAGTAGATCTCCAGTTAGATTGACATATGCTCAAAAAGGCAAAGCAATTCAGATTGAAACCACCAACTATGCTCTTATGACTACCATCATGGCTATAAAAGAGTCAGTAAATGCATTATGGTTGGCTACAGTAAAGAAAGCAAAGCATACAAGTTGTATGATCCCATCGAAAGGTCATTATCTCCAGAGATGTAATCTTTGATGAGGAATTAGAATGAAAAAACCTCAAACACACAGGAGATAAACTCACCGATTACTCAGTCATCTATAGAAAAGGTTGATGAAGAAGAGTAAGAACTACCACAAATATCCCAATTAGAACTATATCAGCTCAAATAGTCTACTAGGGAAAGCAAATCTCCAGTTAGATTGACATATGCTCAAAAAGGCAAAGCGATTCAGACTGAAACCACCAATTATGCTCTTATGACTACCATGATGGCTATAAAAGAGTCAGTGTAGTTTGAAGATGCAGTAGACAAGCCAGCTCAATTAGAACTATATCAGCTCAAATAGTCTACTAGGGAAAGCAGATCTCCAGTCAGATTGACATATGCTCAAAAAGGCAAAGCAATTCAGATTAAAACCACCAACTATGCTCTTATAACTACCATCATGGCTATAAAAGAGTCAGTGTAGTTCAAAGATGCAGTAGACAAGCCAGAATGACAAGCTGCTATAAAAGAGTCAGTGTAGTTTAAAGATGCAGTAGACAAGCCACTCAATTAGAACTATATCAGTTCAAATAGTCTACTAGGGAAAGCAGATCTCTAGTCAGATTGACATATGCTCAAAAAGGCAAAGCAATTGAGATTGAAACCACCAACTGTGCTCTTATAACTACCATCATGGCTATAAAAGAGTCAGTGTAGTTCGAAGATGCAGTAGACAAGCCAAAATGACAAGCTGCATGCTATAAATGAAGAAATAGATGCTTTGTACATGAATAATACTTGGTAATTATGTGACCTTCCATCAAGAAAGAAGGCCATACCAAACAAATTGGATACGAAGTGAAGTACAGTCTAGATGGAAGTATTCAAAGACATAAAGCCAGACTAGTTGTAAAAGGATTTGCACAGTAATATGGTCAAGCCTATGATGAACTTATGCCTATGATGAACTTATGCAGATGAACTTATGCATCAGTAGCTAATATGGATTTCATACAGTTCTTGATATCGCTAGCAATACTCAGCAAATGGAATGTATACCAGCTTGATGTCAAGAATGCATTTCTCAATGGTTACCTAGACGAGGAAGTCTACATGCAACAATCAGCAGGTTATGTTGAACCAAGAAATGAGAATAAGGTTTGCCATCTTAAGAAAAGTATCTATGGCTTAAAGCAACCACATAGAAGTTGGTACAATAGAATTGAAAAGTATTTTGATGATTTGGGATACATGAAATCCAATATAGACGAGGAAGTCTATATGCAACAATCAGCAGGTTATGTTGAACCATGAAATAAGAATAAGGTTTGCCATCTTAAGAAAAGTTTCTATGGCTTAAGGCAACCACATAGAAGTTGGTACAATAGAATTGAAAAGTATTTTGATGATTTGGGATACATGAAATCCAATACAGATTATACTCTCTACTATAAAGTTCAAGGGAAAGACATTACTATTGCGCTTTTGTACGTAGATGATCTAATAGAAAGCAAGAATAACTTTATCAAAAAGCTGAAACAAGACTTATTTGTAGAGTTCGACATGAAAGATCTTAGACTTATGCACTATTGTCTTGGTATTGAGTTCTAGAGAGATTTAGATAGCACCTTTATGAGTCAACAACAATCAACAGGTTATGTTGAACCAGGAAATGAGAATAAGGTTTGCCATCTTAAGAAAAGTCTCTATGGCTTAAAGCAACCACATAGAAGTTGGTACAATAGAATTGAAAAGTATTTTGATGATTTGGGATACATGAAATTCAATACATATCATACTCTCTACTACAAAGTTCAAGGGAAAGACATTACTATTGCACTTTTGTACGTAGATGATCTGATAGGAAGCAAGAATAACTTAATCAAAAAGCTGAAAAAGACTTATCTATAGAGTTCGACATGAAAGATCTTTGACTTATGCACTATTGTCTTAGTATTGAGTTCTAGAGAGATTTAGACAACACCTTTATGAGTCAACTCAAATATGTTGACAGTCTCTGTTGACAGTCTCCTGAAGAAGTTTCATATTGTAGATTGCAAGATTGCAACCACTTCTATAGAATAGAGTTTGAAACTTACTAAAGATTCAGAAAAGCCTATAGTCAATGATAGGTATTACAAGCAGCTCATTGGATCTCTTATATATCTGACTATCACATGGTCAGATACTACAAAGTTCAAGGGAAAGACATTACTATTGCACTTTTGTACATAGATGATCTAATAGGAAGCAAGGATAACTTCATCAAAAAGCTGAAACAAGACAGTACCTTTATGAGAGATTTAGACAGCATCGTTATGAGTCAGCTCAA
The DNA here is from genome assembly GCF_047967505.1 of Dipteris shenzhenensis. Lineage (NCBI taxonomy): Eukaryota > Viridiplantae > Streptophyta > Polypodiopsida > Gleicheniales > Dipteridaceae > Dipteris > Dipteris shenzhenensis. Next base: position 18,571,983 of record NC_141618.1, on the reverse strand, counting down.
ATATGTTGACAGTATCCTGAAGAAGTTTCATATTGTAGATTGCAAGATTTTAGCCACTCCTATAGAACAAAGTTTAAAGATTCAGAAAAGCCTATAGTCAATGATAGGTATTACAAGAAGCTCATTGGATCTCTTATATATCCGACTATCACACGGTCAGATACTACACAGTTCAAGGGAAAGACATTACTATTGCACTTTTGTACGTAGATGATCTGATAGGAAGCAAGGATAACTTTATCAAAAAGCTGAAACAAGACTTATCTGCAGAGTTCGACATGAAAGATCTTGGACTTATGCACTATTGTCTTGGTATTGAGTTCTACAGAGATTCAGACAGCATCTTTATGAGTCAGCTCAAATATGTTGACAGTCTCCTGAAGAAGTTTGATATGGTAGATTGCAAGATTGCAGCCACTCCTATAGAACAGAGTTTGAAACTTACTAAAGATTTAGAGAAGCCTATAGTCAATGATAGGTATTACAAGCAGCTCATTGGATTTCTTATATATCTGACTATCACACAGTAAGATATTTATTATACAGTAAGTTCACTAGCACAGTTTATGGCAAATCCAAAACGGTCTTAGTGGAATGCACTCAAAAGAATATTGAGATACATCATAGATAAAAGATATTTTGGGATAGAATATAGAGAAAGCTATCCACGGTTGCATGGATACTATGACAGTGACTATGTTCAGATCATGAGAGCAGGAGATCGACATAGGGATATGCATTTTTCCTTGGCCAAGGTGCTATATCATGATTGTCAAACAAAAGCCAACTGTTTCTTTATCTTCGATTGAAGCAGAATATAGAGCACTTAGTACAGGTGCATATGAGGCTATATGGCTCAGAAGACTATCAAAAACAGATTACTTTGATGGGTGCATATGAGGCTATATGGCTCAGAAGACTATCAAAAATAGATTACTTTGATGAGTCAAAGCCAATAGCAGCATGTTATGATAATCAATCGGCTCAAGTGTTGGTCAAGAATCCAGTATATCACTCCAGGACAAAGCACATTGATGTCAGAGAGCACTTCATTAGAGAAAGAGTGTTACTTGGTAACATCACATTGCAACATTGTGATAGCAAAGAGAATGTTTGCAGATATCTTTACCAAACCACTCGATAGAGATCCTTTTCGAGAAACATTGATAAGCTCTTGGTTTGATGCAGAGGAAGGAAATTCCTATTAAAGGAGTGTGATGGAATGTAATGTTCAGTCCTTCTTCAATTCCCCAGAATCATCATCTTGAGGGAAGGCATGCTGTTGATCTTGAGGGAAGGTGTTGAGAGATCATGTTCAACATCATGTGATCATATGTGCATAGCACTAACACAGATAGAGTGCTATAAAGAAAAGAGTTAGATGTCCTAATCCTAAATCTAAATGGGTTTGCACATATTCTATATTTTCAACTAAATTTAGTGTATAGTTAGTCATTTATGGTGTGCTCTCTAGTTGTGCTCTCTCTCCTCATCTCCACTCTTCTCCTCTTCCCTCTTCATATTTTGTCATCCTTGTTGCCAACTCTCTTGGTCCCTAAGGATACTACAAGTTCCTTCTTCTCAAAGGGCCCATTATAATTAGAATAATAGCATATAAAGAAAGTCTAGAGGAGGAAGAGCCTAGGGCAGCCGCCGCCATAAGTATTGCAAGATCTCTGCAAGATCTTGTCTTCTTATCCACCTCCCGACAATATGCCTTACCTAAGAACCACTCTAAGGAGAAGCAAAGAATGTGCAAATCACGAACCAAGTGACAACGTAAATTCTTCAATCCCCTAGAATCATCATCTTGAGGAAAGACATGTTGTTGATCTTGAGGGAAGGTGTTAAGAGATCACATTCAACATCATGTGATCACATGTGCATAGCACTAACACATATAGAGTGCTATAAAGAAAAGAGTTAGATGTCCTAATCCTAAACCTAAATGAGTTTATATATATTCTATATTTTCAAGTAAATCTAGTGTACAGTTAGTCATTTGTGGTGTGCTCTCTAGTTGTGCTCTCTCTCCTCATTCTCCTCTCTCCTCTTCATATTTTGTCATCTTTGTTGCCAACTCTCTTGGTCCTTCAGGATACTACACATCCCTTCTTCTCAAAGGGCCCACTATAATTAGAATAATAGCATATAAAGCAAGTCTAGAGGAGGAAGAGCCTAGGGCAGCCGTCACAAGTATTGCAAGATCTCTGCAAGATCTTGTCTTCTTATCCACCTCCCGACAATATGTCTTGCCTAAGAACCACTCTAAGGAGAAGCAAAGAATGTGCAAATCATGGGCCAAGTGATAACGTAAATCATGTTGGGTTTCAAAGGCCTGACCCTTCCCACAGATGATAGATGTGCAACTAACCAACTCCAGCTTCACATCTTTAATGGCAACGAGGTATGCCACTCTACAACATTCTTGAAGATTTTCACCCCATTGCCACTCACCTGCACTCTAAGTCATCACTATTTAGGTCTAGGTGAGTGTCATACGTAGGCATCTCATTAGACACCTACAAATAGTCTCATACTCAAATTTTAACCTCCATAAGGTCCTTGTCAATAGTCTACATAAAGTCAGCATGCTGTAGGTGATTAGGGAATATTTTATTTTTAGAGTCCACTGGTCAACACATGCATAACATTCCACTCACATTCTCAAGCATGAAGGCATAAGCTAGGAGTTTCCCCCTCATGGTTAAATTTCCAAAGTGAATCCTTCTTCCTGTCCACATCACCATCTACATCTCCAAGAGTCAAATTAGGCTGAGTCAGAGTCACAAAAATGTCAAGAAATAATGTGTCTATCATGCCATGATTTTTTGCACTTTTGGATTTCCTATTAGAAACATTTCTCAAACTTACAGTTCATCTAGCTCCACTTATTGTTGGATTCATTTGTTGATGGCTTCCTATTCTCTAATGTGATGCTTGGCCACCACTAAGAAGCTGAAGGTTAAAAATGCTTCTAGCCCATAAGCCATGTTGAACAAGGATAGACTTGTTGTTACTTTCTAGGCAATCTGATACATCCATAGGATGACGTTTGGCTTGACATCCTAGTCTTGTTGGTGCTTGCTCACAATTTTAGTGAGGATGGAGTTCAGATATTTGTCTTTGAATTTTGCTTGGCCATTGCACCTTGGGTAATAAGTGGTTGCCACTAGTGAATCATCATGAATTCATGAGCTTATTGAAGGCATTGTTCATGAAAGGTGTGCCTTGGTCATTGATGAAATCAATTGGATACTCATAACTACAAATGATATTTTCATAGATGAACTTGGATGTTCTTTGAGCCAAGTTGTCCCACAATGCCTTAGCTTCTTTTCACTTAGTTGTATAGTTTCTTTCAAAGATTATGTACATATTTAGGGCACATTGTGTAGATTGTTTTAAAATTTTCATAAATTGAGACCCTAACATTGAAATTCTTCCCATAGGGTAGTCATCTTTAGCGTCATGTGATACTCTAATAGAGAGCCTCCCATGATTTAGCATACGTTGCATTTTACACATTGAGTGTGGGGTCTTCGAATATGATGCTCCACCGTAACTCTCTTGGATAACTATCCTTGCCATAGGTTATCCCTTGAAGGCCCTCCATCGAGTGTGGGGTCTTTGAATAGAATATAACTTGCTTGGAGACTTATCCTTGCCATAAGTTCTCCAGTGAAGTTCCATGTGTGCCTCTGTGAGTACCACCACTTTCATTTGTGTGGGAGGATCCATCTATGCAAGATTCCATGGGATCCTTGGTAATAGAGTTATACTCTAATCAAGCTATATCTCCAAGATCTTAGTGCAAGTTGCCTTTTCTTGTCTTAGGGAAAGCCTTCAAGAAATGTTTTTTGGGTGAAAATTTTGGGTTTATATTCATATATCAATTTCCCTACTATTGGGGAGATACAAATAATGTCTTAAAAAGAGCTTGGTGGCCTCCTATCCATACATTCAAAACTCAAAAACATGAAGGGGTCCACTCTATTCTTCTTCTACCTTGGGTACCACTCCTAGTACTAGAACAACTTTGAGTACAATTGTATTAGGAAGGGGAGGTGCAAGCACCTTTTGAGAACTAGCTCTTGTAACATAGTTAGGAGCTGCTGGCCGACTTGAAATAATGGTGTAAGCACTTTGAGGAGTCTAGGTGACTTCAGCAGGAACCTCGTGTGCCCTAGGAGTATGGGGACTAACTAGAACCTGGAATCAGGGAGCACAAGTAGTTGGAGAAGACTTTAAGTAATTAACTGGTAAGGTCTAGGGAAGCATTGCTAAAGCAAAATGAGTAGAAGCATGAGGGAACACTTGAGGATGTACCATCGTGGGGGAGGAAACTTGTCTTGAGCTAGAGTGGGTGTTGTTGGTCCATATTGTCAAGAAGAGAATTAGTTTCAAGTATGGGTTGTCAAATCTATTTGTTTCCTAGCCGAGAAAATCTTCTTTTTCAAGTAGTTCTCTAAACTGTAGCCACGAGCCTATAAGAATCTACTATGTTAGAAAGAGTTGAACTACATCCACAAAATCGTCTCAAAAGAGATTCAATTTTCTTTGCAAACAAATATTCAATAGAGCGTGGGACTTGATCAAATTCAATCTCCTTTAAACTGGTTAGGCATGTCTCTGAAAAAAATATAGGCATAACTAAAGGGAAATTTTAATGGGAAAACATGAGTCTTGATTATGTTCCAAACATGCAAAGATAGTTCATAAAGGGGATGAGGGAGGTCTTATTGAGCCTTTGAGCACTTTTTACTCCTCCCATCCCCGAGTCTAATGGACCTATCCTTACTAGCTTTCCAAACTACTTTATCCATGGTCAGCCACAATAGACAAGAAGACTTCTTAGGTATCACCCTTTGACCAGGCTTTTTCAAACATGAATCTCTAGACTCCAATGAATCTCTCCTATGCCACCTTTTGTTTAGGTGGTCCACCAGTTTCTCTTTGTATTTGACATATACTAGGATTGCAAAGATGTTTCTCTGTCCCATCCACCTAAGCTCTATGAGAGTTGGTGCAGCCTCCCCCCCACCCAACCTAGAGTTTCTCTATCCCAGAGTCATAATCTTTGTTGTATTAGCAATCAAAGCAATTTGGGTAAGTTTGAGCATTGTTTAAAGCTGTCTCCTCTATCCAATTTGAGACTGTCTATTCCATAATTCCTACCACAATATGATTCCTTTTGTGTTTAGTTGTACATCTCCCTTTAAAGATGCACATAGAACCAGATAGAGTCTCTACTAGAGAATGCATCTGTTTTGCTAGTAAATACCTTCCAATGAGTGTCAGGACTAAGGTCTTCCCAAGAGTTCCACATCCCTTTCCAAAGTTTTGATCCCTTGGTAGTACAAGTTCCTGTACCAAACATGACTAAAATCTAGGGATAAATTTTTCAATGTTTCCATCTCAAAGGCTGAACTCTATATATATTTCTCTTAACCAAAGTGGCCTAGATATCATCTATTTTATGATAAGCTCTCAATAACCATTGTCCCATAAACCTAGCTAAGGATTTCTCTACATTGACTATCCCCATAACTACTACACTTTTTGGCATTGTGAAAATTTTCACTCCACCTTGGCCATCTTCCTTTGACCTTATTTGCCTCCCCATAAGAAGGACAGGATCAAAGAGTTATCATTTCGAGGAGTAAGCTTCGTATCATCAACAAACTATTGGCTAACTATAATTCATAGTTTGCAATATTTAGATCTTCATTGCAAGTAGTTATGAACTTGTTATTATAAAATCAAACTTGCAGTATCATGGTCATAGCTTTCTCATAGATTTATGTAATCATTATCATTATTATGATCAAATGCAAGAAGCTTGACTTCCTCATTTGTCAAGCCTACAAATACTTTGCAGCTCAAATCATATGATAATGATTGTTTGGGGATACTCTAAATGCATTTGCCACTTTTCTTTGGCTAAATGTGATCCACCAAGAACATAATACCTGTACTCATCTACTTTTCTTCTATCAAATGATTGCTTAGAAGGACATTGAGTGGGATCGACTAGTATGGCCCAATCTATAACTATTTCATGAGGATTACATTCCACATCCTTACCTTTATATTTTCAACATGCTTGGAATAATGCTTGTGTATTTCAAGCTAAATGCCCTTGATTTGAGCATTATTGACCCTGTCTTTGATTAACCACCCTCTTGCATCATCGGCTTTAGCAAAGAGTAAATGTGATAGGGGACACCCTTGTCTGATAACAAAAAGCATCACCAAATCCCATGTCTTTTAAAGAACTAAGAATGAAACCCCATTTCAATTTTTCATTGGCCTTGTCAAAGTCGACTTTTAGAAAAGCAAATGCATTGTACTTGTTCCTCTACATGTTCGATTCCTTTTCAAAGACTAAGGATAGCCTCCAAAATGTGCCTTCCTTTGATAAATCTCCTTTTTTTATGGAAGCCTCCAAAATGTGTATGCCTCTGATAAATCCCTTTTGTTCCTCTTTTCCTTGCTTGCATTTTTATCTTGTAGTATCATGGCTAAAACCTTAGCAAAGATCTTATAGCATGTGTTAGGCATTGTTAAGGGTCACCAAGTCCTAAGATAGTCTTTCTTCCCTCCTTTGTGTATTAACTTAATCACTCATATGTTGATCTTGGCCTGAATTTCTGCTCTCTGAATTGAGTCTTACCAAAGTAAAAGAAGAAAATTACCTACAATCTCTCAAAAGCATTGGTAAAATCCACTAGTAAATTGTCCTCCGTGAGAGTCTTCCCCTTTGCCACATTGTTAATAGCTCCTTTGGGTTCCTCTAAGGTTTGAGATATATCTAAATACCACTAAATATAAGGCATCAAAGTTAGGCATCAGCCTAGGATAGGTCTGACTACATTTTTCTCTAGCTAATAGCTTCTCTGTAGATCTTGCCTTGTGTTCTCCAAGGAATCTTTGTTAGTGCTCTACGACCACTTGATTGATCTCTATATTGTTAGTGATTGTTCTACCAACCACAAATAGTTGGGTGACACATCTCTTGTGCATGTTTTTCCCTTATATACCTAAACATTTTCTCATTATCTATGTCACTCTTGAACTACCATTCTCTGGTACACTTTCAGAGCTGTCCTGCATGATTATATTCATCCTTTCTTCACACCTCTTTGAAGCCTTAATTAAGCTTTATCTGTCCTTGTTCTGAAAAGTAAAAAGGGGGGTCAAAGAAAAGGGGTTTCTATGTGGATTTCTAGACCGTGTCTTCTCTTTTTTCTAGCTATTGCAACTCTCTTCCTATGGCCTTTAAGAAAATCTTGTTCATATCAATAGCCCTCAATTATTATTGTAGCTTTCTAAACACCCAAAATCATCCATACAAAAATTTTAATCTTATCCTAGACATAAAGTAGCTGGAAACAAAGGGTCAGCCTTAAACCAAGACTTAATGTTTTTTCCTATTTCTCATCTAATCTCATCCCAATTGGATTGTGATTTGAAAGGGGAAGGGATTTTAGAGTTACGCAATCACAATGCATGGTCTCATCATCACTAAGTACCTTGGATAAATAGAACCTATCAATATTGGCCCTTCTATGTGAATTCGCAGCCTAATTATTTATCTAGGTCAAAGAAGTTCTCTTTGAAACATCTATCAATTCTGCAATTTCCTTGAGCTATTTCCATGCATCAAGTTCACTTCTCCTTAAGATATTTCCAATCCCCTATAATATGTCAATTCTGCATTCCACCATGTTGAGATATCCATTATAATGGAGATGTCTCTGAAAGGACAAGCGTCCCAAAGTGGTGTCCTAACTCTTACTGAGGTAGGAGCATAGATGGAGAAGGTCTCACAAGACAACTCTTATATAAATATTCAATCCCTATCCCTTTTAGACCTAAAGTTGAGATGCTTCTTACAATATTACTTCCAAGTACATGCTACTTCAAGGGCTCCTCCTTTTCCATCCGTGTGGTCTGTAATGAACCATCTTCTCATATTGTTTACCTGTTGTAGTTACCATCTAATCTTTTCTCCGTCTACCTTCACTTCCTATAAAGCTAAGAAGTCATGTTCAGATTCTAAACCATGTTCTTGGAATAAGTGGATTTAGTTCGTTGGTCAATCCTCGCACATTATGCATAGATATGTTCAACAAATGTTTTGTGAACCTCTTTTCTTGAGCTGAAATACCTTTGATTTCTCTCATCCTTTCTTTATGTGTTCTTTTCTCCTATTGGGTGGTTTTGTTCTCTACCTTGTTCCCCCTTCCTCCTTTGACAATTGGGAAGGGCAGGCCTTCATTTTTGCCATTGGATTGTTCTACTTTCTCAAGCTGATCTTCAAAATACTAGGAGTTTGGAACTATCTCTTCTATTTCCTCTCCCTCAGAACTATCAGAACCTCTTGTCATTTCCCTATCCATCCATAAGCTCAATAGCACTAGTGGATCTACGACAAGGTCCATAAGCATGCATGCCTAGGAATACCTCAATGGATTCACAAACTTTTTGGTTTCAAATCCTAGAAAGTTGCCAAGTGGGGAACACAACGTCTCAATTTGAGGAAATAGGGAGAGGAAAGTTTGGGAATTCTACCCAAATAGAATTTGGATAGTGGGAGCATGTCTGAGTTGAAGGCTACAAAATTTGAATAAAGAGAGGCTGATTATGAATAGTCTAGGTTCTATTCTTGATTACTGTGCTTTCCAGAATTGCCTTCTCAAAAAGGAAGATGATGAATCTATTTCTCACAAATCCATTGCTCATAACTACTGTGCCTTCCTTGGACCACATATTTAAACTCACCCACCTCTCCAAAAACACCATTGTTGGGGGAAATAGACCATGGATGTATCTTGCTACTGCATTTGAGTTCATCCATCTTGTTCTTTTGTTAAGCAAACTAGAGTCCACTTTACCTCCACTTTACATAGGGAAAATTGCCTCAAAATGTTTTCCATCCTTTTGAATAGTCTCTTGTCTTGAACTGTCGGATCTATGTTCTTCATTAGCAACAACGCTTAGACAAGGAGGCAATTTATTGAAGATTTTCCTGATGTTGGTGTTAAGCAGGGTCTCGAGAATGTTGAGTCTTTGAAAAAAGTTTTCAATCCACCTTGGATGGCTCCGGCATAAGAGTAATTTCCTTACCATCATAGATGATTGCACATTCTTGTATCTTTTGGGCAGCTCTATGTCCTTATTTTTGGGTCCAAACATTTTTGTAGCTTTAGGCTTTTGACATATCTCTGAAGGGAGTCGGCTTGCTCCTAAAGGCCCTCCAAGTTCAGCAATGAACCGCTTGCTTGCATCATATTCTTCAGATCCATGTAGCATGTTGTTTCCTTTGAAATGCTGAGAAAAGCTTATGAACGAGACAAACTACCCAAGAATGTCTTCCTCATCCCAAATCTGCATGTTCGCATCTAGCAAATAATTTCCATGATCTTTCTTATTCTCCACTTGTGCCAATAGTCTTTTAGTTCTCTCCTCCCCATGGTTTGTCTTAGCCTTATCAATGTCAGTCCTATCATGCACACTCACTAATGGAGACATTACACACTTTACCCCCTTGCATTGCTAGGAGAGCCCATCTCTTGCTCCGAAAATACTTTTTTTCCCATCACTCCTAAATTTTTTCACCTTCGGGAAATTTTGTTGTGGACAAGTACTAAAGCATGCCCTCATAGTCACTTTCAAGGATACACATTGCAAAAAGATGAGCATTTGGTAGCCGATATTGACTCCTTTTTCTTTCCCTAGTGTAGAAGGTTAGTTAAGTGCAAAGACTTTGTGATGGCCAAATTCTAGTAGCTCTTGATTGTCCATGCATTGGAGATGGGCCGAGGAGATGATGACGCATGGTGAAGCAAGATGGTAACATGTGGCAAACAAACACCATGCCAAAAAAAAGAAAAGAGAGTCAACTGCAGCACGCCTTCGAAGACTCAAACTTGCAATCTCCCTACTCTAAGGGCCATGCTCTAACCACTCCGCCAAGAACCTTGGTGAGTTGGTTGTTTTTCATCTATATAATGATATTACATCCAACATTACACTTTCACACATATGTGAAGGAAGTCATATATATAGGTACCACAAAGGGAAGTCTACACATACTCTGCTCTAAACAAAGGATAGAGAGTAAAGGGGAAAAAATGGTAGAGTTTTCCATTCACCATTTTAAAGGAGATTTCAACATGTGGCAAAGATAATCCTCAAGTCTTTAGCCTTTCACATGTATGTATGAAATTCTTTATAGGATATACACATACACAAAGACACCCAATGGCAAAAGATGCACCTTTGGTCACCAAAATTAGGCTCTATTTCGTTTCACAACTACAATAATTCATGTTTTTATGAATCAACTAGATGAAAGAAAAAGGAAAAGCACAATAAAGAGATAGTTGGATGACGAAGACAAGGAAATTCGAGGGATGCAACATAAAAAAAACCACAAAGAATGGAAGCACCATTGTGGTATATCATTTCATGCACTTGAGATGAAAACAAGACCAACAACAAGGATATTAACAAAAGGCATCCGCATGATCACATGTTCATAGACAAGATAAAGTACCGAAAGAGGTCCCATGAAGACATGGACAATTGAGAAGGGGGTTGATGTTGATGGTAAAAAAGAACCAAGAGACAATTTAGAGATGAAGACCAAAGTATGGACAAAATAAATACTTTTAGATAGAGGGCTATGGAGGACACATGTATCGGAATAGACTTATAGTGAGTGGACTAGTGAGGTAGTGGATGTGAGGAGCTATAGTTTGATAGGATCTTGGGAGTGAGAGGGGTTTTCTTGAAACATCTATTGGCCAAAGAGAAAAGGGCGTGAATGTCAATGTGTAAAGACCCTGGGGCATTCACGCTCTAAAATCCTAGAAAAAGCGTTCGAGAAACAATGTATTTAAAATACACCGAACTTTGAAATTTTACATTTTTTACATTTTACATGGCTTGTAAGTCCGCGAAACTAAAACATCCCCTTCCTTTAAAGAATGAATTGTCTTACATTTTGTATTGAGTGGCCTACCTAGTGTAAAGAGACCCTTCCTTGTTAGGCAAAATACTTTCTTACTCTTGTTCTTGCTGATGGCATGGGATGTCTTTCTTCTATTCTCCCTTTCTTTAATTCTCCATGTAGCTTAGCTCTTTCTCTCTCTTGTTTGGGAAGCAGGAGTATAACGTTAAAGGTTTCCAATGTTGGTATGATGGTCTAGATGATCTCCTCTAAGTTACAGCAATAACTTTGACAAGGATAGGGTGTGCCATCTACATGGCACTCCCTTCATGCTTATCATCTACAAGTATTAGCACTTCCCTTGCACCTCTTGCTAGCATAGTATTGTGATGCAGTGCGCTAGGACTGCCTATGAGATAGATCTGATAAATAGTCCCATATGATCTAAATCCAATCTCTTTACTGATATAGATCTCTTTCTCTATGATAAATGTCACAAAAGTCACATTCCTTATGTGACTAGATATTGTTGTAGCTTTTTCCCTTCACTTGCTTGGATCTTCCATTTCAAGATGATACTGGCTCCTTCCTCAACTTGCTCAGCCCGCTCTTTGACATCACAAGCATTCATGCTAAATTTTTGTCCTAAATCTCTATTATGAGGTTCTTCTTGCTAGAATGTAGGAATTTACTTTTGTCCAAATCCCATATCGCATCCCATCGCTGCATCTACTATGCCCTAGTATTATAAAAAAATGATGGTCTTAGAACGAGCTTACAATATATCATTCCTCAAACCATTGGGACACTATTGATTTAGGATGCAACCCAAATTAATGCATTAGACTCTCATTTAATGATGCTAATAAACTTACCAGCTCTGGCATCTAATGACTCTTTACGTCTAGCAACCTTCTTGTGTCCTCTATAGCCTTAGTTTTAAAATTTTGCAACCTATTTGTGTTCTCTATTGTGGCATGGCCTCCATCTCTCTCTTTAGACATGCCATTTGTGTTCTCTATTATGGCCTCTATCTCTCTTTAGACATGCTATCTATAGCCTTTGTTTTTAAATTTGTAACTTATACGTGTTCTCTATTGTGTCTCTATAGCCTAAATTTCAACCTATCTATTTCTAAGTTGTGGCCTCCATCTCTCTCTTTAGACATGCTATTTATGTGCTCTACAAGCACCTAGTTAACTAGCTCATATTATGTCTTTGTTAACATAGTATGCTTGTGCATAAATCTAGATTCATTGTGACTTATTGCCATCTGCAAATGTTTGAAAATTGCCTGTAATGATAAATGTATTCTTTCTTGCCATCTGCAAATGTTTGAAAATTTCCTGTAATGATAAATGTATTCTTTCAGTACACTATGGTTTTCTTTATATTGACAAATCATGCCATAAATGGAGCAATAAATGGAGCAATATGGAAGTTGATAAGATCCTTGTGTTTACATTATCTTGGTTCCTCAATTTGGCTTTTACTAATTTACAAGTCAACTTATGGTTGATAGGTTGCATGAATTCCACACCAACCTTTGATTGAGGATTTATCTACATCTTCATTGGTTTGTAAAGCCTAGAGAATTGAGTATAATCCTAGAATAATACATTCAATCCTAGAATATGTGTGCTAGACATAGTTACCAGCTGAAACAGATATGGGAAAAACCAGGGAAACGGAGTTTCCAGCCCCTGCTGAAACAAAAACAAAAGAAACAGCAATATGGTACAATTTATGTATGAAAATTTATTTTTTATACATAATAAAATTATCAATAGGGTGAAATTATACATAGTACAATTATTTATACTTGAAGCATCATGCATGCTTCTATGATTCTAAATTCCTATGATGATTGATCTATCTAGTATCATCTATTATCCATGAATGATGCTTCAATAATAAACATGTGTCATGTACTAAATTCCAAGTTCTAACTTCTAACAAGTTTGAAGTTACAACAATATGAAGTTTGAGAGGGAGCATGGAGAGGTGAGAGGGAGGATGGAGAGGTAGAATGAGGATGGGAAGGTGAAAAAGGATGGAGAGGTAAAAGGAGTCGGAGGAGGATTAGAGGTAGAAGGAGGGTGGAGAGCTAAGAGAGGAGAGGTAGTGGAAGGATGGAGAGCTGATAGCAGGCTGAGGATGGAGAGTAGCTGCCAGCCTGTAGGATGGAGAGGGTGGAGAGTAGGCTGCAGCCTATAGGGCGGAGAGCAGCATGCAGGATGGAGGGATGGAGAGGATAGCAGGCTGCGGGTGCCAGGGCCCAAGAATCAAAGATGGATAAGCTGGAGAGCAGCATCATGGGGGGCGGAGGATTAGAGGTAGAAGGAGGATGGAGAGGTAAGACAGGAGAGGTAGTGGAGGGATGGAGAGCTGAGAGCGGGCTGAGCATGGAGAGTAGCTGCTATCCTATAGGATGGAGAGGGTGGAGAGCCGGCTGCAACCTGTAGGGCGGAGAGCAGCATGCGGGATGGAGGGATGGAGAGGAGAGAAGGCGGCGGGTGCCAGGGCCCAGGAATCAAAGATGGATAAGCTGGAGAGCAGCAGCTTGGGAAGCAGTGAAAACGACGACAGGAGGCGACGAATCGGTAAAAAATAGTTTAATCTGCCAGCCTGTAGGATGGAGAGGATGGAGAGCAAGCTGCAGCTTGTAGGGCGGAGAGCAGCATGTAGGATGGAGGGATAGAGAGGAGAGCAGGCTGCAGGTGCAAGGGCCCAGGGATCAAAGATGGATAAGCTGGAGAGCAGCAGCATGGGAGGCGGTGAAAATGACAACAGGAGGTGATGAATCAACAAAAAATGGTTTAATCAAAAGAGGGCCAAAAAAAAAAAAATCAAAAGAGGGACACACACGCACACGCACACGCACACGCACATGCACATGCACATGCACGCGTACACACACACACACACACAGAGTACATAGAGTGATTATGAAATGGCATTTCAGGAAGAAACACAGTTTTTGTTTCTGTGTTTTCATTTCCGAGCCAAAAACGGTGGTTTCTGGTAACTATAGTGCTAGACATAGTAGATGTGATGATCTCTTAGGGCTATTTAATTTTTAACAAACAAGACTCCTTGTATTTAAATGCCTGGTTGTGAAGGAAAAAGGAAACAAGAGACAACTAGCATCGACTTGATGTAATGGAAAGAGGGATTCCTTATTACCATCAAAAGTAAGGCTATGGTTTAACTTAAAGGGTCTTGTTAATGTCTAGAAGTAAAATTTACAGTTTACATGGGGAAGAATCTCTATGTGGGAAGGCTAAGGAATTTCTTTGTGTATTGTATGGCAGCATGTTATGTGTCCTCAAGAAGGTGTGGGGGCTTGTATGTCTTCAGGAAAATATAGTGTCTACTCATGAGTTTTTTCTCAAAAAAGTTGCTTCGATGTCAAAACAATTTACGCAGAAATTATGGGTCTTTTAAAGTTGAGGTTCCATATTTTACCTCAGATGACCTTGCAGCACGAGGCTTTCAAATTGAGGGAGCATTTGGCTTTCATGCAAAAGGAACTAAGGTGTGACCTATCTTTTGCACTGATTGTCCTAAGCTTCTATGCCATCGAAGATTTCGTCGTGGCCTGTTGTTGATCAGTCGCTTGATGCACTATAACGGCATTATTACTTAACGCTTTTTAAGCTTTTGATAATACTGTAGGTACATGATGGGCGAAAATCTGGAAGGATTGTCACTGAAGGATTTGCAAAAGCTAGAAAGACAATTAGAATTTGGCACAGACCGTGTGAGGGCAAGAAAGGTTAGCAGTCTACTCTGAACAGACTTTGTGTCTGCTTGCACTAAAATCAAATTAGTCTTTCACCATCCTTAACTTTCTATAGAACGTTGCTAGCCTTTGTTCCTCATCGTGTTCAATTTTGGTTAAACTTCTGGGCAGACTCAATTGCTGATGGAAGACCTGCAAGACCTTAGTAAACAGGTCAGTAATTATTTTTGTCTCTGGCTGATTACAACCGACGCTCGCTACCTTGCTGGGGTGTTTGAATGGCGGTGATTGTGTGATTGCGTTGTCATCGTTTTCACAGCGTTTGACTCGTCTCCTCAGGAGGGTCTGCTTTCTGTACAAAATGAGATGCTTAGAACGAAGGTACGCCAATCTCATGTCGTTGCATGGGGATTTGGGCTTGCAAATAATGAAGCGTCTCTGAACATTAGTTTCCTTGACCTTGAAGCCAGATGGACAGGATGCAAGGCAATCCTACGTTGGCAGCAGATTCTCACGAATCCTCTAGTATAAAGGCGTCCTTGAGGGCAGGGGTCTTAATGGAAAAACCTCCTGTTTCAAGCATAACTGCTGCCGAAACAACCTTACAACTTGGGTCTAGCTTCTCAGGTTTTGTCCCCCCCCTCTCTCTCTCTCTCTCTCTCTCTCTCTCTCTCTCTCACATATTGATCTCTCCCAAGTCCAATATCTAGTGTAGATAATGCTTAAACTCAAAATGCTTGTCCAGCAGGTTGAATTTCTATCACCTCGACAGCAAATATGTTGCCTGCTGTAATGATCCACCCGACAACTCTGATGGCTGATAGCTCCTTGGTAGTATTTTCCTTCGCTTTGAACTAGTTACGTATCCTTGTATTAAGGCTTTAGTCAAAACAAAAGAATAACGTCCTTCGTGATTATACAAGTTTCCTTATCTTCTCATTAAACCTCCTTGAGAGTTTGGGCCTAAGAGGCTTTAACATTATTATATTCCTTTCTTTAAATTCATTTTGTATTGTTGGCTTTTCCAATATGTAATACATTTCTATAATTGGTAGGACAAATTGACCATCTCTAAAGATGTCACGTAATTTGCCAATATGTATACTTCACGGCCTAAATATCATCATAAAACAACACTACTTCACAGATTTTCATTCTTTGGAGTCAACTTTTACTTGAGAAACTTTGTGGTCCTTTATAGGCTCGTATTGCATAAAGTGTTCTTTACGATAATATGTAAGTTATGGGTTTAATTCTACATTCACCAAATGAGACCTATATATCCACTTGTTTGCTTCAAGAAGAATGTATATGATAAATCCTGGGGGGAGTCACTATGTATAAAACCTCCATATCACGTGCATTAAAGGAATAATTTAAAAATCCCTTATCTGTAAAAAAATGCACCATTTTAAAAATAACCTTCTTATGAACTCCCGAGGATAAATCGAAAGTTGCACATGAAAACCCAATAAAAAGAGACGTTGCTTTGGAAAACATCAAAACCATCATGAGTTAAGCAAAGCCTTCATGTCGTAAACAATCAAAATGGTTTCAGGAGAGGAAAATTGCTATCAAGCTGTAAACTATAAAGCCTAAAGGAATCTATTGCTAAATGAAATATGCTCAAAGTGTAAGGTTTATAGTTTGCTAGCTCTATTTGGATAGATACCCACTACTCTTTTGGGAGTGCTGCATCACTTGGAGCAGCAAGAAACAGGAACTTGTCTCTTTTTAGCATCAATAACATTGAGACTCTTTTTTTGTATAAAAGTTATATAATGAAAGATCTCGTCTTTTATCCATGACTTTAAGTTTTTTATTCTACTGCCAACGTCTCACGAATTTGTTCAATAGTAATAAACTCGATATGTGGCTTCTTCCCTTTTTATGTATTCTAGTTAACTAGTCGGCAAGGGTTTAATGCATATTACTTCGTTACATTAATGACACAATTGCCTTTTGGGCCACTAGAGAAATACAAATGCTACTAAAGGTAGAAATAAAGAAGATCAATCAGGTTTCACCTTCGCTAAAAAGAGTTGTCTATGGTGTAAATCTCTTGCTAGTTCTAGAGAAGCATGATTGTAGAGCCTCTATTACTAAACCTAAATAGTGTGCTATTGTGACAAGTGTCCCAATTCCAAGATACATAGCTTGGATAATTAAGGTGCACATGTTTCACACCTTTGGACTTAGAGAGTACTAATGTGAGTGCTAGACTTAGAGAGACAATAGGGTCTTACTTTTTTTAATGATCGCCATAGGGAGTTATACCACACTAGTCTATGGTCTTTGTTTATTAGACCCATATAAAAAATTGATCAATTTATTGATATATACAATACTTGGTAAATTTTATAATGGATAGTAAAAATTTATAGTAGTCTTTGAGCCACAAATGGCAATTTATAAAATGATGTGTTAAAATGTATGGTTTTTTAACAAGTGTAGTTTACTAAATTGTGGAGGATGTGGACATTAGCTTTGTTATAGAATGTGCATTTAACTTTATAAAATGTGAAGCGTGTGTGTGTGTGTGTGTGTTTTCACTATATATAAAAAGTGTGAGTGTGTGTGTGTGTGTGTGTGTGAGAGAGAGAGAGAGAGAGAGAGAGAGAGAGAATGAGAGAAAGAGACATAAAATGTCATGTATTATAGAAAAAAAACAAGATTTCAAAGGGAATTTCATTATAGATTGCCTCATATGTCTCTTCAATGAAATAGTACATACCATTAACATACTGTTAGCTAGATACGACTACAATGAAACTAAGATTCTGTGAGCACATTGCTAAAATGAAGTTAGCGTATTATTAACATAAGGCTAATGCTGTTAGCATACTACTCACACTTTAGTCATATGTGTTATCATATTGCTAACATAATACTCATTAGCATACTATCAACATATTTCTAGCTACTATATTGTTAACATTTGGCTAGCTAGCATATTGTTAACATATTATTAATTAACATCTTTCTAAGTAGTTAGCTAACAAACAAGGCATTAAAAGTACTTTGAGTACTGAAAAATTATATATTGAATTCTAAAGGTCATGCTAATATTTACACATAATTTCTATAGCTTAGTTGGACACACAACTAAATGATTGGAAGTAAATAATTTAACATACTACATTGTCTTTATTAGAGATAAATAGAATGTCCTCGGGGGGTTCATCTCCAAAAATTTAGTGTACCACGTGCATTCAAAAGGAGGGGTATTTTAATCCCATGTTTGGAAAAATTTTAACACAATTATAATAATAGTAAGGGTTTTTTAATTAAAATTTATAAAAAATTCGTTAGTTTATAAGTAAAGAGGGGTGGCTTTATTGAGGAAAAAAATCTAGTTGAGGGATTTTTAAAATATCCCTTGAACACACATTATACCTAGGATTTCTTAGTAGTGCACCTCCCGAGAGAATGTCATTGCTATACAACACATATTTAATGTTTAATATGACATTTGAGTGCCATATGGCACATGCAAAGAATAATCTACATGATGTATTGTGCTATATAGCATAAGCATAAAGAATATAGCATATTTGGTGCCAACATAGTCAAAAAATATGGAAAGATAACAAACTAAACATACATTTTGCATCATTCTATCTTTTGTATGCATCATTAGCCTACCTTGGCCATGCATCATCAACCTACCTTACTTGTGCATCATGAACATTTGCATTATCAAGCTTCTCACCATGTAGCCTCATCAACATATAACCACCATAAAATATTTATGAACTTAAACAATAATAACCATGGAAACTTTAAAAGATAGTAAACATGAAAAGGATCAAAAGTGTGCTCATTGTACATTGCAATTGTGAATAAAATAACACATTATATTGCAAAAAATTCCCAAAGGCTACATGGTAAGATGTGGAGATATCTTGTAAATAACATGTCAAGTATAATGTACTTTATACAATGTCATTGAAATATGAATTTCTTGAACATGGATTTTTTGGGGCTTTTTGCGCATGAAGTGAGACAAGGGAACATCATCATTGGTGACTTTTGGAGATCTCAATGTCATATTTGGTGACCTTTTTAGACCTCAATGCTTCATTAATCATATTCTCCATAGCCACCTTGACATTCATTGGTGGCTTGGTTGATCCAACCAATTCTTTTCCATCCCTGTCAAATTCTTGCGGGAACCTTCTTCATTTGTCTAGCCAATGGCCTTCCTTGCCTTACAGTTTTACCATGTAGAAACATCGAACTTGAAGATCTCAAGGGCCTTGATTATGCATCATCACTATGTCAAACAAGTTGACATTTTTAGGCAGAGTTTTTCATTTTCCACACATACTTTGCACTGTATCATGCACCAAACATAGCGCCTATACTTTGCACTATACTATGGACAAGTGCTTGTCTTATGTCTGTATACTATCCACATGCAATTTGCATTGTATCATCCAACATTACACTGTATCATTCAAACTGGCCTATGGCCATCCTTTGTAAATATATTTTCACATAGATATATATATATATAGTGGCTCGGGTTTTTCCCTTGTACTCCCCAAGGGTTTTTTCATCCGTAGCTAGAGGGTCTAGTTTGAGTTGGGGTGTTAGAGTTATATATAGCTTGCCCTAACTCAGCCTAGTCCTCAACTATATATATGCCTATGATCTATGAATAGAATCACTTCCTTGGGAGCAACTCTTGTGTCCGTGTCTCTCCTCTTTCTCTTCCTCTCAACACCCAAGAGTTTAGGTGTTGAGCATGTGCAAGATGAAAAAACCAAATTAAGAGAGTGTAAGATTCATACCTTCACTTGTTAATGAATTGGTCTCAATATGGAGTGATCATAAGTGATCTCCAAAAAAGTGGAGTCTATATCTTTTTTTTTCTTGTGTTTGTTTCTCCTTCACTTGCATGAGAAAATTAGTTAGCTATAAAAACAAAAAATTATTTAAATGAAATAATAATAAAAGAACAAAAAGAGGTATGTGATTTCACAAGGATTTCATAACAACACAATGCATCCATAGACGTGCTCGATAGATGCACAAAATAGTGGTCTTGTCTGTAAGCACTGATAAACTAAATAAAAATAATGGCGTGTCTATTTGCATGATTATTATTGCATCTATCAGCACGGTTATACATGTGTTTAATAGTGCATCTACACTGTATAATAGACACGCATTTAGACGCATTTATAAACATACAACAAAGTTTAAAATTGTACTGTAGGTTGATAAATGTGCATCATTGCTTTCCAAACATTGCCTATGATTACCAAGCACCTAATTTAATAAAAATAGCAATGCTATGCACGTGCCACACACCATAATATGTCTTTTTCCAAATGCACATATACAAAAATTAAGTGAGGTGAGGAGAATGAGACAATACATAAAATAGTTTTGCCAATATGTAAAATTTGGATGATACAATGATGGGCTACGGTTCAATCTCATCCTCAATGAGATCAACCCTTACCAAACTATCTACTTCAATATCCAGACCAATGTGGAGATCTACAAATACATTCAGCCCACTACTACTTGTGCTCCTGTGCTCATCGAAATTAGCATCACCAATGGTACGCTCATCCTCATGGGTAATGGCTTGAATATATGTATCTCCTATGTCCTCCTCTCTTGTATCACAATCATCATCACCTCCATGGCCATGATCATCCTCCATTTGCTCCATATTAGTAAATGTACTATACATCACTTTGGAATGCAGCATAATAGGTATGGCATGCCACCACCTATTATTATCCACCATTGGTTGATAGATAACCTATTCAAATACAAATACAAGTTCATTTCCTAGCGTTGAAGGTATCAAATATAAATAATTGAGCATTTTTATATATGTGTAGAGTACATGTTCACATTGTTACGGTAGTACTAGTGTGCCCTTCTTGCTTGCCAAAACTTTGTGAAGTTGATAATAGTAACAAAGCCACTTGCATGGCATTTGATTGTTGCATTAGGGCCTCTTTCCACCACATCCTTAAATTAGTTGACATCCAAAACATACACAAAGAAGCGTTGAAACTCAATCTTAATAATATCTTAGATTATGTCACAATAATCATCCATAGCTCCATTGACTCCCTCAAAGCTAGCAATGATGCCGCAATCTTGTTTGTTTCTCTTATCATAAATCTGTTGTGTTCGAAAATGCTTACCCTCATGCCATATAGCATTGAACATAGTACACTACACCAAGACAAAATCAATTGAATAAGCAATCTAAATTATTAAAAGTTCCTAAATTATGCATAACATTCTATATACCAACCTTTTGCATGCATCCTATAGCATACTCCCATTCTTTCATTGTGATATGCATCCCCTCATCTCTCTCTTCTCTCTCCATTTCGTCAAGTAGCCAATCAACATGAATATACTTTGGAAGTGCTCTTAGATTCTTAGGGTATGGCACACGAGATCCATGGTGTGTATGAAAGAGGGCCCTTTCTCCATGTCTTCGTGCCTTTGCATCCTCATATCTTGTCACCCATCTTTTCATCACATCACTATTAAGCATGCAATAGAGGTTTAGATTATTAAGAAACTCCATGTCCATTAGTTTGCTCTATCCTTTCCCTTGAGGCACAATAGAGGTCATCCTTAGGTCTTCTTCCACTACTACACACGGATCCTATTGCGACGTTTACGTATCGACGTTTAGTGCCCGCTTAGCATTAATCATCAGTATGAAAAGTGAGTTTCGTAAATCGTCGCTATATAGCGACTGTTGCTGAAAGTCGCTATATAGCGACTTTTAAAAGTTGCTATATAGTGACACTGATACAAAATATTATAGCGACGTTTTTACAGAGGTTTTTTTTTTTTTATAGGCCTTAAAAGTTAGTTTTTTCCAATGACAAATTTTTTTAAATTGTCATACATGTTTGAGCTCATAGAGAATAAAAAAATGAGAGCATGTACATCAAGCCTTTGAAGCTTATATATTCATGTCCAAGTTTGAGATGAGAAAAATCAAATAAGAGCATTTACATCAACTGTTTCATCTTGAGCCAAGTCTAAGGCACAAGCAAGTCTATCTCCAACTCTATACCGAGTTGATCTCCTATATCATCATCGTACTCTAGCATCGTACGTTCACCTAAAAGTATTTGATCATCTTCTTCAATAAAGCTTAAGTGTGGTGATTGATCTTGATGATTGTTGTCTTCTTCGTCAATATTGTGATCTCCATCCTCCTCCTGTGCGATGCCATTATGCGCATCTTCCTCTTGGCTCATATGGTGATCTACATCTTCTTCACTAGATTCATCAATTGGATCTGGCATTGGTAGTGGCATCTCCTGCACAATCTGCGGGAATCCTCAATGTGTGATCAGTGGACCGATGAGATGCATGCCATGTCATCAACTCCGCTATGGATTTGCATCGAAACATGTGTTGTATTCTTGCAATGATGGGAAAGTGTCTTAAGACCTTTACCGGTATCCGCTCACCCTGCAAGTCATCTCTATATCATTGTTCCCCACACTTTGGACAACTAGCCAAATCTCCATGCTCATGACAAAAGAGAATACAATCATTACGGTAAGCATGGATGGTATCAAAATCCATACCCACCGTTGTTAGCATCTTTTTCGCTTCATCTCTTGATGCGGGCATGGTATTTGGTGCAAGCAACATCTTCTGGAGCAACCTATGACAAAGACACTATCCAAATGATGATTCTCAAAACAAACAATATCCAAATAATGAGTCAAATTAATGCAAGGGCTAACCTCATTAAGGCCGAGACACTTGTATCCGACCACCCATACTGTACTTGTAGATTCAAGATTGAGAGACAAGCACGTAGTTTAGACATCCTAGCACCCTCGTACAATTGTGTTGATTGCAACTCTTGCATTTTGACCTCAGACTCTGACATCACGTGTACGTGGAATGTAGTGCCCCTAAAAATGGAATCCATCATGTCGACCATACCCTCGTCGTCATCCGAGAGACTATAGTCTTGTTGAAAGTGAGAAGGTATATGTGTACCCTCGTCACCCTCCTCATCCTGTTTTAAGATTTCGTGTAAATATAAGATCTTCTATTTCCTGGTATACAATAAGATTGCGAACTTAAATAGCTTTGACTTACCGATGATCCATTAACATGTGCAACACCAACGGGGGGTACTGGTTCCGGCTCCTCCCCATACATCCGCAAGTGGCACATGATAATACGACGTTGATGTTGTACTTCTCGCTTGCAATGAGTGCAATGTTAGTATAACCTCTCCGTAAGCCACTTCGTGCTCCCGGGCGTTGGCGCATCATCTGACGAGCTTCCACTCGTCCCTTCCATCTACACTTATAAAATCACAACATAAGCATGAAGAGGAGATATTGACAATTATAAAATAGCATGTTTGAGCTTCTCTTGAGGCCACATTAAAAAGTGACAGTAAGTGTCGCTATATAGCGACGTTTTTAATTAAAAACGTCACTATATAGCGACGAATAAGCGTCGCTATATAGTGACGCTGTGGGTTAAAACCCGAAACGCTAAACGCACGGCGTTTTCTTCAAACTATTCCCTAATCTCTCAAGTAAGCAACCCAAAATCTCCTCCCACCTATTTTTGACGACCTCTCACCTATTCCAAGCAACCTCCCACTCTATTTTCCACTCCTCACCCTTCTCGTACCTCTTGTACTCCCTCTCTATCCTTTTCCCTCTTTGGTTTTTTGAAAGGAAGTTCTTTAAGAGGTGAGTTTGTTTCAACAATGTAGGTTGTTTGTTTGTTAGCTTTAGTTTTGTGAGTGTTTCTTCTTGTATTGCTAAACCTGTAAACTAGTTTTCATGCTTGTTTTGAAAGGATTGAAACAAAAAACGAGATTTCAAGAAAGAAAGAAAACTCATCTCTTTTTTCTGTATTTCTCTTCCTTCTCTTTCTCCTTGTCTCCTCAATCTCCTCCTTTCCTTGTCTCCTCAATCTCCTCCCTTCAAGAAGTTGCTTTTGTAATCTCCTCCTTTTACTAACATCTTATTTGAAAAAATGGATTTTTTTCTCTCTTTTGTAGGGCCAGTCCACTACACCGAGCGGGACATATGTTTTCAGGTAAGTGCTTCCTCTTTTTTCCATTTATTATTTTTGTTATTTGCATTGGCCTGCAGCTAGCGCCTTAAGCGCTAGCTGCAGTGATGGGCATAGGAACCCTCTCTTCCCCTCCCAATCTTTCCTTCTTCCCCCTTCTCTTATTCTTCTTTTTCCCCCTTCTCTTTTTTCCCTCTTCTCTTATTCTCTCTTTCCCCCTCCTCTCTTTTCCCTTCTCTCTTTCCTTTCCCTCTTATTCTCTATTTCCTTTCCCTCTTATTCTCTTATGCTTATGCTTCTCTCATTCCCCCTTCTCTCTTTCCCCCTTCTCTATTTCCCCCTTCTCTCATTCGCATAAGCTCATGCTCATGCATGAGCTTATGCTTATGCTAATGCTTAAGCATAAGCTCATGCTTATGCTCATGCATGAGCATGAGCTTATGCTTAAGTTTCATGCTTCTATTTCCGCATGAGCATGAGCTTATGCTTAAGTTTCTGCATGAGCTCATGCTTATGCATGAGCTTATGTGGAAATAGAGAATGAGAGAAGCATAAGCTCATTCTCTATTTCTGCATAAGCTCCTTCTCTTTTTCCGCATGAGCATAAGCATAAGCTCATGCTTATGCTCATGCATGAGCATGAGCTTATGCTTAAGTTTCCGCATAAGCTCATGCTTATGCGTGAGCTTATGCGGAAAGCTCATGCTTATGCATGAGCTTATGCGGAAATAGAGAATGAGAGAAGCTTATGCTTCTCTCATTCTCTATTTTTGCATAAGCTCCTTCTCTTTTTCCGCATGAGCATAAGCATGAGCTTATGATTATGCTTATGCCTATGCATAAGCATAAGCATAAGCTCATGCTTATGCTCATGCATGAGCATGAGCTTATGCTTAAGTTTCCACATGAGCTTATGCTTAAGCGGAAATAGAGAATGAGAGAAGCTTATGCTTCTCTCATTCTCTATTTCTGCATA
The DNA here is from genome assembly GCF_047967505.1 of Dipteris shenzhenensis. Taxonomy (NCBI): domain Eukaryota; kingdom Viridiplantae; phylum Streptophyta; class Polypodiopsida; order Gleicheniales; family Dipteridaceae; genus Dipteris; species Dipteris shenzhenensis. Next base: position 18,547,242 of record NC_141618.1, on the reverse strand, counting down.
AGCTCCTTCTCTTTTTCCGCATGAGCATAAGCATGAGCTTATGCTTGTGCTTATGCTTATGCATAAGCATAAGCATAGCTCATGCTTATGCTTATGCTCATGCATGAGCATGAGCTTATGCTTAAGTTTCCGCATAAGCTTATGCTTATGCATGAGCTTATACGGAAATAGAGAATGAGAGAAGCTTATGTGGAAACTCATTCTCTATTTCCGCATAAGCTCCTTCTCTTTTTCCGCATGAGCATAAGCATGAGCTTATGCTTATGCATAAGCATAAGCATAAGCTCATGCTTATGCTCATGCATGAGCATGAGCTTATGCATAAGTTTCCCCGTTCTCTCTTTTCCCTGTCTCTATTTCCCCCTTCTCTCATTCCCCCTTCTCTATTTCCCCCTTCTCTCATTCGCATAAGCTCATGCTCATGCGGAAATAGAGAATGAGAGAAGCATATGCTCATGCTTATGCTTCTCTCATTCTCTATTTCCGCATAAGCTCCTTCTCTTTTTCCGCATGAGCATAAGCATGAGCTTATGCTTATGCTTATGCTTAAGCATAAGCATAAGCTTATGCTTATGCTCATGCATGAGCATGAGCTGATGCTTAAGTTTTCGCATAAGCTCCTTCTCTTTTTTCGCATGAGCATAAGCATGAGCTTATGCTTATGCTTATGCTCATGCATGAGCATGAGCTTATGCTTAAGTTTCCGCATAAGCTCATGCTTATGCATGAGCTTATGCAGAAATAGAGAATGAGAGAAGCTTATGCAGAAACTCATTCTCTATTTCCACATAAGCTCCTTCTCTTTTTCTGCATGAGCATAAGCATGAGCTTATGCTTATGCTTATGCTTAAGCATAAGCATGAGCATAAGCATAAGCTTCCGCATAAGCTCATGCATAAGCATGAGCTTATGCGGAAACTTAAGCATAAGCTCATGCTCATGCATGAGCATAAGCATAAGCTTATGCTTATGCTCATGCATGAGCATGAGCTTATGCTTAAGTTTCCGCATAAGCTCATGCTTATGCATGAGCTTATGCGGAAATAGAGAATGAGAGAAGCTTATGCGGAAACTCATTCTCTATTTCCGCATAAGCTCCTTCTCTTTTTCCGCATTAAGCATGAGCTTATGCTTATGCTCATGCATGAGCATGAGCTTATGCTTAAGTTTCCGCATAAGCTCATGCTTATGCATGAGCTTATGCGGAAATAGAGAATGAGAGAAGCTTATGCAGAAACTCATTCTCTATTTCCGCATAAGCTCCTTCTCTTTTTCTGCATGAGCATAAGCATGAGCTTATGCTTATGCTCATGCATGAGCATGAGCTTATGCTTAAGTTTTCGCATAAGCTCATGCTTATGCATGAGCTTATGCGGAAATAGAGAATGAGAGAAGCTTATGCAGAAACTCATTCTCTATTTCCACATAAGCTCCTTCTCTATTTCCGATGCTTATGCTTAAGCGTAAGCATAAGCATAAGCATAAGCTCATGCTTTTGCTCATGCATGAGCATGAGCTTATGCTTAAGTTTCTGCATAAGCTTATGCTTATGCATGAGCTTATGCGGAAATAGAGAATGAGAGAAGCATAAGCTCATTCTCTATTTCCGCATAAGCTCATTCTCTATTTCCCACTCTATTTCCCCCTTCTCTCATTTCCCCCTTCTCTCCTTCTCTATTTCTGCATAAGCTCATGCTTATGCTTATGCGGAAATAGAGAAGGAGAGAAGCATAATAGAGAATGAGAGAAGCATAAGCATATGCTTCTCTCCTTCTCTATCTCCGCATAAGCTCATTCTCTATTTCCGCATAAGTTCCCCCTTCTCTCATTCTCTATTTTCTCATTCTCATTCTTTTCTTTCCTTTCCATCTTCTTTCCCTCTTTCCTTTCCCTCTTCTTTCTTCTTGCCTATGCTTATGTTTGCTTTTTTGTTTTCTGTTTTCGTGTTTGTGTCTATGTTAGATATGGGATCACGTCGCTCATCCGATGAGTACGGACAGCCTCGTAGGAGGAGAGCTCACGATCTATATGCTCTAGAGGACTTTGATTCCTCTCAGGCGACTACCCCGAGGACTCCGACTCCTCTCGGACCTAGCACTACGACTACCCCTGGTTCGACTTCTCTTCCACGTAGCACTACGACTACCCCTCGCGGAACTCCTTTGCTAGCCACGCATGGCTTTGTCGGGAGTGCCGACGAGTTTGTAGTGCAGATGAGCGATGAGGAGGCAGCGAGATTCTTCTCTCTGCTCTCTCAGAGGACCTCAATAATTCCTTCCCCTACACCGACGGGTGGACGTACTACCCAGCCATCCCCTCGCGCCCCTTCGACCGCGAGATCATCACCTGTGCATGCCTCTCGCAAGGGAAGGAAGAGTAGGACGGGCGGCTCTGTAAAGAATAAGGGAGAGAGATAGGAGACTCAAGTTCAGCTTTCTTCACAACACACAAAAGAGAGAGGACACAAGGTTGGAGGGTGAAGCCTTTCTTCACTTTTGCACACAACAACCATACAATAGAAGAGGGAAATACCCTATATGTCAAACCCTAGAATACGTGGTTCATATGTGAACCCAAACCAAAAACATACGTGGTAGTCTAACTACACCACGAGTACAACTAACATAGGCGGTGACATAAATGATAGTCATCCAGGAGATATATCGGGGATAGAGCTTGATATCTCAACACTCCCCCTCAAGCTCAAATCCATCTCACGTACACCAAGCAAGCTCCTAAATCTGCGAAGCTTCTCGGTACCCAATGCCTTCGTAAAAATATCAGCCACCTGCTCCTCAGTGCTGACATAGACAAGATCAATCTCACCAGCTAGAACCTTCTCTCTCACAAAGTGATAATGCACCTCAATGTGCTTCGTTCTAGCATGATAAACTGGGTTATTAGCAAGCATGATGCTGCTAATGTTGTCACAATGAATGACAACTGCTGCATGAATTGACTGTCCCATATCTGCAAGTAGCTTCCGTAACCAAGCTACCTCACATGCAGCCATTGCTGCACCCCTATACTCAGCCTCTGTGCTCGACAAGGCAACTGTTGGCTGCTTCTTGCTGCTCCAACTGATGGCACCACTCCCAAGGGAAAACATAAAACCACTAATAGATCTCCTGTCTGAGACACTACCAGCCCAGTCAGCATCTGTGTATCCATGTACCTGTAATGCACACCCAGCTTCATAAAACAATCCATAATGCAATGTGGACTTCACATACCACAGTATGCGCCTAGCCACATCCAAATGTGGCTTCCTCGGTGCCTGCATAAACTGACTCACCAGCCCCACAGCATAGCTCAAATCTGGTCTGGTTATAGTCATGTAAATCAAGCTACCTACTATGCGCCTGTACATAGTAATATCTTCAAGAAGCTCACCTGTCTCTGCATTGAGCTTCACATTCTGCTCCAATGGAACAGAGATAGGCTTACAGCCTGTCATCCCATATTTGGACAGCATGTCCAAACCGTATTGCCTTTGCAACAGCCATATCCCACTCGGGGATCTAATAACCTCAATGCCCAAGAAGTAACGCAGCTCTCCCAAATCCTTCATCTCAAATTTCTGCTTCAACAGCAGCTTCACTTCATTAATGTCTGCATCACTATCACCTGTAATAATCAAGTCATCAACATAGATGACTACAAGCACAATCCCTCTGTTTGTCCTTTTCACATAAAGTGAAAAATCTGAATTGGAAATCTGAAATCCAATAGTGACAAGATATTGCCCTATCTTGTCATACCAGCCCTCCCTCTCACTCGGCAATCTCAGCCAATGCTTGCCTCTTAAGCAAAGACCTCTTATTGGCAAGGATACTAGTAATCTTTGTCTTTGTCCATTTGTCAGTGAACTCATGATGTTATGGATTGGGATACCTCCTACAAAAATTTGATGGTATCCTTTGACAAAATTTCTTTCTGCACTTTGAATGGAATAAATAAATCTTTGTAGTTCTTATGAACTTCATAAAGGACATGATGTCCTTCCCCACGCATCTTGCCAGATGCCGACTGTCTTAATGATATCATAGTAGATCGTACCACCACCCTCTAGTATGTTTGCATCTGAATCATCCCCGCCCCCAAAGCACTATGCCATGAATCTCACTGTTGCTACACCTACTGCTATGTCATGATGAGCTACTGCATTGAGCTACTGCATGTTGCTACACCTACTGCTATGTCATGATGAGCTACTGCAATGGGCATTTAAATGCACATTGTTAGGACAAATCTGGGATGGGGAACCTCCTGGGACCTCTCATTTTGACATAGTTTTGAACTTTTTTGCTTGCAATTAGCTAACCAAGGGTGGAGGAGTGTTTTCCAAGAACGACCCCATCTAAGACATTGTCCTAAGGCTCTCAAACCACCCTAGTTACACATTTGAGATCTAGGAAGGGAGAGAACAACGTGAGCCTAGCACTTGATCCCCCATGAAGATGAATTCAATTCCTTCTCATAGTTTTACTTTTTATGCTTGGTTTAAAAGGTTTGCTTAGCTTTGCCTTTTAAAGTTTTGGTCTTTTAATAGTTTTAGATTTTTAGGTTTGCTTTTAAAGTAAAAGTATGATTTTAAAGTGTAATAGCGTGAATCATGAAAAGCATGTACGATGTTTTTGAAAGTAAGATCTCTAGATACTAATTTCAAAATTTGAAACTTGAAACTTGAAATTTGAATTTTCAAATTTCAAATTTGAATTTTAAATTTTAAAATTTGAATTTTGAATTTTGAACTTTAAATTTTAAATTTTAAAATCTGAATTTTCAATTTTTAAATTAAACGTTTGGATGTTTGAAGATTTGGCCATGTGGCCAAATCTTCCTACTAATTTGAAAGAAGCTAGCAACATTTGGTAGCACGGCAAAATTTTCCCAAACCCTGGTGCTTTGAAAGATTTGGCCACACGGCCAAATCTCCCAGAACCTGGTGATTTGAAAGAAGCATGCAAGATTTGGTTGCACGGCCAAAACTCCCCATACCCTAGTTCTTTGAAAGAAGCCTACAAGATTTGGCCACATGACCAAATCTCCCCAAGTTTGAAAGAATGCCACAACCAAATCTTCTCAGTGCTTTGAAAGAAGTCACCAAGTCTCGAAGGATTTAGCCGTGCATCCAAATCTTGCTAGCTTCTTTGAAAGCACCAAGGTCTGAGTAGATTTGGCCATGTGGCCAAATCTTATTGCTTCTTTCAAAGCACTAGTGTCTTAGGAGATTTGGCCATGTGGCCAACTCTTGTTGGCTCCTTTCAAAGCACTAGGGTATGGGGAGATTTGACCATGTGGCCAAATCTTGTGGGCTTCTTTGAAAGCACCAGGGTATGTGGAGATTTGGCTTCTTTCAAACCACCAAGGTCTAAGTAGATTTGGTTGTGTGGATAAATATTGATGGTTTCTTGAAAGCACCAGCGTCCCGAGAGATTTGGTCGTGTAGACAAATCTTACTATGATTCTCCCTTTCAAAGCACCATGGTCTGTGAAGATTTGGCCATGTAGCTAGATTTTGCTGGCTAAAATTCAAAGCACCAAGGTTTAGGAAGATTTGGTCATGTAGTGAAATCTTGTAAAGCATTTTTATCCTAAGTCACACCATCAGATATCAATATTGAACTATAACAAATGTTATGTATGTAGGTGCCACATTGAAAGTGGGGGTTAAAGTCAACTTGCTTGTCAGTGGAAAGATTGTTGCCATTGGGACAATATTCTCTACATCACATGATGACATGTGTCAAGGTGTGCCCTTGGGAGAAAACAATGTATCAATGGCGATCGATATTTGTATGGATGAAAGTGTACTTCTTCCATTTCCTACAATGGATGCATTCTTAGTCTATGAGGCTTTGGGTAGTGTTGTTCGTTGGAAAGCATGATCAATGAGTTTTGTGGACAATGTCAATGGAGCTATTGTACCAATGAATGATATAACATCAGATACCATTGATGTTGAACCTCTATGTGAATATGATCAGTTTTCCATTCGAGAATCATGAAAGGACAAGAAAGTTTTAATATGGGATGAGCAAAAAACCAAGAGCATTGTTGAGGGTGTTGTTTTGTATGTCTACCCATTTGAATCTATAAACTTTGAGATGCTTGGTGAAGGTAATCTGGGTGTGGGAATTGAAAAGTATCATAGTGATGTATTAGGCATCAATACCATCCACTTAATAAAATGGCCCATTACACAAATAACCTTTTTTGATAGAACTTCATTAAGAATCAATGACACCATGAATTTTCCAAGTGGTTCTAGGCAAAAGTACATGGAAGATGAGGACCCAAATGAAAAATCCACAAAAAAGATGCATTACTACATGATAAAGAGGAAAGCTAAAAAACATGGCATGCCATTAGCATCATCTAGACTCACAAGGGATGCAGTCACAAAAGTATCTATGATTGATTGTTGTAAACAAAATTGTTGTCAATTTGCTGATCGTCAAATGATATCCAAATTACGCATAAAGTATTGGGGCCAAAGTTTGGAGGCTCGCACCAATTATGTATATGACACTCTTGGGGTTGCTTGTCGAAAAGATGACAATGGGCAGTTCAAATATGACTTTTCATTGAATGGTATTCAAGTTTGTTGTAGAGCATGGTATGAAATGCATGGTATTCCAAAAACAACATTTTATCGATACAGGGAGCAATTTGAAATTGGTATACGAAGGTGCATGCATGGTAATAAAGGAATCATGTAGAGAGGTTGGGACCACACAGAACTGGGTAGAGCCATAATCCAAGATTTTTTGGATAACAATTCTGAGCGTATGCCACACAAAAGTAGAACACTTCAGGATGGATCAAGGGAAACACAGTTGGTGATACCGGATGTATACAAGCAGGTTGATATTCTCTATGAGGTTAACATGCAGTTCAAGCATAGTTTGGGTTGTAAGGAGATGTCAACTTCCACATTCAACCGTATATGGAACTCTAAATTCAAGCATGTAACTTTGTCAAAAACAAGTGAATTCTCTAAGTGTGGTTTATGTAGTGCAATCAAGGCTCAGCTTGCAGCAACAAAATGCCAAAATGAACGTAATAAGTTGATGGAAGATAGAAGAAAGCACATGTTACAACAAAAAAGTTGTAGAAATGTGTACTACACTTGGCACAGATTTTCTGAAATGTATCCTCAGACATACTTGTGCATTATCCATGATAAGATTAACCAAAAGAAGATAGCCATCCCTAGATTATGCAATCGTTCAAAGGACACAGACAAATCCTTTCAGCTCTGAGTGGCTTTGACTGGCATGATAACACATGGACATGGTCAAGGACGTTATGGTCACTTTTCTTTATCCTTGTGGCCGTCGGCCGGATCCTAACTTCACAATCGGTTCATTGGCTTTGTGTTTGAGAAATCTTGAAAGATTTGATAACCATGCACTTGGAGATTCGGTACATGATGAAATGCCAAGGTCCGATAACGCTCTGCTAAATGCACTAACCTCAAGAGAAGCATTGGATTCTCACTATCTTTCTAATGACAAGCAACAACTTCATCTTGGAGCAGTGGGTGGAACATTCAAAGACCTTGGACTTGGAAGTTCCCATCAAGAAAATCCTTATAAGAAACTACCCAAACACCTATTGTTGTAGTTGGATAATTGTGTTTCTGAAAACAAGAATAGGTACTTGTTTGCATACCTATCATTACTTGTTGCTCGAGGGATTTTCAAGTCAATTCAATTGGGATTCTTGATGGTTGGGCATACACATGAGGATATTGATGCAATGTTCAGCAGGTTTTTAGAGAGGTTAAGAACTAGCCAAACATTGACATTTGCACATCTCATGGATACTTTTAGACAATGTGAGGAGTCTTCTCAGATGCCATTTTTGGTAACAGAAGTCCTTGATTTTAAGAGCTATGTTGATGGATGCCTATGCAATGGGCAAGATGCTTTAGTGGGACACTCAAAGCCTCTCCAATTTTGGTTCTTTATGGGAAATGAAGTTCCTATCATGCAATATAAAGTGCATCCACGATCATTAGATTGGCAACCAAGTGAAGGTGGCATTGAGTTGTGGAAGAGACATCCAAATGGTCATCCAATGCTACCAAGTGGAGAGCCACCTTATGTACCCATGTTCGAGTATGTGAAGGATCACTCACATGTGATAGTTGGTATTAAGGAGTATGTACACTTTTGGGAAAAATGGGTGCACCTGCAAGGTCCAGAAGCATCTTTCACAAAGTTTTACAAGCCGGTAGTGAAGTACTAGAAGAACATGATTGATGAGCTTCATAAACCAAACAATAGCGTAGAGGGCATGTACAAGAGATTTTGGCCAAAGACGCAACATATTGATTGTGTGCAAGTAGTTGATAATGAAAACGATGAGTTTCAAGGAATTGAAGAGTTGAATGATCACTACTGTGGACCTCAAAGGAAAAAGCCAAAACAATCATTTGATCCAATGGTTGATGTACAAAAAGGACACTTTCTTTTGGTCCGACCAGCAGAAAAAATTTACCCAATTTGGCTAGGCATTGCTCAAACTGATGTACAAAAGGATAATAAATCTAAAAATTTCAAGAAGGTTTTCATACAATCTTGGGCACCTATATGCAAAAGACGCAATGCACAAATTGAGGAGGTGTATGCAGATTGTTGGAACAAGATTTGGATGTGCAATAAAGGTGATCCTCCACGTTGGGAATTTGTTGATGCTATTGTATGGTCATGGATTCCAAAAGGTAACCTCTCAAAGAAGGTTTCCTCAAAGAGCAGCAACCTCCCCATCAAGGTGAAGATACCAACCATTGCATGTAAGCAAGCTTTATTTAGTTTGTCTCATAGTACAGATTCCAACTCTGATGCTGACTCCACAATGGAGTGAAGGTACTTGAAAAGCATGACTTTTTTTTCCTTGCACAATGATAATTTAATTGAATACTAACAAATATTTGGAAGGTATGACATTGATCTTTTTTCTTTATCTTTTTTTTTGCAGACCATTGCTTTGTGGTTACAAGTTCTACACACTTGACAAAATATCAAGGACTAGTGTTGCATTCTTAGTTTTTCTCCAACTAAACTAAAATGGTATTTTTGAACACCACCTTTTTCCGAGAAGAGACAAAAAATGCTTCGTTGAACTCAAACATATGATGTTTTTTTCTCGGTTAATGCAGAACATTCACACTCCAAATTGTGAGTTTCATATACACGGCCAAATCTAGTGAGAAAGTCAATGGAGTGCACTCAATGCATTGTAATTGCAACCCCTCAAAAACTATCATGCATTGGTCGAAACCTCAACATTTGACATTTTATTTATGTTGATGCAAACCATGCACATTTGTGAGATTTGGATGGACTGCCAAATCTATGGGAAAAATCAATGAAAAACATTGAATGCTACATAATTACAACGCCTCAAAAATTCCCAAATTATCAGGATTTTCCCAAATTCTCTAATATGGTGTTAACATCAGTATTTGATAGGTAAACATTCTCTGTTATATATGCATCCCTTGAGTTACTAAACATGCAGACCATTGGAGCAATGAAAGTTTGGATGCATTACTCAAGTAAGCTTCTATTTTGCAAACATGGTAAATTATGCTAATGGATCAACTGGAATACTTTTTCTCATTTATGGTCTTCACGTGCAGGCTATTGTCTAACATGCTTCCAAGGGAGAATAAATTACCGACCTCAAGAGATATGGGGAGGCACTATGTGACATCTCTTGGAGGGTTGGAATACAAGTGCATCCATGCATGCATCAATGATTGCATTTTGGTTTGTGGAGCATATATAAGGATGCTTGAGAGTGTCCTACTTGTGGCGAGGCAAGATATAGAGTAGATATCAAAACTTTGGATGTGCCTTGTAAGGTTTTGTGACATTTTCCCATAATCCCTCACATCCATAATATGTTCAAGTGCAAATCCATTGCAGAGCTCATGTCATGGCATTCCTCCCATCGATAAACTGATGGCAAGTGGAGATCTCCCATAGACACCACTGCATGGAAGCATATTGAAGACACATGGCCAAGCTGCAAGGAAGAACCCAGGAACTTGAGACTTGGATTGGGTATGGGACGGCGGTGTGAACCCATTTGGTCTCAAAAGCAACTCCTACAGTGTATGGCCAATGATATTGGTGAATTATAATCTTTCACACTCTATTCGGATTAAGAAAGAACATTTTATGTTATCCCTTCTAATTCCAAGGAAACATAAAGTCAAAAACGTGGATGTTTATTTGGAGCCTTTGATTGATGAGGTGAAGATACTTTGGAGAGGTATCGAGGTGCATGATGTGAGTAGGCTCCCTCATCACGAGACTTCACATTCAAGATGTGTTGATATGGATGATGCATGACTTCCCAGGCTATGGCGAGTGTTTAGGTAAGCATCAAACTTTTAATTATGAGTACGCAATTGATGTGGCATTGAGAACCCACCTTGCTTACGCAATTGCATCTATTGTTTAGGTCTCACTACGTCGGGTTACCATGCATGTCCTATTTGTGGTTCTTTGCTAGTTGCTTCATGGCTAGATGACTTGAAGAAGGTCATCTACAAGAATCACCATCGATTTCTCCCACCTGATCATCCTAGATATGTTGCCCCTTGGAATGAAGTCCCTCCATAGTCAATCATCATCACTACAAGAGATTGGAAGCAAATTTGGGACCTTTCCACAAGTTCTCCACATGGCATAAGCCGATAAAGGTTCATAAAACTATCGTGTGCTATATTGAATGGAAATAAAGATTGCACGCTAACACCATCTCTTGTTTAGATACTCCATCTTTTATCGGCTACCATATTGGTACCACCTCAAGATCAATCACCTACTTGGTCCCATGCATATCTTCAGGAATGTGGCATCTACCATTTGGGATCATTTGATTGGGACATGAGATTCCTTTAGCATAAGGGAGGATCTATGCACAAGAGGGAGGATGCATGAAGCTTAGCCACCAGAGAGACCAAATGGATGCATCTTTTTATCCCGTGCACCATGGACATTATCAAAGAAAGAGATGGTGGTGGTGAAGCGGGCTATCACTACAATTTGTACTCCCACTGGATGCATGAGGTGTTTGAAGGGGGTTTTCACAAAGAGAAAAAAAAGAGGTGTAGAGAAATTATATGGCTTGAAATCTCATGATTGGCACAAGATGCTCCAAGTATGACTTGGCATAATCTCTTTTTCCTTCCAAATTTGTGAGTCTAGAAGCAACTAATCAACCATTGCTCATGTGTTTAGTTCATACTACCTACTAGCATTTCTCATTATGCATCAAAGGATGTGAAGGATTGTATTTACAAGATGGGAAAGCTTGTGAGGTACTTCACACTATACAAAATATGAAGCGTATTAATGCTTGATGCAAGGTTTTCATCTTGCTAATATGGTGCACTTCTTTACTTCTAGGTATGTGAGCTCAAAGGAAATAGATCCCACCATGCTTAAGGATGCTCGAGTTATGTCAGTGGAGGTGGTTTGTTTAGTGGAGGAGACCTTTCCACATTCTATTCTCACAAGCCAACTAGATCTCATACTGGATGGATGAGATTGCTATATGTGGCACTATACATGCATGATGGTTGTTCTTCCCTGAGCACTTCATGAAGAACTTAAAGGGTTTTATGAGGCAAAATGCAAGTCCCAAAGGTAGCATGGCCGAGGGTTAGTTGGTACAAGAGTCACTTGTATATATTTCTAAGTTTCTTGTTGATGCAGTGGATAGATCTCTCCCACGACTATGGAGAGATGAACACTACAAGGCATAGGCCATTTTCCGACAGAAATACCGACACTTTTTACATTAAAATTTTTTTTTTCACGGGCGCAAACGTCGCTATAAGTGTCGCTAAAAGTGTCGGAAAAGGAGCGTCGCTATATAGCAACACTGGCAAACATCGCTATATAGCGACGATGCAAACGTCGCTATATAGCGACACTGTTAATCGTTGCTATATAGCGACACTGATAAACGTTGCTATATAGCGACGATTAACAAAAGTTAAAAAAAAGGGTTAGTGGGGCTAAACAGGGCTTCCTTTTGGCCCTGTTTAGCCCCACTAATCCTTTTTTTTTTTGGTAATTACAAAAGAAAGTTTTTTTTAACAAAATTTCCCTTGCTTGCAGGGTGATACAAAATTGTTCTTGTGAAATGATGAGTAACAAATGCATATACATGTCGGACATATACAACAGTGTTTGTAACAAAATTACCCTGTTGAAAGGGCGATACAAAATTGCTCAAACGAGCGGATATACAAAATGCTACTACCACTACTCATCTAAATCCGAATCATCTTCGTCTTGTTGGCCTATTCCTTGGTCCTCGACACCTGTGTCTTCTCCCTCGTGCTCGCCACCTGCATTCGATCCTTGGCCCTGTTGATTGCTCGCCTCCGATGATGGGACGCTTGAGCTTTGACCCTAAGAGTGAACCATATAAATCAAAAATTAGATTGGAACTTAAATTAAAAAGTGAGATTACAAGTAGGAGTAAACTTATACCGTGCGAGCAACCACCTCAGCCCAATCGACTGTCACTCCCATTGCCTCTTGCTCAATGAACCACGACTTTGTTCCTATCCGAAATGCGCATCGCGTCTCTACATCTATAGGAAGACGACCCATCGTAGCTTGCTGTGGATCCAATTTACGAGAGTTAGAGTTAGCTAAAGTGCATGTAATATGTAAGTAAAACAAATAGAACAATACATTAAATGGGAAGAAGTAGACTTACCACGGTTGCCTCGAACGCATACCGTCCGCTTGCACCAAAGTGTGAAGTACCTACGATGTCCAGCCGTCTCTTCGCAGCCCTCCTCTAACCCGCGAACATTTCGGGATGGTCCCTATGTTGCTTCTTGAAGTACTTCCAATCAGCTTTGTCTGCCCAGATGGGTTTAGCCAACCCCTTTGTAATGGAAGTACGCAATGTTGATCTACGATGCTTCAGGACCAAACCCATGCGCTCTCGCATATAATTGTCATTAAACTCCACATTTGGCGGATTAGGGTATCTTTGTTTTAACTCATCGATCACCACCTGCTTCTTTTGGGCATCTTGATACCGCCAATCGGTATTTATGCTGCTCTTGAAGTGATGACTCATCAACCTCCTCATGGCGGCCATCACTTCTTTGCCCTTTTTATCTTCTATTATCTCTCCGGCAGAGTGGTTTGATAGGAGAGATCCCCTGATGAGTAAGGGGGACTGACGGTAGCAGAGTCTGAAGGAGTGGAAGCTGCACGAGCACTTCCGGAGCGAGGAGTAGCAGTGGGAGTAGGAGAGGGAAAGGGACCTGACTGATACTGTGTCTCCGGACCAAGTGGAGACCTAAAGGAGTGTGAGTGTGCTGACTCATCTACATCTCCCGAGTCAGCACAACATGAGCCTGTTGAGATATCAAGCTCTATCCCCGATATATCTCCTGGATGACTATCATTTATGTCACCGCCTATGTTAGTTGTACTCGTGGTGTAGTTAGACTACCACGTATGTTTTTGGTTTGGGTTCACATATGAACCACGTATTCTAGGGTTTGACATATAGGGTATTTCCCTCTTCTATTGTATGGTTGTTGTGTGTGCAAAAGTGAAGAAAGGCTTCACCCTCCAACCTTGTGTCCTCTCTCTTTTGTGTGTTGTGAAGAAAGCTGAACTTGAGTCTCCTATCTCTCTCCCTTATTCTTTACATGGTATCAGAGCCTTGTTCGTGGTAAGGAGCTCAAGAAAGCAAGCCAAGTTTGTGGTGTCCTGGTAAGAGGACCAGTGTTGCTTTCCTATTTCGAGTTTGGGAGCAAATCTCTGCAGGTAGCACAGCCAGAAGTGCAGGAGTGCACTGTTTCAGATTGAGAGGCCCTTCGCGGTGTGGCGAGAGCGCAGTATATGCGTTTGAGGCCGTTTTGGGGCTCGTTTTGAAGGCAGAAGTTCTTCGCAGGCACTCAGAAAAAGGCCCTGTTTTTTGTTGTGCAACCACTGCGCGGCTAGTCGGTGGAAAGGTGCCACAGAAATTGCATCGTATGCCTGTGTGCAGAGATATTGGGAGTTGCAGATTCATGCCTGTTACCTGTTGATGCAAAATCGTCACTAGGAAGTGACTGTGTGGTGAAATACCACTTTCGTCAGTGTTGCAGATCTGCCCCTGTGAGGCTTTTTGCAGAAGTTTTGCTATTTGCCCTTGTGAGGCATTTGCTGTGTTTACAGGTTGCTGTTGCAATTCGTGATTTGTAAAATGTCTGAGAATCTGTCTACCATTGTCAGTGAGAAGCTTGACAAGAACAACTTCCAAGCATGGAAGTTCAGGATGACAAACTTCCTTATGGGAAAGGGAGTTTGGGAGTACATCAGTGGTGAAACTGCAGAACCAGTTTTAGGTGCTGCTCCCACTCCTGCTGAATTGAAGGCCTTTAAAGAATGGCATGAAAAAGAAAGGGGCTAGCCACACATCGCTCATAAGTACGAGTGGAAGAAAGTCAAGAAGGTAGCAAAAGAGGACCCTAGTCTATAGCATGTGGAGGCACGACAAATCTAGATGTAGCAATATGGATCCTTGCATTTGGAACATGGGGTATTGCATCATGGGAGGCCCAATTTGTAAGTATCGATATCAAATTATATTGTGTTTATGTGGTTTATTAGGAGGTTGTTCCTTTGTACTAACCCCTCTGCAAATTGTGTCATCTTGCAGCTTGATATCATGGGCAGATACCCTAGTCTTGTTGAGACAGCCTACTGTCATGGACATGGCAGGAGATCTACTTGGAGGCACTTCTATGATGAGGGTTGATTACCGAGGAGAGTATGGCCATGTTACTAGAGTGCCCTTGCAGGCTTTTAAAGTACTTAAAAAATGTCAATGTTGTAAATAAAGATTTGATCTTTCATACATTGATACATGTTGTCCCTCATTTATAGGCTCTTGGGGGTATTGAGGAGGAAGAAGGCAAGGATATTCTGGGATTTGTGAGTCATTCTTTTCCTTCTCATAGTAGTGAAGGGCCTCCTTGTTTCCTTCTTCTTCTCACCGTCGCTCTCGCTTCGGTGGGTTTTAGCTCTTGGAGAGGTTCCAAAAGTTCCTCTTTCACATCCTTCGCTACGATCGAAGAGCTTTGAACTGCTCTAGGGGTCTCTGGTTTCTTATGGCTTGGGGGTTGAGGTAGAGGTAGCAAGTCCTTCCTTAGCCTCCTCTGTCCTTCCGGAGTTGGAAAAGTGAGGAGTAAGCACCTTTCTCGATGGGAGGGAGAACCCTCCTCTAGCTTTTTGAGTAGCCTCCGAGTAAGATATCATGGCGGCTCCCCTCCCAGCTCTAAAGTTTGACAATGCGCATCCATTCTTTTCCTAAGGTATTGGCTTTTCACTCAAGGTGGGAGAAAGTCTGTCTTGTTTGCGGGTCCTTGAGCCCCTTTTTAGGCTCGACTGAAGAAGGTTGGCTGCAAGTGTTCTTTCTCTAGGGAGTTCGGGAAATGTGTCTTCAAAGGTCACATCAAAAGACCATTCTGGCTGGGATCGATTATTCTGTCAAGTTAGTCTGTCAGTTCTATCTGCTGATACCAAGACTTCATCATAGTCATTTCCCAGACCTTGTCTCTATGAGCACTCAGTGGTGGGCAGGGGAATCTAGTGTGAAATCTTCCATCTTCCTCTCCCTCTTCTTTGTCAATTTCCATCATTTTTTCTATTCCATCTCCAAGAGGTAAGCAGATTGTTGCCTTCATTAATGAAGACTTGCTTTCTAAATCCATTGAATGGCTTAGTACCCATGCATTGATTGGTTTCCTCTTAGGGCCTAGATCTCCTCTAGCCTTCATTGAGAATTGGGTGAGAGAAAATTGTGTTAGACAAGGCATTAGTGTTACCAATGTTAGATTTTTAAGGAAAGGGTTCTTTGTCTTCCTATTTGAGTGTCCCAGCATGGCCTCCAAGGCTCTCAACTGCACCCTCTGAACTATCAAACACCAACCTCTCTACTTAGAGAAGTGGAAGCAAAACTTTAACCCTGATTTCCCTAGATCCACTATTACTCCTGTGTGGGTAGAGCTCCCAGATCTACCCCTCTCTCTCTGCAACCAACTAGCTTCCTTGTGCAGTGGTTTGGGTGAGGTACTTGGAGTTGATCATCCAACTAATAGTTCTATTAATCCATGTCCATCCTTTTCCATGCAAAACCTTGGCCATTGATTGGCTCTTTTTCTACCACTAATGGGAGCCATCCCTTTGATTTCCTTTTCCTTGTAGCCCACTCCTTCCTTTTGTGGTCGTGCAAAGTGCTTCTTATCTATAGTCTTTTTAGGAAAGCACTAGTCCTTCTCTAGCGCTTTAGTGACCACTCCTTCCATCATCCATTCCATGTGCCATTGTAAGATCCAAGGTCCACATCCAACTCCATATGTCATCCAATCATCAATTTGGTCACAAAGTTCTTGTCATCATCTCCTACAATCAGGGTTCTTCATACAAGCGCGTAGTTATTTCCAAAAATATAAACTCAATACAAAAATCTTCTAAAAAAATAGAGAAGGCCAAAGTCGTGGTTTTCTCTAGCTACTATCTTCTACCCTATTCATGCTAGCTACATGTGCACCTATCCGTGCTACTTTCTCCTACACATGTGTGCTATTATTCATGATCTACATTTCTTATCTGATACAAAAAGATACTAGTCGCACAAAAAAACCTATCAGTGGCTACAATAGCTGTAACCTTGGATGCCCCACCTCTCCAAAACTTTAATGTGCGCCAAAAGGAATTGAACCCATGACCTCCTTGTCCCCACCTGTGGTCCCTAACCACTAATCCAACCACCAATAATGTGACTACAAATGTATAGATTTTGAATATATTTATACCTTGCTAGACGTTTTTTTGGCCCCTCCCCCTTTATGGCTTGCAAAACCACCTCTAGCTTAGCAAAACCACTTGGGCCTCCATTATGAGCCCTCCACATAGGATGAGGTTAAGTTTCCTAATCCTCCCCTAATCCATTCCTTATGAGGCCCTTTTAAGACCCCATTTCTCCCCTAATGTAATGAACTTAATTTTTTTTTTGTATTTTTGAATTTAAGTTTATCTTAGATAATGTATTTATATTTTTAATTTTTAATTCATTTTACATTAAATGTATATTTAATTTAGTTTAAAATGTTTTAATATATATATATATATATATATATAGATATGGGGGGCTTACAAGTAGATTTAGCTGGTTCCTACATAGTTACACGAGAGTGGAGCATTGATATCTAACACCCCCCCTCAATGTTCACCTGCAAGTGAACTTACTTTTTCGGCCCAATGCCAAGTCGATGAAGATGCCTCTCCACCAAGTCTCTTCCAAGAGCCTTTGTGAAGATGTTCGTAGCATTCTTTGTAGTCAGACAGTACACTAAGTCAACCTCTCCATCCATGATGAGCTCGCGTACAAAGTGATATTGAATCTCAATGTGTTTTGTGCGAGCGTGGAGCACAAGGTTCGTTGCGATTGCCATGTAACTTTGATTATCACATGATAACTACGTAGGCTTGTTCTGCACTGCACCTATGTCCCCTAAAATCATCCTCAACCACATTGCCTCACAAGAAGCAAAACATGCTGATTTGTACTCAGCCTCGGTAGAAGAAAGAGCAACTGTGAACTGCTTCTTGCTGACCCATGACACAGCTCCAGATCCAAGTGAGAAACAGTAACGTGTCACTGATCTCCTACTGTCCATGTCTCCTGCCGAAATCCGAGTCACAAAATCCGGTCAAGATGTTGCCCTTGGTATAGGTGATGCCATAATCAAGTGTGCCTTTGATGTATTTCAGCACCCGCATCCCTGCCCTCCAATGGTTCTCCCGGGGCTTATTGGAAAACTTGCTTAGTACACCAGTTGCAAAACTGATGTCCGACCATGTGTTGCACAAGTAAATCAAACTGCCCACAAGACTTCTGTACTTCGCTTCATCCATCAGTGGTGATGAATCCTCATTTGAGAGCTTCACGTCAACCTCCATCTTGCACTCAGCCATGCCAAATGCCTTCAGTATCTCTCCAGCATACTTCAGCTATGAGATGAAGATTTGTTTTGGCTCTTGCCGAACTTCAATCCCCAAACAGAAATGCATCAGTCCGAGGTCTGTCATTTCAGACTCTCTTCCTAGCAAATGCTTTGTCTGCAAGATCTTCTCTTCATGGTTCCCTGTTATGACAAGGTTGTCCACATAAAGGACCATGATCATACACCTGCCTCCTTTGAAGATATACAAATTTGCATCAGATGGGATTCTCCTAAACCCGTTTTGTAGAAAATAGGCATCAATCCACTGGTACCATGCTCGTGGGGCCTGTTTCAGCCCATAAAGTGCCTTCTTCAGTTTACAAACTTTACCTTCTGAACCGGGGATCACAAAACCTGATGGTTGTTCCATGTATACCTCCTCCTTGAGATCTCCATTCAGAAAGGCAAATTTTACATCCATCTGAAACACAGGCCAGCTTCCCTGGGTAGCTAAAGCCAAAACACTGCGAATTGTGGTTAGTTGAGCTGTGCGAGCAAAAGTATCCTGATAATCAAAACCATGTACCTGTGCGAATCCTTTTGCCATGAGCCGAGCCTTGTACTTATCCAACGTGTGCCGTCGGACTTGTACTTGGTCTTGTACACCCCACTTGGTGCCGATTACCTTGCGTTTTGGTGGTCGATCCACAAGGTGCCAAGTGTTGTTCTTCATTATGGAGCCATACTCCGACTGCATAGCCTCCATCCACCTATCATCACCCTGTGCCCCTTCAAGACACTTGGGTTCTTCAGCACGGATCACCTCTATCATCAAAGCATAGTTGACCAAGTGTTCTTGCGCCCTTCTTTGCTCCTCTAATCTCTTGGACCGGCGGGGTTCGGATGGTTCGTCCTCAATGGTTGGAGGTTCTCTGTTGTCCAAAAGCTGCTTTATCTACTTCAAGAATGGCCATTGCCATTGTGGTTCTGTAGGCTCTTCTTCCTCTTCTTTATCTTGAATCCTCCCAAGCACCATTGGGGGAGTTAAGTTTGTTGTTGGTGGTTGTACTGGATGGATATCCTGGTCCTGGTTGTCTGGGAAGGAAGCATCCTTCTCCAATTGATGCGGCTGTTCTGAGAAGACCACATCACGACTTACTATTACCTTCTTGGTAACAGAATTATAGAGACAGTAACCCTTCACCTCTTCACTATAGCCCAAGAAAATACATGCTGTTAATGTGTTTGCTGGCAGCAGCTGAAGCTTGGCGTAGAAGGCTAAGCTTGTTGGGGCCGCTAGACACCAAGAGTCAGGAGTCGATTGATGAATGCTGCCCGCTATAGATATTGTTGGAGGTGCTGGGCAGCCATCACGGGGCCATCACTATGTAGAAGGCCTTTGAGGCTGCCTTTGAAGCGTTCGTTTGAAGAGAAGCTCATGCATGGGCATTTGTTGCAAAGGAGCAAGCTAACCTTCTCTCAAAATAAGAGACTCTCTCTCACAAAGAGTAGACTCACAAGAGGTCTCTCTTTTTCACAATGGAGCTCTCACAAAAAATTGAACGAAAATCTTCAACTCTCATGGACGGAATTCTTTCAACTGGAGAATGAAAGAATGAACACTAAAAGAGAACACTCAACCTCAATCTAAAACTTATCTAGGAGAACCCATGAACTCCTAAGGCAAGCCTATAATTGATCTAAGAGACTAGACCTAAGCTCTGATACCATGAGAAAACATGAATGCCTCAGGATCTATGGAGCGCTCTAAGGTGGATGGAACCTACGTGGAAACATGATGAAGAGAGTGCTCATGACATGCACCTCAAGTCAATTAGGTTCCAAGATAGATTAGCTTGGACTCGTAAAGAGAATCTTGAGATAGTGCAGTGCTTGATTGATATTACTTCAAATGAACCTCCCTTTTATAGGTGAGGGTACTTACATCCATTTGCTTGCCCACATGTGGGATATCTCCTCCATGCCATGTGGCAACTTTCCCTTTACTCATACCTTTGCCCTACATGTGCTCATGGCACCACAACTCTCAACATTCTCCTCATATGGGGGGCTTATAAGTAGAGTTAGCTGGTTCCAACGTAGTGACACGAGAGTGGAGCATTGATATCTAACAAGGGCCAAGAGGATGGACAACATTTAGAGCATGATTACTAACCTAGTGAAGACCCTAGCTAGACAGGGGGACCCTCAGGCATAGGCTGACTTGGTGCTCAAAAGAAATGAGTTTAGGATTCAAGAGCAGATTCTTCTAAATGACTCTAAAGTATACTTTAGAGATTGGTGGGCTGGAAAAGCTGACAGACCAACCTATAAGAAAATAATACGTCTGTCTCAACAGATAACAGGATCTCGTACATAAGAGAGAAAACAAGATAGTATGGAGAATAAAAAATTTGATTATTGTAGAACTGATACAATAGATGGCGCTGCCTCCCAACCGTGCACTCCTGTGAAAGAAGCTTCGATGGCATGCTCGAAATAGTAGAAGATGGAGGCTGGATGCTAAGGAATCAGGGTTGCTGTAGCCAGTGATAAAATGGGCTTCACGGGCTTGCTCTTATATAACCACCAGTCGTAGTCGGTTAGGCTCAATTGGGCAACCGACCTAGTCTGCCCAAAACGATTGACTGGGGGTCAGTCCCGAAATAGGCCATCGACCATACGATAGAACCAGTGTGCAAAATAGAGCAACTAACCTATGGTTTTTACCGTTCGTCCCAGAGCCAATTCGAGATCATCTAAGGCTCCAAACGGGCCCCTCAACCCCAGAGTGGGCTACCCTGGGAAATGCTCCATCTACCCTCAGTGCGGTCAGTCAAGGGATGCCTTCTCGCACTTGCATGTAACCTAGTTGGTAGTGTGCCAACTCTATCTAAAGCCGTCCAGCCATCAGGCCACACATGGCCCCCATCTGGTGTCCAAACCAGCACCTACCAGATAACCGAGCTACTCAAATGCCTTCTCCTCATATGGGGGGCTTACAAGTATAGTTAGCTAGTTCCCGCATAGTTACACGAGAGTGGAGCATTGATATCTAACACCCCCCCTCAATGTCCACAAGTGAACTTACTTTTTCAGCTCAATGCCAAGTCGATGAAGATGCCTCTCCAGCAAGTCTCTTCCAAGAGCCTTCGTGAAGATGTCCGCAGCATTCTCTATAGTCAGATAGTACACTAAGTCGACCTCTCCATCCATGATGAGCTCACGTACAAAGTGATATTGAATCTCAATGTGTTTTGTGTGAGCGTGGAACACCAGGTTCTTTGCAATCACCTTGCAACTCTGATTGTCACATGATAACCGCGTAGGCTTTCTGCACTACACCCATGTCCCCAAAATCCTCCTCAACCACACTGCCTCGCAAGAAGCAAAGCATGCAGATTTGTACTCAGCCTCGGTAGAAGAAAGAGCAACTGTGGGTTGCTTCTTGCTGACCCATGACAGAATTCCAGATCCAAGTGAGAAACACTACCCTGTCACTAATCTACGTCTCCTACCCAATCCGAGTCACAGAATTTGGTCAAGATGTTGCCCTTGGTATAGGTGATGCCATAATCAAGTGTGCCTTTGATGTATTTCAGCACCCATATCCCGGCCCTCCAATGGTTCTCCCGGGGCTTATTGGAAAAACTGCTTAGTACACCAGTCGTAAAACTGATGTCCGGCCGTGTGTTGCACAAGTAAATCAAGCTGCCCACAAGCCTTCTGTACTTCGCTTCATCCACCAGTGGTGATGAATCCTCGTTTGAGAGCTTCACGTCAACCTCCATAGGGGTACCAAGTGTCTTGCACTCAGCCATACCAAATGCCTTCAGTATCTCTCTAGCATACTTCAGCTATGAAATGAAGATCTATTTCGGCTTCTGCCAAACTTCAATCCCCAAACAGAAATGCATCAGTCTGAGGTCTATCATTTCAAGCTCTCTTCCTAGCAAATGCTTCATCTGCGAGATCTTCTCTTTATGGTTCCCTGTTATGACAAGGTCATCCACATAAAGGACCATGATCATACACCTGCCTCCTTCTCTGAAGATATACAAATTTGCATTAGATGGGCTCCTCCTAAACCCATTTTACAGAAAGTAGGCATCAATTCACTGGTACCATGCTCGTGGGGCTGTTTCAACCCGTAAAGTGCCTTCTTCAGTTTCCAGACTTTACCTTCTGAACTGGTGATCTCAAAACCTGGTGGTTGTTCCACGTGTACCTCCTCCTAGAAATCTCCATTCAGAAATGCTGATTTCACATCCATTTGAAACATGGGCCAACTTCCTTGGGTAGATAAAGCCAAAACACTGCGAATTGTGGTTAGTCGAGCTATGGGGGCAAAAGTATCTTGATAATCAAAACCATGTACCTGTGCAAATCCTTTTGCCACGAGCCAAACCTTGTACTTATCCAACGTGCCGTCGGACTTGTACTTGATCTTGTACACCCACTTGGTTCCGATTACCTTGCATTTTGGTGGTCGATCCACAAGGTCCCAAGTGTTGTTCTTCATTATGGAGTCATACTCCGACTGCATAGCCTCCATCCACCTATCATCGCCTTGTGCCTCTTCAAGACACTTGGGTTCATCAGCATGGATCACTTCTGTCATCAAAGCATAGTTGACCAAGTATTCTTGTGCCCTTCTTTGCTCCTCTAATCTCTTGGACCGATGGTGTTCGGATGGTTCCTCCTCAATGGCTGGAGGTTCTCTGCTGTCCAAAAGCTGCTTTACCCACTTCGGGAATGGCCGTTGCCATTGTGGTTTTGTAGGCTCTTCTTCATCTTCTTTGTCTTTTATCCTCCCAAGCACCATTGGGGAGTTCAATCTGCTATTGGTGGTGGTACTGGATGGATATCCTGGTCCTGGTTGTCTGGGAAAGAAGCATCCTACTCCAATTGATGCGACTGTTCTGAGAAGACCACATCACGACTTACAATTACCTTCATGGTAATAGGGTTATGGAGACGGTAACCCTTTGCCTCTTCACTGTAGCCCAAGAAAATACACTTCCGGCTCGTTGCTTCCCATTTGGTCCTGGTAGCATCAGGCACATGCACAAAACAATCACATCCAAAAACTTTGAAATGTGCAGCTGAAGGTTTCTTACCAAAAAAGGCTTGCAGTGGAGTCATACCATTCACAGCCTTCGTGTAGCTACAACTCAGGATGTAAACTGCAGTGTTACATGCTTCAACCCAGAAAGTCTTCGGCAAATCTTTCCCTTTTATCATACTCCGGCCCATTTCGCAGATGACGCGCATCTTGCGTTCTGCTACTCCATTTTGCTATGATGTATGTGGCGGGGGTTTCTGACTCTTGATTCTGTGACTTTTGCAGTAACTTTGGAATTCAGTTGATGTGAACTCTCCACCTCTGTCTGATCTCAACCTCTTCACCTTCCTCCCCATTTCTTTCTCGACCATTACATGCCATTCCTTGAACCTACTAAAAGCCTCGTCTTTAGTCTTCAAGAAGTATATCCATATCCTTCTACTGTAGTTGTTGATCAGCATCATTAAGTAGTAGGAACCACCCAAAGCTTCCATCTCCATCTTTCCGCAGAGGTCCATGTGAATGAGCTTTAGAGGAGCCTTTGCCCTGCTGGCCTCTTTAGGAAAGGGATGCCGATGTTGCTTGCCCATCATGCAAGCTTCACATACATCGGGCAGATCTGAAATTTCTAGTAGGTCTGCAATCATTCCACTTTTATGCATCTCCTTCAAAGAACTAAGGTTTAGATGACCAAACCTTTCATGCCACAGCTTAGTGTTCTTCACATCTGCTCGAGCACTGAAAGTTGAGAGTTCGTAAATGTTGTTGCACCGTGTACCTTTAGCAATGACCTTCCCTTGAAGATCCAGAATCTGTGCACCATTCTTATTGAATTGAACTTTGAGGTCCCGCTCCGTGATCGTAGAAATGGACAAGAAGTTCCTCTTGATATCTGGCACATAAAGAACATCAGACAACTGTTTTACACTCCATCTGACTTGAGAGCAATCGTACCTTTTCCTTTTGCTGGACATTTTGCATCATTGCCGATTGCTACCAGGATGTCATTCTCACCGGATGTAGAGAGGTATACTAATCCTTCTGACTGGTCATGTGGCACGATGCACCACTGTCAATGATCCACGGTTCACATCCGCAGGTACATGAACTGCCTCCATGCAAATCTCCTCAATTGCTATGAACAACTCTATTAGTGCTACCTGCGTGCTATTGCTAGACTCTTTCCTTACTTCGTTCTTCTCATCTGCAATCTTCTTTCGGCACTCATTCTGCTTGTGCCCTGCCTTGTTGTAATAGAAGCACTTGATCTTCTTCTTTCTCTTTTTATCATCAGAAGAAGATGGGTTACTAGAGTCCTTACCCTTACCTTTCTTTGATCCGGTCTAGAATGCGGCATCTCCTCCTCTAGAAGCATCGCACTAAAATCCTCAAAGTTGAGGGGCGGATTGATGTTCTGCGTATTCAGTGCCGTAACAAGACCATCTTACTTTGGTGGGAGAATTCGTATGCACCTTCGTGCTAGATTCTTGCTGGTGATGGTGATGCCAATCGTAGTCATCTAATCACGTAGATTCTTCACCCTGGTGATGAACTTCTCTGCCGCTTCAGACTCAGACAATTTTTTGTTCACGAGTTGAGTCTCCAAATTCTGAATCCGCATCTGATTCGTTGTCTCGTACTGATTTTTCAAGACCGTCCATGCCTCCTCCACTGTGGTGACATGTTGAATTAACGCCATGACGGAATCACTAACACTGTAGACAATAGAACACATCGCATCTGCATTTCTTCTTGTCCACGCAAGAATCTCATCCGTAGTTGGTACTATCTATTGTCCTACATTGGCTGGATTCGGTCTCGCAATCGGCCTCACGTCCACCCCAGTGGCAGTGTCCTAGAGCTCGTATGTGCTTAGGATGGTCTTCATCTTGAACTTCCAGAGTGGATAGTTAGAGCCGTCTAACTTTTTGCTTTCGTCAAACAGTGGGATTCATAGTCTTGCGGGCTAGGCCATCTCTCACAATGTGCTCGCAAACAGAAAACACACTACCAAATCTTCTTACTAGAGTCCAGGCTCTGATACCATGTAAGAAAATAATACGTCTGTGCTCAACAGATAAAAGGATCTCGTATGCAAGAGAGAAAACAAGATAGTATGGAGAATCAAAAATTTGATTACTGTAGAACTGATACAATAGATGGCGCTACCTCCCAACCATGCGCTCCTGTGAAAGAAGCTTCGATGGCATGTTGGAAGCAGTAGAAGACGGAGGCTGGATGCTAAGGAATCAGGGTTGCTATAGCCAGTGATAAAATGGGCTTCACGGGCTTGCTCTTATATAGCCACTAGTCGTAGTCAGTTAGGCTCAATTGGGTGACTGACCCAGTCCACCCAAAACGGTCGACTGGGGGTCAGTCTTGAAATAGGCCACCGACCATACGATAGAACCGGTGCACAAAATAGAGCAACCCAAGAGCCATTCAGGATCATCTGAGGCTCCAAATGGGCCCTGCAACTCGATATTGGGTTGCCGCGAGAAATGCTCCATCTACCCTCACTGCAGTCAGTCAAGGGATGCCTTCCCATACTTGCATGTAGCCTTGTTGGTGGTGCACCAACTCTATCTGAAGCCGTCCAGCCATCAAGCCACACATGGCCCCCATAAGCCACACATGGCCCCCATCTGGTGTCCAAACCAGGACCTACTCGATAACCGAGCTACTCAAATGCCTTCTCCTCATATGGGGGGCTTACAAGTAGAGTTAGCTGGTTCTCGCGTAGTTACACGAGAGTGGAGCATTGATATCTAACACAACCAAGGAGTACTTCAAAAGTATTAGAAGGAAAAGGTCTGAAGAGGTACCTCTTCTTAGAAAAGCTATCAACTACAGGTGGCTTGGCTTCGTACTATATGTATATGCAAACACTTTTTGGGCTATGAATTAATATACACTCCTCTTATTTTTATGGCATTCAATTTCCTTGTGCAATGTTTTATCAAAGAATTCTTTGTGATGTAAATGCTTTGGAGTTGTAATGTTTTATTCAGAATTGTAATCGTCGGCTTGTATATGTACTTCAATTTCCAGTACTTCATTCCTTAACTCATTTAATAATATATAACACATTACCAATAGCTATAGATGTGCATGGAATCGTGCAAGTTAAAATGTTGTTGGCTATAGGAATTCCATAGTACATTGTAGAAATGGGATTCCTGCAACCACACAAAATTCTTTAAAAAAAAAAAAAATCTATAGAGTATCTAAAAGCGGGTCTATTAGTGCTATTATAAGTGTGTCTTGCTATTTTATTAATTTTCTACAGAGTGTCTATTAGTGCATCTACTAGCACATCTAGACATACACGTGTCCCTTTGTTACATAGATGCGTGTTTAGATGCAGGTCTATAGACGCGCTAATAGATGTGCCCTTCACTTTTTTTTATTTCAAAAAATGCATTTGAAACTGTGTCTATGGATGCATTGTGTTGAGGGATGAGAGGGAAGGGATGAAAAGAGAATAACAGGGATGGAAGAAGGAGGCATGTAGAAAAGAGAAGAGAAGAAAAGAGAGGGAAGGGATGTAGAAAAGAGAAGGGAAGAAAAGGGAGGTATGGGATAATGAAAAGAGAAAAAAAGACAGAAGAAATAGGGGTGGATGTAGAAAAGAGAGAAGAGGAAGAGGGATGGGTGTAGAAAAGAGAGAGAAGGGATGCTAAGAGAAGGGATGTAGAAAAAAGAAGAGAAGAAAAGAGAGGGAAGGCATGTAGAAAAGAAAAGGGATGTGGGCAAGAGAAGAATAGCAACACGAAAGAGGGATGGATGTAGAAAAGAGAGAAGAGTATGGGAAGGAGAAGAGGCACTGAGTGTTAAAGAGAAGAGGGGTGGAGAGGGGAAAGAGAGAAATCCTACACCCATCTCATTTGCTAATGTTCAAGGCATTGCAAATGGCCAACATAGGACATAACATGAATTTAAAAAAAGAGAAAGGGAAGAGTTTTTTTTCTACAGCTCAGATTGTCTGGTATGGGGCGGATTACGTTGCTTGTGGATGCATACAGAAGGAAAAAACACACCCATTTTTCATAAGAATCAATGAGAATCAATAGAAGGAGACCAAAGCAAGGCACAGCAGACACAAGGAATGAATGAAAAGGAGAAACAAGGCAATCATGGAAGGAGATAAAAGTAAGGCATGGAGAAACAAGAAAGCAAGAGAAATATAGGATGGAAGAATCACTTACCTTGAAGGAATTTGAAGAGGAAGCTTGGCAGAGAGGAAGCAAGATGGAGAGGGAGCTTGGTGCAGAGGGAGCAAGGAGGAGACATGGCACAACAAGGTCGAGGGAGCAAGATGTTTGTAGGAATCGTATTTATAATGAGTCAAAAAATGGTTTAAATTTTGGAGTTTTTAGACTATTGGTATGGTAGTCGATATCATTGTTGGTCATGGAAAATGGACAGCGGTGGTATGGTTGTTGATTTTTTTTAATGCCTATACTGATGACCATATGACAAAAATAGAACACAAATATTCTTGGGCTCAAACTTTTATTTTGATTTTGATGAGTGGAACCTCATCAAATGAAGGCCTAATAACCAGGGGATCAGATCGGATTAGCTAGAGGTTGCCTTGTCCTTGCACATGCTACAAACAAGTTTGACATGAGTGTCATATGGTCATGCTCCACATGAGAGCATATGTCCTAGGAATTATTATAAGATGCTTCTCAACTTCCTGATGTTAATGTCTCTAAATCATCTATGAGTCAATGGTGTTTAAGTTTATGATTGCATGCATATTGCACACACTAACATTATTTATATAAACTATTATAGAGGATGAGGTAGAGGATGAGGATATCAAGAGAATACCTTCACCTTCCATGGTTGCACTTGACATGGCCATGCAATCAAGGAGATTAAAGTTACCTTCAAGGAGTGCTAGAGAGAGTCATAAATCACACTTGGAGCTTAAAAATAGTATCTCTAAAGTGAGAGAGAGTATAATCTCCTTGATATCCAAGACAACCGTATAGATGAGATAATGGATGCAATTCTTTGAGGCATGACATCACATGTACATGTGATTTCTGAAGTTCAAGAGCATCATGCAAGAGTTGCAATCAACACCTTTGTATGATCATGCTCGGATGTCAAATATACAAACCTGCCTTTTGATCCTAAATTTGCAAGCAGCATATGCTAGGTCATACACGAGTATTAAGGTTAGTATGTTATATCAATTGATGTTTGGATCTTATTTTAACAATTATTAATATTACATTCTTAATGTTTCTTGCATATATGAATTGCCCTAGGTTGCTCCAAAATATGTTGCTTGACAAAGTACCATGTTGCATCAAGGAACTAAGTAAAAAAGATGTTGAGAAGTGTTGGGATTGATTATAACACTTTCTACACTTGTCCTAATGATTGTATTCTTTTTCTTCATGAGCATGAGGATTTGATTAATTATCGAGAGTTTGGGGCACATAGTTATGGGTAGCACTTGCAAGGTCAAACCATCCAAATAAAGGTCTTGAGATACTTTTTAGTCATCACGAGAATACATCATATGTTTAGGTGTAATTCCATAGTAGATTTGATCACACAGAATGCCATGCATTGCTCCACTGATAATACTGAATTAAGGATTCATCAGATTGTGCTCTTGGGAAGAACCTAGATTACATGTGGCCAAACGTTTTAGTAGAGCCACATAATTGAGATATTTGGCTTGCAATGGATGGCATGATAAGATCTACCAGTGGATATGTGTTCTCTTTTGGGAGTGCTACAGTCACTTTGGAGCAGCAAGAAAAGAGATTGGAATAAGGATTGTATATGAATGGAGAGCATCCTCCACAAGGTATGAAGAGGCAATCAATCTTTTATCTTCCACAAGTCATAAAAAATGACAACAAAATCATGCAAATGACAAGTCAACTCCATTTTTAGAAAAAAGCTCAAAAATGTACATTTTTCAAAATTATAGGGACAAAATATACACTTCATGTGAAACATTTTTAAAAACTACTACTTTTATACAAAAAGAATGCATAAAATATTACTTACATTTTTACTCTAGAACCTAAAAATGTTTAGTATTATCAGTTGGAAAATGTGTTCTCTTCTTTAATTTGAAATACATGACAAATTACAAAGGAGAAGACACTGCTTCATTCAACTAAGAGAGTCATTAGAGCTTTTGCTTAAAAATACCGATTCTTTTTAGTACAATTGCCCATATATTCTTTATTCAAAATCCATATACAAAATTTCTACATCCTACAAATTAAGCAGGTGCACACATCGAAGAAATCCAAATATTTGTCTAAGAACCTCGATCATACATTCCCTTAATTGCATTGGTTGAAAGAATTTTTTATCAATTAACTTCCACATAAGTAACAAAATTGCCCTCATGGATAAGTTTTGTACGAATATACATTTCTAGAATAGTTGTTGTAGATAGCATGCTATCCACAAATTGATAGTTGGTAAAATTGATGTTACTTTAAGATCTAATATAATTTAATGAAACGCTTTTACATTGGGCTAGTGCATTGTCTAACAAAACAACCTTTCTTTTTATACAAAGTTGATCAAATGGTTGAATTTTAACATATTTTTATATTAAGATGTGTTGGTATATATGGAGTCCACAACCATAGAAGAGGTTTATTCAAAGAAAACATGTCTCTAGAATCAAATAGAAACCCAATGTTTCAAACGGTCAAATTGTAGTGTCATGATAAATTGTCATTTTACTTTGTTTCAATCTATTGGTTTGATTTAGAGCTCTAGCCTTTGCAAACATATAATGTTTAGTTTAAAAAGTCTAGATTTTGAAGTGTGAATGTGAAAGTAGTTGTTGTTTTGAAAAATTAATGAAAGTTTGGATTTTGGAATCCACAATGTTGACAAACATGAGAAAAAAAACTATTTTTCTAATAAAAGGAAATTTTTTGTTAACGTGACAATTTTCATTTGAAAAAAGATGAATTTTGATTCATGAACAAACAAAAATATTGGGCAAAAAATTGTCATGTAAAAATTTGGTCGAGGAAAAATTTTCAGATGAGATGAACGTTTTTTTCATCGATGGAATTATCAACTCATCGACAAAATTTTTCCCTGTTGATGGAATTTTCAACGCATCGATGGAAATTTTTTCTGTCAATGAAATTTGGGATTCTAGAATCCTGTTATTTCATTAATGGAAAGAAATTTATTTTCGTATGGATAGTTTTTCTTGGAATTACATTCATGTTTGCATTAATGGATATTAATGTTCGTTAATGACACTTCAAATTATTGAATCCAAATGCTCTCAACTATCGTGGGCTACCTGAAATTAGGAGTTGCAGTTGTTGCTAATCTAGCTTCATGAGCCATAGGTGGGGATCTATCTTTCATGTTAGTGTCTACACAAGGAGTTCTGGCATTAGATCCTACAACACTTGTACTTCCATCACTGTGTGTGCTTACATACTCTACTCCACTTACACCTTGACTTTGCCAAATTGATCTTCTTCAGATTTTTTTAGAAGACTACAACCTCTTTGTCAAGGTGCAAGCTATTGTAGCAGCTCCTCCTAGGGCCACACAATGATGAATGCTTTTTCTTGAGTCACCAAGTGACCCCTTATGCAAGGTGCTCCCCTGATTTTTTTATTTCACAATACTTGGATTTCCACTCAACGGAATCGCAAACATTAATGACAAATTCCCATTCTGGACCATGTGACTTACGTTCTTCCACCTATGCACATGGAATAGCACTTTGAGAGGATTGTGACACCAACATAAATCCTCAAGCCACATATCTTGGTTAACAACCTCACAAGTTGGTTCAAGCATTGGGATAGTGAGGGGATAGCGTGAAGAGAGTGGGAGAGAAGTAAGGAGTCTCACTTGGAGCTTTCTCACATACATGTAATGGGGGAATACACACAAAGGTAAAGGCTGAAAACAGTTTTCCTCTTCTTAGTTGTGAAAGCCAGAAGAACTCTCTCTAAGTACAAAAGGAATAGGTGAACCCTATTTGTGGGTCTCAAACCAAACTCAGCTAACCTAGGTGGCATACTAACTGAGCCACTAACTAGAGTACATAAAGATAGCTGTCATCCAGCTATTATTCATGGGCGGTGTACCAACCGCATCTGTAGATAACAAGTCGCTGACATAAATGCACAACGGTCACCCTGGCATATCACGAGTGGAGCTCGATATCTCAACACTCCCCCTCGAGCTCAATCCCAATTCCTGCACACCAAGCAGGTCTCTAAAGTTGCGTAGCTTCTCTGCGCCCAATGCCTTCGTGAATATGTCAGCTACCTGATCCTCTTTGCTGACATAAACTAGATTAATAAAACCTACTAGAACCTTCTCCTGCACATAGTGATAATGCACCTCAATGTGCTTTGTTCTAGCATGATAGATTCGGTTATTTGCCAAGCATATACTGCTCATGTTGTCACAATAAATGACAACTGGCCCAGATGCATATCATAAAGTAGCTTACGCAACCAAGCAACCTCACATGTAGCCATTGCTGCACCCCTGTCCTTAGCCTCTATGCTCGACAAGGCAATTGTAGGCTATTCTTGCTGCTCCAAGTGACTGCAGCACTCCCAAACGAGAACACATATACACTGGTAGATAATCTATCAAAAATACTACCAGCCCAATCATCATCAGTGTATCCATGCAACTGTATCTAAACCCCAGTCTCATAAAATAGTCCATACTGCAATGTGGACTTCACATACCTCAGTATGCGTCTAGCCGCATCCAAATACGGTTTCCTTGGAGCCTGCATAAACTGACTTACCAACACAATAGCATAGCTCAAATCTGGCCTGGTAATAGTCATATAAATCAAACTTCCTACTATGCATCTGTACATAGTAGGGTCTTCCAGAAGCTCACTTGCATTTGTGCTCAACTTCACATTCTGCTCCAAAGGTACTGAAATAGGCTTACAACCTGTCATCCCATATTTGGATAGTATGTCCAATCCATACTGCCTCTGCAAGAGCCATATCCCACTTGTGGATCTAATCACCTCAATGACCAAGAAGTAACGCAGCTCTCCCGAATCCTTCATCTCAAACTTCTGCTTCAATAGCATTTTCACATGAAGGATATCTTCATGATTATCACCTGTGATGATCAAATCATCAACATAAATGACAAGCAGCATAATGCCTTTCTCTGTTTTTCTCACATAACATGAGAAATCTGCCTTGGAAATTTAAAAGCCAATAGTGACAAGATACTGACCTATCTTGTCAGACCATGCTCTGGGTGCTTGATTCAAGCCATACAAGGCTTTCTTCAACCTGCAAACAAACTCAGGATGAACAGCATGAACATAACCTGGTGGCTGCTCCATATAGACCTCTTCTTGCAAATCACCATGCAAGAAAGCATTCTTTACATCCATCTGATGTAAAGACCATCCCTTTGATGTAGCCATAGTAATGACTGCTCTTACGGTTGTTATCCTTGTAACCGGATTGAATGTTTCTTCATAATCAATGCCATATGTCTATGCATACCCCTTGAGAACTAATCTTGCCTTGTATCTGTTCACAGAACAATCTACATTGTGCTTCACCTTATAAACCCACTTGCAGCCAATTGCATTCTTGTATTTAGGGAAAGGCATCGATTCCCATGTAGCATTTGCTTCCAAGGCATCCATTTCTTCATCCATGGCTTTCTCCCATTTTTCTTTTCCCATGGCTTGCTCAAAAGAAATGGGTTCTGGTTCATGTATCACTTTGACCATATAGGCATAGTGAATGGCTATAAATCCATCATATTTCAGCCTATCCACAGGATACCTAGCTCTGATAGACCTATGCAAAATAGGCTCACTACCAGGTGCTCTCAAAACATCCCTTGTCTTCCTTACTCCAGGTGTAACAACAGAAGGAATACCCAACTCATCATCAAGGCTCTGTTATGGGCCACTGGATTCACCATCCACATAAGAGTGACCTACATTCACATCGAACATGGGTTGATCTACTTTCTCTTTTCCTTTTTGTGATACTTGCATACCACTATCTGCATTGCTTTGAGGAGATCCTCCTAATCCAATCTGCCTGTCCATGGCAAAGTATGTGAACCATTGCTAGAGAACACTATAGGTCCACTAATATTTTGTGATTGCTGTTGTGAATTCTGTGCAGCATTACCATTTTGTGCATCTACATCATCAATCACATTTACTGGTTTATACTAGCTAATCATCTCATCAAAAACAACATCTTTGCTTATTGTAAACTTATGAGTAGAAGAGTTATAGCATCTTGGATCTCAACTCATCTGGCACATGAACATAGGCAATGCAACCAAAAACTTTCAAATGAGAAATATCTGGTTTCCTACTAGTATACCTCTCCTCTAGCATCATGCCATGTATTGCTGCAGTGGGAGTCCTGTTAATTATGTAGACTACTGTAGCAATTGCTTTAGCCCAATAATAATCTGGCAGGTCTTTTTCATTGAGCATGGCATGAGATACCTCTCCAATATGCCTGTTATTCCTTTTTGCAAGTACATTTTGTTGTGGGGTATGACTGCATGAATATTGTTGCTTTATGTCATGCTCCTCCAGGAACCTTGCAAACTCATTTGAGAGGTACTCTCTCCCTCCATCTGACCTTAGACATTTTATTTGCAGGCCTATTTCTTTCTCAACTATAGCTTTAAAAGCTTTGAAATGCCCAAACGCTTCACTTTTCTTTTTCATAAAATACACCGAAACTTTTCTACTGTAGTCATCAATAAACTTGACAAGATAATGGTAGCCTCCAATAGATGCAGCTTTAGTAGTCCATACATCAGAGTGGATTAATTCCAATGGCCTCTTACTCTCTTGAACATGTCTTGGAAACAGTTTCCTTGCCTGTTTTCCAAATTGACAGGCGTGACATACCTTATGCATTTCTACAACCTTGAACTTATGCAATCCTACAACAATATTTTGGGCCTGCATTAATTTAAGTTTCTGTACATTAACATGACCAATGCGTTTATGCCAGATATCAATATCTGCAACTACACTAGTCCCATGTGCAAACATTGCTTCACTTAATTCAAGAATGTCCGCATCCAATGTCAACATCCTGCCCTTCTTCTTCCCTTTTGCTATCAAGCGACCTTTATTTTTCATATCCTCAACAAAGCATCCATGAGGATTAAATCTGACCTGCAAGCCCTACTCAACCATTTGATCAATAGAAACCAGGTTCTTGATGACATTCGGGACATGAAATACATCAGACAAGTATTTCTTTTTCCCATCATGCATAGACAAAGCAATTTTACCAATCTACACAATAGGATGTGCAGTATCATCACCAGTCTCCACAAATCCTAGTCTTTCCATTTTCCTTGCATCCTGCATCCATTCTGCATGACTTGTCATGTGTTTTGATGCACCTGAGTCAACATACCACACATCATTGCTTTCTTTTGCACTTGTCAAAGAATTGGTCATGTGCTGCACCATAAACAAATGCTCATTTCTATCATCACCCTGTCTACTAGAGGATGCATAATTGCCTTGCTGCAATTTTCTAGTCATGATGTCATTTTGCTTTTTATAGCAATCTTTAACCATATGACGCATTTTACCATAATAGTAGCATTCAACATTGCTGTTTGCATTTTGGCCTCTCTACCATCCACCATGACCTCTTTGGCTCCCCTTGCCTCTAAAGTTACCACGTCCTCCTCCATAGGACTGGTTTTCTTGAATTTGCTACATATTCTGATTTCTGCCATGGTCTCTAGATCGGCCTGCTCTACCTCTTCCAGCATTTGAGTAGAAGATAGTTTCTTTTGAAGTTCCTTGTGAAGAAGGTGCACCACCGTTTCTCTGCTCTTCAAAAATTAGAAGAGAAATCAACTCCTCAAAATCAGTCCTAGTACTTCAATACCATAAGACTCCCATAAGATTGCTAATATTTATGTAAAAGAGAAAAATTATTTAATTAACTTCTTTGCAAAGTTACTCTAATGTCAAGTCATTACTCTGAAATGCAACAAATGGGCTAGTCATAACCATACTATAGGTGCTAACCAATGGGATGGTTTAGGAATTGACATTTAGCAAACCAACCTAGTGGTTGTAGCAAGAAATTTGTTGGGTTTGTGAATACATTTTACATGTATTTTGGGTTGGAGGAACAAATAAAATATACTTGAGATTTATGGCTCTAATGCTACAAAACTCACATAGGCTTTGACCCAACCTAGCAAGCTTTGAATGACTTGAGAAGCCATCATCTTGGAGCATCACTACATGGAGATAGATTCCCATGCCTCTCATGTGATTGTCGCATTTGTTAGCCGGCTAGATACTCATCATGTGTTGCATGGGACAAGCGAGTTTGATAGCCTAAGTTCTAGGTGGGAGCAATGATTTGTCCAATTTAGGGAGACTTTGAATGGCATCACATTGAATGTGGTGCCAAAGGAACCCAATTACTTGTCCAAAGGGAGACTCTGGATGGAACCACATTAAATGCATTTGTGGCAAATCACACTATAGTTTGAAGGAGATACAATTTATCAGTGAATTCAAAATTGATAATCAACACCTATTTCATTAATTTTGGACTTTTTCTATTGTTTTTGGACGAAGCCCAAAAATCTGTCCCAAATCAAAAGTTTACTTTGTGAAAATATCCTTCCCAAATCAAAATTTTACTTTCTGAAAATATTCTTCCCAAATCAAAAGTTCACTTTGTGGCACTATCATATTCACATAAAAATATTGTTTTTTCAATCTATACTTTTGCACCAACATGCAAGAATTTGAAATAATCCTATATTAGAAATTCTAGCTATATCTAAGCTATTTGTTAATTTAATTATTTTTAATATTTTTCCTTGACG
The DNA here is from genome assembly GCF_047967505.1 of Dipteris shenzhenensis. Lineage (NCBI taxonomy): Eukaryota > Viridiplantae > Streptophyta > Polypodiopsida > Gleicheniales > Dipteridaceae > Dipteris > Dipteris shenzhenensis. The sequence continues at coordinate 18,511,288 of NC_141618.1, read as the reverse complement.
TGATAAATTTGTAAATCCATGAAAGGAGACTTAAATATTTCATGAAAATAACATTGTCACTTGCAATATGCACAAAATTTTTAAAACTTTTAATAAATAGAAAAAAGACATAATGCCATAAGACCCAAATTTTGTATTGAACCAAAGAGGTATAATAACAACTATAGCTATTATTATATGATTACATTGAGAGACGTTGCTCTCAGCTAGATTCTTTATATCCAAAATGATATAGATTAAACATATGTTTACAATTTAAATTGTTGCTCTTAAAGAGCCTCAATTCGTGCCATCTGCATAATTTGACTCCCCATTGTCTTATTGCTCAATGTCACAACAGTCCCTTGCTAGGTGCCATCTGCATTAACTCCTACTTGTCTTGCCAAGCCTTGCCCCTTGGGTGCATTGACTCCCCATTGTCTTATTGCTCAATGTGATAGTCCCTTGCCAGGTGCCATCTGCATCAACTCCCTATTGTCTTGCCAGTGCAAAATACAGGTGCCATCTGCATTAACTCCCACTTGTCTTGCCAAGCCTTGCCCCTTGGGTGCATTGACTCCCCATTGTCTTATTGCTCAATGTGATAGTCCCTTGCCAGGTGCCATCTACATTAACTCCCTATTGTCTTGCCAAGCCTTGACCCTCAAGCCTTGACCCTTGAGTGACATCAAGTGCATATTTTGACTCTCATTTGACATAGAAGGTGCTGACTCTGATTATAATTGTCTTGAATTGGCTTCTTGCCTAGCACCCAAATAAAATCCTTCAATGGACTTTAATACAAAGCTTTAATCATGGACATTCTTCATTTGCGCTGTCTCCTTCTACTTCCTCCATGGCGAGCATCCTTAAAAATTCGTGTATATGCAAAATACTTTGCTGTGGTATTTTTATTTTTCGTTCTACCTCATATCCCATGTGCTTCTTTGATTTCTTTGCCCTTGAATGCCAAGACACTATGATTGTCTCCGTCGAAACTTGAGAGACCGCTTCATCATTTGGGACCCACTCCTTCATTATACAATTAGTATACAATGTGTTGTTATCCATATTCTCCTTCCTGCCCTTTGTCTCATACCATACCATTGTAAATGTTGGTCATCTCTTTGCACATAAACTACTTTTGTAACCCAAAACTTCACATTCTCATATTCATCATCCGATGGCCGAACCACAACAAAACAATCGACCTCTATATCTACTTGTGGCATAAACTCTCTCTTCTTCGGTCCACAATATGGATGTGGGAGTAATGATACAAATTCATTTTCAAAGACTGGAGCTGGGCGCAAATCGTTATGAACATTTGGCCAAAACATATTGCATTCTTCCTTGACATCCTTTGAGCCTTGCATTCTCTCAAGGTCCTTTATTAAATTTCGTGTCTTGTTAATTACAGTGGTAGTGTGTTCTCTCCAAGTAGGCTTCGAATCAGGATATTTGCGGAGCATTTCCTCTTTGTATGTAATAAATGCTTTTAATACTTCTATTTCACAGTTAGACCTCTCATTGAATTCTTGTATAGGAGCCCATGTTGGATACCTTTCCTTGTTGGGAATTGAAGTTAAGAGACTATAAGGTTCTTCAGGTTCCCACTTTGTATCATGAGAATACTGTTGCCATTGCATTATGGGTTTTTCATCTTGAAAAAAAAAACGAAAGTAGTGTGGATTGGTATGACCTGTCAATGCATCACCACCCGTTTGTATGAAAGGTAGAATGAAGCTCTTCCAATCATACATTCTTTCGAGCCTCTCACATACTGTACTTTCCTTACGACCACCAACTTGCTTGCCACATCTTCTTACCAAGTCATCTATTGTCTCCACCTCCTTGCATTTAAGGTCCCTTGAGACTGTGCTAAAAACTTGATCGATATCCTCATGTGTATGCCCAACATACAAAAATCCACATTCGACCTCATTGAAGATTCGATGAGCAACTAGCATGGAGCAGAATGCAAACATGAGTACATTCTTATTTTCTCGCGAGCAATTATCAGCTTGTATTCTCAAAGTTGGTGGTAGGCGACCTCTTTCTGGATGTACATTGCGAATTGCCTTCATAATAGATGTTACAACTTGATTGCTATCATGTAGATGCAAGGAATCAATCCATATATCTACAAAGAACTTAATTCCATGCACTAACACTCCACATAGATGTGTCTTTAGAAAGTGCTTTCCTTGTAATTTAGGTGGAGTGGCAACAAAACGAGGCAATGTTGTTGTATTCTGATCCATGCCATCTACAATAAGGCACATGTAGTCATCGGGATGCAAAATAGCTTGCTCCTTCCAAAATGCATATTTTTGTCTGGAATGTCGAATAAGGTCATGATGAGATTGTTGGTTTTTTTTGTATAATTCCCTTTGATTTGGACATGTTACACTCTCAATCGCTCGCTTTAAATCATTATAGACATTGCACTTTGACATTTTTTTCCTCCTTGGGATTTTAACATATCCAAAGTTCTTCTTCCAAAGAGTATACAAAGTATGAGAAGAAGCTACGGCATCCCCTCTTTGCCTTTGCTTTTCTGCAATAGAGTCAAATACTTCGAGCTTTGTCAAGCCCATTGGAAGGTGCATTTCAGTGATCGCATCACCGTTAGGGAGTTTGGTAGATATATGGGGTTGAGGTAAAGCATTTTCATGTATGAAGTCTTGCAAAATTGATGCTGCCCTGACAGTTGAGATTCTTGATTTGGACCTTTCTCTATTACCGTGAATGCTAAATTTGTTGCCGCCCTTTGCCTTGGTGACTAAATCCCAATATGTACCATGGGATAATCCAGTAATATTGCGATATGCCTTATTGCAAATCTTTTTTCCATTTACGAGAGGTTTTACCTTTTGTCTTGAACTTAGCCTTTTATTGTCATTCTGAAGAAAGCAAGAGAAACTTGTGAGAAGGTATTCATTTCTTTCGCTTCCTCTTCTTTGCCACACGTGTCCTCTACATTCCCTGATGTCTGCAAGATCAATGAAGCGCATACATCTTCGCTTGCAACATAGATATCCCAATGCATTTAACATGTTCTCCTCCTTCATTACTCTCTTCCTCTTTGGTTGCTTTTGTGGATCTGCCTGGATTCGCTTTCTCTTTATGCATATGTATGACCGTTTTCGTTCCTCGTGCACGTTGTTATCTGTATTTATGCACTTCTTCTCCTCACATTTGTTTGTAACCAAGCATCCATGATTGGTCATTGAAATCATCCAATGAACTCATCCAGATAAGATGTGACTTCTATAATTGAGTACATTGAAATCATCCACATTTGAAGTGATAGAGCCTGGCACATGGGCACCCTTTTTAGGTCCTTTGATATTGTAGTATACCTTGTCTTTATCATTGAAAACCACGTGCCTCTTTCTCATGTTTAAAAATTGCATGCTCCATCTCATATTCTTGCCTATCTCATAGTAGGGATCACATAAGAATGTTATGTTATCAACCATACCATCATCAGCGACTTTTAGAATCCTCATCTGTGCAAATAACCATTGCTCCACTTGTTCAAATCCCAATACTTCACCTTCTGTTATAGTCTTATTTGCAAATGATCTCATTTGTAAAATGTCCCCTATAGTAAAATCCAAGGTGGTGCACTTTGTATTCTTGATAATGTCTGTTGCATAAGTCTCATATTTTTCCCATGCTATAAATGATTTGTTGGATGTATTGTAGGGCATAACATCTCCAAGTGTTTCCATATCTCCACATTTATACTTTAGCTCAACATATGCGCTAAGAATCTTTGATACAGTAACTGCCACCTTATCTTCGCCAAGTCTTCGAAAGTGGCAAACTGAATTGGGATCACTATCATGGATTGTAGCAAATGCAACTACTTCTCTTTTGCTACATAAAATCACATCCATCCCTGGAACAAAATCTATAGCCATGTTCTTTGTGAGAGTCCTTTGCAAGCAAGCTGCAGTAGCAACAATTACATAAATATTAGTCTCTTTTTAATAATCTACTCATTTATTATAATTTTTAATTAGTACTTAATTTATTGGTGGGAGAAGTTATCCGATCAAGTACTCATCCGGTGGACACGCCAAGTTATCCTTTGCATGGTCGATCGAGCATTAAATACTATTTTTGCTCTAATGTCATGCACATCTGTAAAAAAACACGATGCTAGGTATGTTATCCGATCAAGTACTTATGGGATGGGCGCGCCACTTTGCATGTAAGTCAATTCCACCTAGTTGAAGGTTCTTTGCATGGTCGATCGAGCATTAAATACCATTTTTGCCTTAGTCTCATGCACATCCCTAAAAAAACACACTGTTAGGTGTATTATCCGATCAAGTACTTATGCGATGGGAATGCCACTTTGCATGTAAGTCAATTCCACCTAGTTGAAGGTGTGTACAAAGTATTATGCCCATCGGATATGCTTTGCATTGTCAATCAAGCATAAAACACCGTTTTTGCCTTAGTGTCATGCACAATCATAAAAGAACACGGTCCTAGGAGTGTTATTCAAACAAGTACTTATCGGATGGGGGCTTCACTTTGCATGCAAGTCCGTTTCAACTAGGTTGAGATGCGTGCAAAGTATTGTCACCATCGAATATGTTTTGCATGGTCGATCAAGCATTAAATACCATTTTTACCTTAGTTTCATGCACATCCGTAAGAAAACACGCTGCTAGGTGTGTAATCCGATCAAGTACTTATGCGATGGGAATGTCACTTTGCATGTAAGTCAATTCCACCTAGTTGAAGGTGTGTGCAAAGTATTGTGCCCATCGAATATGCTTTGCATTGTCAATCAAGCATAAAACACCGCTTTTGCCTTAGTGTCATGCACAACCATATAAAAACACGGCCCTAGGTGTGTTATTCAAACAAGTACTTATCGGATGGGGGCTCCACTTTGCACGCAAGTCTGTTTCAACTACGTTGAGGTGCCTGCAAAGTATTATCACCATCATATATGCTTTGCATGGTCGATCACGCATTATAACTATTCAAAAGTGGGATACTCGAGAATTGATTTTGCAGGGAAATGATAAGAAGGTGCGCTACAACATCAAAAGCCACAAAAAGGAATTTGTCAAGGAGGAGTCTTCAACATCAGAGAGTTCAAGCTCTGACTTAACCGATGAAGAAGAAGAGACAGGGTGTAGCTCCGAGGAGTCCAACTCAGAGGGTGAGGTGGAAGGAGTGGCCTTTGGTCTTTGTCTTAGTGCTAATCAGGATGAGTCAGGAAGGAACAAGGTGGTAATGCAAGAAGATCCTATAGAGACACTTCATGTGGAGGATGCGGAGCACACTAAATGACGCCAACACAATGAAGAGCTTCTTGGTGATTGTCTATCAGGTAGTGAGAAGCTCCAGTACTTGGATATGCTAGATGATTTTCCATGTCTCTTTGCAACAAGCTATTCACAGGTTCGACCAGTCACTCTTGTGGAGCACAAGATTGAGTTGAAGCCAGAAAGCAAGCCAGTTGTGCAATGCTTAAGGCGATTGGGGGTGATCCAAGCTGAGGCACTAAAGAAAGAGCTAACACAACTACTTGAGGCGGGATTCATCTTTCCTATTGATGATTCAGAATGGATATCTCCTATAGTTGTCACACCAAAGAAAGGAAATAAGTGGCGAGTTTGTGTGGAATTTCATCCTTTGAATGCATGCACTAAGAGGGATCATTTTCCTTTGCCATTTCAAGATGAAATACTAGACCAAGTAGCAAGGCATGAGATGTATTCTATATGTGATGGGTATTCTGGGTACTTTCAAATTCGTATTTGGGAGGAAGATCAAAAGAAAACATCATTTGTCACACCTTGGGGAGTTTTTTCTTACAGAGTGATGCCTTTTGGGTTGACCAATGCACCAGCTACATTTCAAAGGTTCATGAGTCAAGTCCTGGAGCCTTACTTGGGAAAGTTCATAAGGGTGTTTTTGGATGATTTTTGCATTTATTCTCGATGCATAGATCACATGGAGAAGTTAAAGATGGCCTTAGCTAGGATTGATGAAGCAAAAGGGTGTCTAAATCCTAGCAAGTGTCATTTGGCTCAAACAAAAGTAGTCTTGTTGGGGCATATTGTATCTCAAGAAGGCCTACAAATGGATCCTGACAAGGTTCAAGCAATCATGGCATTGCCAAGTCTTGAGAATGTCACTGGTGTTTGTAGAATTCTAGGAAAGAGCAAGTACTACCAATGCTTTTGTGATGATTTCATAGAGATAGTGCATCCCATGAATTTGTTGACAAGAAAAGGAGTTTCTTTCCAATGGGGTGTGGAGCAACAAGAGTCTTTTCAGCAACTTAAGGAGGCCATGAGTAAGGGCCCAGAAGCCCCCTGATTGGTCTCAAGACTTTTATATAAATCCAAGTGTATCTTTGCATTCAGTTGGTGCTGTATTGCTACAAAAAGGAGAGGCAAGTAGAATGCAACCCATCTATTATGCCAGCCGACAGCTTACAGATGTGGAAACAAGGTATGAAGAAATGGAGCAGCAAGCTCTCTTTTTGGTGTTTTCCATCAGAAAGTTTCGCTCCTATTTATTACCCCGACCATTTTTCTTCCTTACCTCTCAGTCTGTATTAGCATATCTAGCTCGCAAGCCTAATCCTGGGGGGAGATTTGCAAAATGGTTGTCAGAGCTTCAAGAGTTCTCTTTCTCTTTTGTCACTGAAAATATCACTAGGTCCACTATGGCAGATTTGCTCACAGGGAGGGAAGATCTAGGAGAAGAAAAGAAATGTAAGGAGAACATTAAAGATGAAAGAAATACACCACCAACAGCTTTTGTTTTGTATTTTGATGGGGCTTTTAGTCCTTCATGCCAACAAGGAGCTGGGGGGATAGTCTTGATGAATCCTGAAGGTCAAGAGGTATGGGCAAGAGGACAAGAGCTTCCAAGTATCACAACTAACAATGCAGCTGAGTATAATGCTTTGATTCTTGGTTTGGAGGGTTGTCTTCAAAGTCAAGTTAAAGAATTGGAAGTAAGAGGAGATTCTCAGCTTATTATAAAGCAAATGCAAGGGCATTACTAGACAAGAAGTCCTCATTTGAAGGAGCTTAATCAAAAGGCTATGGCACTATGTAGTCAGTTTGATTTTTGCAAGTTTGTTCATATAAACAGAAAAGAAAATCAAAGGGCAGATGAGTTAGCTACTCAAGCCATTGTAGTACAAGACCGGGGGGTAGACACTGGATGGTCTGAACTATAAGATGTTCAACAATATGTGGAAGAAGGCATGTTTCCTCGAGGGTTAACTCCACAACAGAAGCAAAGATTGGTTACTTTTGGCCATGCCTCCATAAGGATGTATATGAATGTCACGAATGGAACCTATCAGCTTGAGGATGTTGATGGCATGGTGATACCCAGATGCACCAATGATTCTATGCTCGACCACCTTGAGGGCCAGCAGACCCTCTCTGTACTCTAGAGAGGATCTGCTAGGGGAGGAAAGATGTGACGCCAAAATTTGATATTTTTAACTTGGCATTGATATTGTTTTTCTCTATGTTTGATAAGAGTTTGAGAAGTGATAGCCTAGCGGCTCTCACTTATTTCTATTTTCTAAGATATCATATGGGATTGAGAGGATGAGTGGAATGGATCATTGTAAATACCATGTGTTTGAATGATAAATACCTTGGTATAGGGTGAGAGTTATTTGTGTATGGGATATTATGGAGTTTTTAGAAAATAGGAAGAGTGAGTCATATAAAGAGGTGGGCTCATGTCCATGTGTTCCAATAATATAAGAGAGGTCACATGCCAAGCATGTGGAAGGCATGTGGAGGAGTGTGAAGTCAAGAGAAATCCTTCTAGAACTCCTATGTGGAATAAGGAGGATGTGGACATGTGGAAAAGAGAGGGTCCCTATGGGCTCCATGTGGGGAGACTCTTGACTTTCTCAATATTTTAAGAGTCTTGAGCATCTTTTGATGGGACACATGGCAAGAGTAGCCAAAAAGGACATGGATGGTGACATACGTGTTTATGTGATTGATGGGGAAAGGAATCTACAGGCAGTAATTGTAAAGGGTGAAGGAGGGTAACAAAATCTCTATAAAAGGTGCCCTCCTCTCCCTTGTTCATCAATCTCTTCCACCATTAGGCCTCATGTTGCTGTAGCTCTAGTCTCCTCAAGCCTCTTCCATGAGCCTTCTCTCCCTCTTGTAGATATTCTCTTATGTAGACTCTTGAGTCCATCTCTCTCTAGTTTATTCTCTCTCTATGAGTAGTCTTGGAGCTTCCGCTCCCTCTTGTATGTATGAAACCTCTTCTTCTCCCTTGTGTTTGTAGTGTTGAAGTGGATTCTCACTCTATTTGTAATGAAGGTCACTTCAGGTTCTCCCTCTCTTGAGTGTCTCGTCCCTTTTCTCTTTTAAGGCCTTGAAAGTTCTTTCTATTCGGCCGCTCACTGTACATACATGGTCCATTTGTTTCTCGAGCCACCATGCAAACTTCTTCCCCTCTTCTACGTGAAATCTATGAGGGGTGGATCGTTGATGAAGGTGGAGTCTTGAGGGAGCATCCTGCTCAAGCGAAATTAGCCTGGGGGAGGGTAGTTTTCATGATAGTTTGACCCCCTGTTAGTGTTTTGCTCATAACTTTCTGCTCGGTAGTCTGATTGTAATGAAATTTTTATCAGCACGAAGCTCTCTTAAGGCACATGTTTCTATGTGATCAGATTTTGAATTAGATACTGTTGCAAAAAGTTATGAGTCTCTGTGTCTGACAGTCTGTTTTCATGACAGTTTTTACCCCTGTCTAGTAAACTGTCCATAACTTTTTGGCCACTGCCTTGTTTCTTACGAAACATATATCAGCGCGAAGCTCTCTTTAAGACGCATGTCTCTTATACTTAGATCTTGAATCAGATACTGATGCAAAATGTTATGAGTCTTTGTGTTTGACAATCTATTTTCATGATAGTTTTACCCCCTTCCAGTAAACTATCCATATCTCTTCAATCGTCTGTCTGTTTTCAATGAAACTTATATCAACACGAAGCCCATCTCAAGGCGTCTCTTCGTGTGCTTGAATCTATGATATCATGTCTCTACTGAAAGTTATAGGCCTTTGTGTCTAATGATAGTTCATAGAGTGTTTTGAGCTAAGTATAAGGGTGTCTATGAAGGAGGTGCAATGTTTCCTCGGAATCTACCCATCCGACCCAATCAGCCCCTTCAAACTCATCGATATATATCAGTTCATGTCATGTTGAGCCGCAAGATCTTCTTTCAACAACGTATCGCTCTTCTCTTTGGTGCAGACTGGCTCGCTGAGATTATGGCCTCTGCTGATCCTTTCCTTCTCCCTATGCTTGATTACAACATCACTTGGGATGTTACCATCTTCATTCTCATCTGAGGGAGGAAAGCATGGTGTGGTATCTTGGCATAAAAGCTTCTTTCTAATGTTCCATTCTCAATGATAAATATCTTTGGCTGTCAGTTCGAAAGCAGCAGGAAGTGAAGAGGTGTGTGAAGTTTATTACCCTCAACTTCATGTCATAGTACTACAACTTAAAGACAAATTTTGTCGAATTTTGTTGAGCAATGAATAAGTTATGGGTCATGCAATATACCCATATACATAAAAGTCCCTGAACCTCACCAAAAAAGGATACATCCAAGCAAACAATGACCCAATTACATGTTAGTAGATAAATGTTTATGGACTCTTATGTAATAGTTTGTACTTGTGGCCTTTCTTGGATGCTTTTTGGTACCATACATCTCTAACTATGACATTGGCCGTATCATAGATTGGGTCCCGGATGATCCTAAAAGCTTCTTGGACCTTATATCTAGATTTGGTACATTGTAATACAAAGTATGTGTTATCATCCTCATTCTTCTCAAGTGTACCAAGCACTACAAAGTTATCTCCATGTTCTAGTGCATGTGGCAGATCATTGAATCCTTTCCCAAACTATGCTTTATAATTTGCCTTTCTAATGTATTTTCCATGAAGAGGGGAAATATGGCATAGCTACCATTGTTTTATAGTTGTAATTTCTTGCACTTTCCAAGATCTCCCATGATGCACACACTCCAAAAATAAGAAAGTTATCATAGTTTGAAAGAGAAGAGGACTTTTGGAAAGCCACATATGGTATGCAAATTGTGTTCCATCAATGGTGTAACAATCATATTATCTACAACGACAAGATTAACACCTATTTCATTAATTTTGGACTAGTGCACTGTCTAAATTCGTTTTGTGAGATAATTTTGGATAAAGCATTTAAAAAAAAGAGGCTCTTATAAAACAAAACTTTGAGTCAAAAAGTAAGATTTTAAAAAATCAAATTAGAAAAAATGACGTGACATGTTATTAAAACTAGAGTACATTAAAAAAATAGGACTTCATGTTGTTAAAAGAGACAAAAAGTAAGATTTTAAAAAATCAAATTAGAAAAAAAACTAGAGTACATTTAAAAAACTAGAGTACATTTAAAAAAAAGCATGACACATTTGTACAAGAAGTAGATCATATAACTCAAAGCCATATGGTGTTAAAAAACACCTTCCATTAGCTCAGCCTATAAGATGTCATCTTTGTCTCTCTTGTCTATTACATCTTTACATTAGAGAACTAAAAAGTATTGTGGAACTGTAGTTTCATTTCTTGTCTATTATAGTTACTTTAGAAAACACATAAGTCTATGGAATTAAATTTCATAGTTACTTTAAATTTCTATGGAATTAAATTTCCATCACTTGACTATTAAGTCATTAGAGAGAGCATATGTCCTCGAAAGTGCCTACTATGGCATTGGCTTCATGAAAACAAGCAGACTTTAAACTTGCAGGCCATGGCATCGCAAATCTCCTCACAACTTGTTTCGAATCTTCTGCCGACTTGTAAGCATTCAAAAACTCTTCTTTTCTCTCTTGGCTTTCCTCATCTTCACCATTTTTTTCAATACAGCTTCTAGCCACCGCCATATCTTGTACGAAAATTTAACTCGTTCGCATAAGAAGTACGTGATTAAAAGAAGCGAAAAAGAAAGCTAAGGATATTCACCTCTTCTGCTGAGTTCAAATCAAGCAGCCATGTGCGTAACATATCCTCCTCGAATGACTTTCCCTTCATTGGTCCATACAAAAGAGATCTAAGACAGAATTTGAGTTCAGTAAATGAAGTCGGGTAGTAACTAGTCATTGTCTTAGAGGGAAGTGGGAGAAGGAGAGTGAGGGAGCGATAGCCAGGGATGCACAGTGAGCTGCCCCTCCTTCAAGAGTGATAGAAAGTGAGGGAAGACGTAAAGTGAAATACGAATACAAGTTAATCAGAAGGACTAGGATGTACGAAATAAGAGAGTGTTTGTGGAAGGACTACGATGGAAGAATACAAGTGCACTAAGGCACGATGTGTTCGCTATGATAAGGATAAGGGTTGGAATAAAGTGAGAGAAGCATTGGAAATGCTCTACTTTAAGTGAGTGGAGACTATCCAACTGAATAAAATTTTGCAGAGCATTGGGAATGTTGTACTTTAAGTGAGTGGAGCATTGGGAATTGATACTTTGCCATGAAATATATTATAAATATTACATCATCACATATTCATATCAAAATTCTCATCACAGAAGGTCATATTTCATAATAATCACATCATCACACATTCATATCATAAAATTGTGTGCATGAAATAGATATATAAATATTATGACACTTAAGTAATAAGTCAGAAATTGGTGTATAGTCAACAAAAACTACATCATGATTCATACATTGCAACAAATAAATGTCAACCATAATATTCATGGAGTAAACAACATCATGAGAATATGCTCCTCATGCATATATACAAACACAACATCATACATGCATCACAACTCTTCTGATGCTTCTAGTGGAGACTGTGGCAACTCTTCTGATGCTTCCAATGGAGGTTGTGGTGCTTTAGATGTACACTCAGTCTCTACTTCTTTTGTAGTATGTAGTGCTTTTGGAGTAGACTCAGTATCCTCTTCCTTAAATGCAAGCAAAGGCTATGGCAACTCTTCTGATGCTTCCAGTGGAGGCTATGGTGCTGTAGGTGTACACTGAGTCTCTACTTCTTCTGTAGTGCAGTCTCCTCTTCCTTAAATGCAAGCTCTGATATTGCTTCAGTTGCACATTGTATTCTAATGGTAGTAATTAGGTCTCAAATGATTTCAGCCCTAAACAATTGTATATCCTCCTCTGAATATTTGAGCTCCAAAGAGTCTTCCGATGAGATCTGTGGCTTAAGTGAGAAAATTTCTTTGAAAATCAACATGCAGTTGTAGGCAACTCTCCACCCACAACTATGCCCATCTTCCTGCTCTACTACTAAACGGTTTTGGAAGTCTAGCGAGCCTTTGTACTGTCTTGTTTCTTTGATAGCAGATACCAACTTCTCAATCGACCTGCTCATCATGACATATTAAAAAAACTTAGTGTGTCTATTACATAAGGTACATAATATAGAAGTAACAACAGATTAATAGAATACTTACGTTTGCACTAAGCCATGAAAGCCTGCAATCGAGTTAACAAACCAATAATAGTTGTCTTCAAGGTCCCAAACCACCAGACTCCAATGTTCCCTACACGAATAATTAAGAACCATTATTATTTAACACAATGTTGCCAGTATAAGATGAAAATAAAGGTTGCCATGATACTTACATCTCGTGATATGCCATAAATAGGACTCGCATGCCATGTAAATGTAAAGGCTGTAACCATTTACAAACATCAGCTATCGTCTTTCTGCTATCGCTAAGTATAGGAGAAAGGAGGGAATCCAACATATACACACGGTTTTGTACGGCTCTACCAAATTGTGAGATAACTATACTGCACCAACAAATAAATGAATATTAGTTTATGAGATTTAATCAAAATATTGAATTATCAAGCAGAGAAAAAGTTTTTATTAAACCTGAGAATGGCCATCATAATGTTGTTATTGACCTCATTTGAAGATCTAGAGAGGATTGAAATCTCCTCTCCCCCAAATTCAAGAATACTGAGGTCTATGTTGAATCATAACCCTAACATTAAAAGAGCTTCCCAATTCTTCCAATGAAGCCATGTTTGTAGAGTTATGTTTGTAGAGTTGAGGTCTTCTATCCCCTTTGACTCTTTGACGGCATTCATTTCGCACTCCTCTGAGCCATTATCTATTTGCCTTGTGGGAGGGTCCATAATGTCGCCCTTAATGATTGCTCGAATGGTACATGTTATAAATGCATAGAGATGAAAATCCATATATGTTGACAGTGTGGTGTCATTTTGTATCTCAAAAATTTGACCAAGTACCAAAAAGCAATTGTAGCCCACCCTCCATCCACAATTATAGATGTGGCTATTCTCTTGATGTGATACCTGACATGTTATATACTCTATTTGTTGTGCCAAGTCACATTGCCACATTACTGTGTCGATAGCACCTACTAACTTTCGAGCTGATCTGCACATCAAAACATATAACAACAATGAATATGTGCATTGCATATCAATCTACATGTCAAGAAGTGACAACAAGTGAAGTCTATACTTACTCTAACATAGTGCCATGGACGGATGGGACGGATGTCATTGAGTTGGCAAAGAAGCACTTCTTAGCAAAGATGTCCATGACTACCAAACTCCAATGTGAGCTACATTATCAATAAAGAATAATTACTATGTTTGAGACAATTCTAGCAATGCAATAGAAAAAGCAAGTAGGGTTTAATGCTTACTTCTCATAATATGCTGTAAAAATAACTCGTGCATCATTCATAGGAAGGTGCTTCAACCACTTGCAAACATCCTCTATGGTTTCTTCTTTGTTGCTAAGCACTTCCGAAATACGAGGATCGAGCATATATGAAATGCTTTGTATATTTTGCGAAAAATTTGCTATAACATTACTATATTAAAAAAAAAAGTATTAGCTTCTTGGGTTTAATCAAAATAAGCAAAGTATAAAGCCAAGGAAAAGGCTGCATCAAACCTGAGGATGGTTGTAATGACTTTGACATTAACCTCTCTCTTAGGATTCAAGAGGATTGAAATCTCTTCTTTACCAAATTCAAAAAAATGAGGTTGTTGTCAAATTAACAACATACGGTGAATGAACTTCTAATCTGCTCCAATAGATTCATATTTTCATGACTCATCTTATTGAGAGAGTAGTCTACGTCGTATTCTTCTTCACTTGCTATGTCTTCTACATCCTTCTTCTGCTATAAAAATATAAAAAAGTTATGCGATGTACACATCCCAAATAAAGGCTTAAACAAGCAGATAAAGTTTCATACATGCTTTCATTAGAGTGAGTCTCTCGTGGGTCAGCAAGAGCTTTGGGCATAGGAGCATAAGGGAGACTAGGTTCATCTTTGACTTTGGAAGAGCTGGTACTTCTCTCCTTCTCTCTAAACTTTCTCTCTCTCTAGTTCCTCTCTCTCTTTCTTTCTTTCTCTCTCTTCAAATTTTTTATTAAAAAATCTAGATAAAGAATTAATCAAAAAAATTTGCAAGTACCTGGAAAGTTTGTAAGTTTGCTCTTTCTTGCTTTCTTGCTCTTCCTTCCTTGCTTTCTTGCTCGTCCTTGCTTTCTTGCTTCAATGAATGAAATGAGGGGAGAATGAATGAAGAAGGAAGGCTATATATAAGAAAAATTAGGTTTTCCTCCTCCTCTCCTATTGGCTTTCCATTCCTTCCCTCTCTCCTATTGGCTTTTCATTTCTCCCCTCTCCCATTGGCTCCCATTACTCCCCATCTCCCATTGGACCCCCATCCCTCATCCCAATCTTCCATTGGCCCTCCCCCCATCGATTTCTTCTTCCTCCCCCATTGCCACCACTCCCATCCCACATTTCCACCACGTCCCATACTCCTCCTATTTCCCAAAATCCCATATTTCCCCATCTCACCCTCCTCTTTTTCATCCCCTATTAACTCCCCTCACTCATTTCACTCCCTTATTATCCTACTCCCCTATTGCCTCCCTCTCTCCCATTCCATTCTTCCCTCCCCACTCTCACTTCCACTTCCCATTACTCACTTGCCATTTGAAAACTATTAATATATTATTATACTATTTTTTATACTTATTATCATACACCCCTATTACTTCCCTCTCCCATTTCACTCCTCCCTTCTCACTCCCACTTCCACTTCCCATTACTCACTTGCTATACACATTTGAAAACTATTAATATATTATTATATGATTTTTTATACTATTTGCAAACTTACATGTGGGCAAAATCACAGGTGTCAAAGCAATCCTATTGTGGTCATACAACAACTGTGCTTTTATTCAAGGGCGTATTTATCCTCATAAACAAGCTTATTTTAGCTTTTATTTTGACACAATACTCAAGGTATGAAGTGCATAATTTGTGTACTAGGTGTTTACTTTGTTGTATCAAAATTGTTTGCCACACACACACACATATACACATACCGAGAATTTTTTAATATTATCGCATCTACATTTCTCCGATGGGCACAAAACTTTGTACACGCCTCAACCTAGGTCGTATTGACTTGCATACAAAGTGGTGCACCCATCCCATAAGTACTTGTTCGGATAATACACCTCGAAACATATTTTATGATGATTGTGCATAACACTAGGAACAAAATGGTGTATAATGTGCGATCGACTATGCAAAGCATATCCAATGGACACAAGACTTTGCACGTTCCTCAACCTAGGCAGTATTGACTTGTTTGCAAAGTGGCATCCCCATCCAATAAGTACTTGTTTGAAAAATACACTTAGGATCGTGTTTTTTGACGGTTGTACATGACACCAAGGCAAAAATGGTATTTAATACTCAATCTACCATGTAAAGCATATCTGATGGGCACAATACTTTGCACGTGCCTCAAAAGCGGTGGTATGGTATTCCATGCAAAGTGGAACGCCCATTCAATAAGTACTTGGTATGATAATACACCTAAGAGCGTGTTCTTTGACGGATGTGCATAACACTAGGGGGAAAACCGTGTATAATGTGTGATTCCCCATGCAAAGCATAATCGATAGACATAATACTGTGCACGCACATCAACCTAGTTGAAATTGACTTTCTTGCAAAGTGGCTCCCCCATCTGACAAGTACTTTTTAGAATATCACACCTTGGACCATGTTTTTTATTGGTTCTTGTCCATGACACTAAGGCAAAAACGCTGTTTTATGCTTAATCGACAATGCAACGCATACCCAAACTTTGCACACATCTCAACCTAGGTATTATTGACTTACATCCAAAGTGGCGTGCCCATCCCATAAGTACTTAGTCGAATAACACATCTAGGACCGCGTTTTTTGACGGGTGTGCATGACACTAAGGCCAAAACAGTGTTTAATGCTTGTTCGACAATGCAAAGCATATCTGATGGGCACAATACTTTGCATGGGTCTCAAAAATTGTGGTATTGCATTGGATGCAAAGTGATACATGCATCTGATAAGCAGTTGGTCGGATAACACACCTAAAAGCGTGTTTTTTTATGGTTGTGCATGACATTGAGACACAAACGGAGTTTAATACGTGATATACCATGCAAAGTACATCCGATGGGCACAATACTTTGCACCCACCTTAACCTAGCTGTTATTTAGTTTCATGAAAAGTGGTGTGTCAGTTAGATAAGCACTTGATCCGATAACACACCTAAGACCGTGTTTTTTTACAAATGTGCTTGACACTAAGGCAAAAACGGTGTTTTATGCTTGATCAACAATGCAAAGCATATCCGATGGGCACAATACTTTGCACACACCTTCAACTAGGTTGAATTGACTTACATGCAAAGTGGCACTCCCATCCCATAAGTGCTTGATCGGATAACATACCTAGCAGCGTGTTTTTTTACGGATGTGCATGACACTAGAGCAAAAATAGTATTTAATGCTCGATCGACCATGCAAAGGATATCCGATGGGCACAACACTTTTCCTATGCCTCAATCTAGGTCGTATTGAAATGTTCTCAAAGAGGCACACCCATCCGATAAGTACTTGGTCACATAACACACCTAAGGGTGTGTTTTTTTGCGGATGTGCATATCACTAGGGAAAAAATGGTATATAATGCATGATCGACCATCTAAAGCATATCCGATGGTGACAATACTTTGGACGCGCCTCAACGTAGTTGAAACTTACTTGCATGCAAAGTGGAGCCCCCATCCGATAAGTACTTGTTTGAATAACACACCTACAGCCGTGTTTTTATATGACTGTGCATGACACTAAGGCAAAAACGGTGTTTTATGCTTGATCAACAATGCAAAGCATATCCGATGGGCACAATACTTTGCACACACCTTCAACTAGGTGGAATTGACTTACATGCAAAGTGTCATTCCCATCGCATAACTACTTGATCGGATAACACACCTAGCAGAGTGTTTTTTTACGGATGTGCATGACACTAAGGCAAAAATGGTATTTAATGCTTGATCGACCATGCAAAGCATATCCGATGGGCACAATACTTTTCCTATGCCTTAACCTAGGTGGTATTGAAATGTTCTCAAAGAGGCACACCCATCCGATAAGTACTTGGTCAAATAACATACCTAAGGGCGTGTTTTTTTGCATATGAGCATATCACTACGGGAAAAACATTGTATAATGCGTAATCAACCATGCAGAGCATATCGGATGGTGACATTCATTTGCACACATCTCAACCTAGTTGAAAAGGACTTGCATGCAAATTGGAGCCCCCATCCGATAAGTACTTGTTTGATTAACACACTTAGGACCGTGTTTTTTCATGGTTGTGCATGACACTAAGCCAAAAACGGTGTTTTATGCTTGATCGACAATGCAAAGCATATCCGATGGACACAATACTTTGCACACACCTTCAAATAGGTGGAATATACTTACATGAAAAGTGGTACACCCATCCCATAAGTGCTTGATCGGATAACATACCTTGCCGCGTGTTTTTTTACGGATGTGCATGACAGGAGCAAAAATAGTATTTAATGCTCGATCGACCATGCAAAGGATATCCGATGGGCACAATACTTTTCCTTCACCTTGCGTAGCCAAGGCCTTCCCAAAATCAATGAATAGGCACGTGCATCTGGCTTGGTAGGGATCACCTGAAAAGTAGTCGGCACAGAAATTCCACATACATCCACTTCTAGATTCTTCACAACTCCCAAGGTCTTAACCCTAGTGTTGTCAGCCAATTTGATGCGATAAGGAGAGGTAGTACTAGAGTATTTTAAATCAACATCTATCATGGTCTTCTCACTCATGACATTAATCGATGCACCTCCATCAATGTACACATTAGAAATCACTTGACCATCAATGATCACATCAACCATAGGTACATCATCACCAACATCTATATCTACCTTTTGAACAACAGGAATGGCACTTTTCTTCTTTTTCTTCTTTGACACTCTTGTGCTTGCTAGTTTTCCCCATTCCTTCCGTAGTTTTGGAGACAAAGCAAGTAATTGACCAAAGGTGATATGAGCTTCCTTTTCTTTAAGGTCGGACAACAAGTCATAGCTTCCAATTCCTTGTCCTAAAGGAAAGTCTGACTGGCTAATTCTCCATCTAGATGCCTTCTTTTTCTTACTACGGTGTTCCTCTTCCTGATGTTCCTCATCTACTTCTTCCTTGCTTTCTTCTTCTTCTTTTGCTTTACCACGCCCCTGTTTAGCTATCATTACCTCTCTTTCCTCATCCCCTGAAGAAGCTTCTAACAAGGATACTTGTTTTTCTTCTTTCTTTCTCAATCTAGGACACTCGGGGCGATAGTGACCTTTTTCATTACATTCATAGCAAGTGACCCCACTCCTATCTCGAGGCCTATCTTCACTCTTTGGTGCTCTAGGTTGTCGTGCATTAACCAAATGCAATTTCAAATCAGCAAACTCTGCCATCAATTAGGAGATATTATGATCTAACTCAGAGGACTTTGGTACTTGAGAAGTGCCCATTACCTCCACCTTAGAAGTTGAAGCTGTTGAAGACACAAAAGAGGATTCGATCTTTAGAGAAGCTTCTTTCTTGGTCGCAATGCGAAGCGCCTCCAGATATGTTGTTGGATCTTTACTCATTACTTTTGAGCGAAGACGAGGCTCCAAAGCCATAACAAATTTGCTCATCTTTAAGTGCTCCATCCCTGAGAGACTTTGAGGGGCCGATGATGCAGATGCCATAGCTCGCAAAGCTACCCTTTCATACTTTGTCCATAAAGTTTCATATCGGATTGCCAACGCAGAGACCAACTCACTCTCTCCTTGACAGAACCGGTCCAACTGCAACATCAAAGCATTTGGTGACTCCACTGCCCCAAATCTCTGCTTCATTGCTGCCACCACTTGGTCCCAGTCCTCCTTGGTAGAGTCTGGCAAGGCCTCATGCCAACTCAAGGCTACACCTTCAAGAAAATCAGGCAAAATCTCCGCCCTATCCTTCGTGGACCATCTAGAAAGCCGGCATCCTCGAACAAAATCCCGAAGATAAGACTTCGGGTCTTCCCCTTGGGTCCCTCGAAACACTGGAATCTTCACCATGATGAAACACAAAAAGAAAACACCAAGATCCAAATAATATCCCAAATAAGATCCGAACAAGATCCCACAGAGCCTTAGTATACCAAGACTAACTTATTCTGCATAACCACTTGTTGAAAACCCTCCACAATGTGATCCTCAACAAAATCTTCAAAAATAAGTGACCAACCAGCACCATGAAAACATTGTGTATACATGCATTCTAGAATCACCCTTCTCACAATAGGAAGTGCACATAAAAGCTTCAAGATATTGTAATCTTCATCATTTGCACAGCAAAAGAAGTTAAAAGCATTAAGAATCACCACTCCACTGTTATAGTCGAAAACTACCCAAAGACTCAACTCTTCTTCACACCAAGCTGCCAGTGCATGGAACAATCCCCAATTTATCATTGTGCCTGCTGTCGACATTGTCGATTCACCAACATATTCAACAGTGCAAACATAAAGGATATGACCATGGTGACTGTGTGAATAGCTTGAGCATCACCTTCACAATCTTCAAGTTCTCTTAAACAGGTTGCAATCTCTTCTAACGGAGTTCTTCCAGGCATCTTCTTTATCACATCAGAAAACACATGCCTCTTCTAGGCATAACATGCAATCAAGTACACCCGAGACTGTTTAGTAAGGTGGGATGAATCCAATACCAAACATACCTGGCGTCTCCACCAAAAGATGTGACATGAAGTTGGGGGTAATAAACTTCACGCACCTCTTCACTTCCTGCTGCTTTCGAACTGACAGCCAAAGATATTTATCATTGAGAATGGGACATTAGAAAGAAGCTTTTATGCCAAGATACCACACCATACTTTCCTCCCTCAGATGAGAATGAAGATGGTAACATTTTAAGTGATGTTGTAATCAAGCATAGGGAGAAGGAAAGGATCAGCAGAGGCCATAATCTCAGTGAGCCAATCTGCACCAAAGAGAAGAGTGATACGTTGTTGAAAGAAGATCTTGCGGCACAACATGACATGAACTGATATATATTGATGAGTTTGAAGGGGCTGATTGGGTCGGATGGGTAGATTCCGAGGAAACATTGCACCTCCTTCATAGACACCCTTATACTTAGCTCAAAACACTCTATGAACTGTCATTAGACACAGAGGCCTATAACTTTCAGTAGATACATAATATTAGAGATTCAAGCACACAAATAGATGTGCCTTGAGATGGGCTTCACGTTGATATAAGTTTCATTGAAAACAGACAAACGGTTGAAGAGATATGGACAGTTTACTGGAAGGGGGTAAAACTATCATGAAAATAGATTGTCAAACACAGAGACTCATAACATTTTGCAGCAGTATCTGATTCAAGATCTAAGTACATAGAGACATACGTCTTAAAGAGAGCTTCGTGTTGATATATGTTTCATAAGAAACAGGGCAGCGGCCAAAAAGTATGGACAGTTTACTAGACGGGGGTAAAAACTATCATGAAAACAAACTGTCAGACACAGAGACTCATAACTTTTTGCAACAGTATCTGATTCAAGATCTGATCACACACAAACATGCGACTTAAAGAGAGCTTTGTGTTGATATAAATTTCATTACAATCGGACTACCGAGCAGAAAGTTATGAGCAAAACACTAACAGGGGGTGAAACTATCATGAAAACTACCCTCCCCCAGGCTAATTTCGCCTGAGCAGGATGCTCCCTCAAGACTCCACCTTCATCAACGATCTACCCCTCATAGATTTCGGCTAGAAGAGGGGAAGAAGTTTGCATGGTGGCTCGAGAAACAAATGGACCATGTATGCACAGTGAGCAGCCGAATAGAAAGAACTTTCAAGGCTTTAAAAGAGAAAAGAGACGAGACACTCGAGGGAGAACCTGAAGTGACCTTCATTACAAATAGAGTGAGAATCCACTTCAACACTACAAACACAAGGGAGAAGAAGAGGTTTCATACATACAAGAGGGAGCGGAAGCTCCAAGACTATTCATAGAGAGAGAATAAACTAGAGAGAGATGGACTCAAGAGTCTACATAAGAGAATATCTACAAGAGGGAGAAAAGGCTCATGGAAGAGGCTTGAGGAGACTAGAGCTACAGCAGCATGAGGCCTAATGGTGGAATATCTACAAGAGGGAGAAAAGGCTCATGGAAGAGGCTTGAGGAGACTAGAGCTACAGCAGCATGAGGCCTAATGGTGGAAGAGATTGATGAACAAGGGAGAGGAGGGCTCCTTTTATAGAGATTTTGTTACCCTCCTTCACCCATTTACAATTGCTGCCTGTAGATTCCTTTCCCCATCAATCACATAAGCACGTATGTCACCATCCATGTCCTTTTTGGCTACTCTTGCCATGTGTCCCATCAAAAGATGCTCAAGACTCTTAAAATATTGAGAAAGTCAAGAGTCTCCCCACATGGAGCCCATAGGGACTCTCTCTTTCCACATGTCCACATCCTCCTTATTCCACATAGGAGTTCTAGAAGGATTCCTCTTAACTTCACACTCCTCCACATGCCTTCCACACGCTTGGCATGTGAACTCTCTTATATTATTGGAACACATGGACATGAGCCCACCTCTTTATATGACTCACTCTTCCTATTTTCTAAAAACTCCATAATATCCCATACACAAATAACTCTCACCCCATACCAAGGTATTTATAATTCATACCTATGGTATTTACAATGAGCCATTCCACTCATCCTCTCAATCCCATACAATATCATAGAAAATAGAAATAAGTGAGAGCCACTAGGCTATCACTTGATACTCAAACTCTTATCAAACATAGAGAAAATCAATATCAATGCCAAGTTAAAAATATCAAATTTTGGCGTCACAGTACACATTCCAAATTGAACATGAGAGCAATAAATTATCGAATAATGATTTGAAACGAGACCGTTAAAGCATTACAAATGCTTTGTTGTATGTGAAGCATGAATCCTGAAGACTGTAGGATATAGCCATTTATTCAAAAGCATCAAAATTTTGTTCTATACATACATGCAACCAAGTAATCATTCTAAAGTACACTATGTGAGCTTCTCCTCAACCCAAGGTCACACCTAAATGAGATCAAAGAATGGGTTAATGGGCCTCCAATGTTGTGCTAAAGTGATGCATACCCATTTGAGGGCACCCTCCATAACTTTTTTTTATTTGTTGAAAATCAAAACGGATTGAAAAATTGGAATCCAAACTATTGGGACTAGTGCATGGTGGTCTTAAAACATTGATAGTTATTGGTATTGGTATCTAGATTCACCCTAAAATGGAAGAAGTTGGAAAAGTGTAATTTTTGCATGTGCAAAGATATTTTAATAAATCCAACACTATTTACAATTTTGAATTGTTTCTTTTTCCTTGCTCTTGCTTTCTATATAGCTCATAAGCATGCCAAAGGTCATTGCATTTAATAATACACAGCATCAAACCCGATAGCATGCCCTTTGGCCTATTTGTATTTTCAAGCATTTTAGGCCACATTGCACTTGTTTGTGATATCCAAGTTTATTGACGTGTATCGCCGAAGGTGGGGGGAAACCGGCGGCTAAAATTTTGCTACTCCCATGGATTTCAAATTTTCACACCTCCTGCCCATCAAATCTTGAAAGATTAAGTACATGCAACCTGCCCCTACCCTGCAAACACCCTGCAACCTGCACGCACGCACCGACTTTGGTGTGCCATTGTCTTCTTTTGGGTAAGTTGTCATCTATTCTTTGTTTGCCTCATGAGCTAGCTTCTGTGGGTTTATACTAGACTGATCGTGGCCATGGCATCAATGGAAACATGCAGCTTGCCATGGCTTGCAAGAGAAGTAGACAAAGGCTACGAGACAAGAAAGCCAGAAAGCTAGGTCAAGGCATAAGGAACAGAGTGCGGGTCGAGGAAAGTGCTAGCATGGTATCAAATCAGCAATGGAAGACACTTTTGCAATATCTGCAGTGGGAGAAACAATGAGAAGAAAGAAGACTCCTTGCAGAGCAGCATCAAGAAGCGGTGGTCGATGCATGCATTTGATCATTGCCATTGGAGCGAAGAACACAAGCTGTGGTGTTATGATTGGTGGGAGCATTTGAGGCAGTAACATCAGGCCATTCAGGTGATTATTAGTGTGACATGAAGTTGGGGATAATAAACTTCACGCACCTTTTCACTTCCTACTTCTTTCGAACTAAGTGATGGAGATATTCATCATTGGGAAGGGGACATTAAAAAGAAGCTTTTATACCAAGAGACCACCCCATACTATCCTCCCTTAGATGATAATGAAGATGGTAACATCCCAAGTGATGTTGTACTCAAGCATAGGGAGAAGGAAAGGATAAGCAGAGGCCATAATCTCAGTAAGCCGGCAATCTGCGCCAAAGAGAAGAGCAATACGTTGTTGAAAGAAGACCTTCCAGCTCAACATGACATGAACTGATATATATCAAGGAGTTTAAAGGGGATGATTGGGTCGGATGGGTAAGTTTCGAGGAAACATTGCACCTCTTTCATAGTAGATACCTTTACAATTACCTCAAAACACTCTCCTAAATATCATAAGACATAGAGGTCCATAACTTTTAGAAAAGACATGATATCAAATATTATAACACATATTGAGATGCGCCTTGAAATGGGCTTTGCTCTAATATAATTTCATAAGAAATAGAGAAACGATCGGAAAGATATGGGTAGTTTACTAGGGGGTAAAAACTATCTGCAAAAGAAATAGTCACATATAGAGAATCATACATTTTTGGTTTGACATTTAATACAATAACTAAAGAAATAAGATGATTCTTCTTGAAGAGAGCTTTACTCTGATATAAGTTTTGTCCAAATCGGACCATCGAGCAAAAAGTTATGAGCAAAATACTGACAGGGGGTCAAACTGTCATGAAAAACACCTACTCCTTCTACTGGTGCCAACTTGGGAGAATACTACCTCCATGCTTAGACTTCATCAATGATCCAGGTCCCATAGAGGTCACTTAGGAGGGAAGGAGTAGCTCCCTTTATGGCTTGGGAAATACATAAACCATGTATGCGCAATGAGTGGCCGAATAGACAACACTTTTGAGCACTTTGGAAGAAAAAGCAATGGAAAAAGGGAAGAGACACTCAAGAGAGAGAACCTGAAGTGACCTTCATTACCAATAGAGTGAGACTCCACTCCAATGCAACTCAAAATACTACAAACACTTCATTACCAATAGACAGAAGAAGAGGTTTCATACGTACAAGAGGGAGCGAAAGCTCCAAGACTACTCATAGAGAGAGAATGAACTAGAGAGAGATGGACTCAAGAGTCTACATAAGAGAATATTTACAAGAGAGAGAGAAGGCTCATGGAAGAGGCTTGAGGAGACTAGAGCTACAGCAACATGAGGCCTAATGGTGGAAGAGATGATGAACAAGGGAGAGGTGGGCTCCTTTTATAGAGATTTTGTCACCCTCCTTCACCCATTTACAATTGTTGCCTGTAGATTCTTTTCCCCATCAATCACATAAGCCCATATGTCACCATCCATATCCTTTTTGGCTACTCTTGCCATGTGTCCCATCAAAAGATGCTCAAGGCTTTTAAAATATTGAGAAAGTCAAGAGTCTCCCCACTTGGAACCCATAGGGACCCTCTCTTTTCCATATGTCCACATCTTTCTTATTCCATATAGGAATTCTAAAAGGATTCCTCTTGACTCCACACTCCTTCACATGCCTTCCACACGCTTGGCATGTGATCTCTCTTATATTATTGGAACACATGGACATGAGCCCACCTCTTTACATGACTCACTCTTCCTATTTTCTAGAAACCCCATAATATCCCATCCACAAATAACTCTCACCCCATACCAAGGTATTTATCATTCAAACACATGGAATTTACAATGATCCATTCCACTGATCCTCTCAATCCCATATGATATCTTAGAAAATAGAAATAAGTGAGAGCCACTAGGCTATCACTTGATACTCAAACTCTTATCAAACATAGAAAAAAACAATACCAATGCCAAATAAAAGATATCGATTTTTGGCATCACACCAGTCTCGAGTCTTCACAAGCTTTAGCCTGCACCCTAAAGTTCATAGAGTAACAACCCTACGATGCACGCAGGATGCTCTCTAGCCTAACAAAAAGTAAAAGGGGTGCATAGCTTAGATCAACTAGTTGCAAAGAGGGCGACGTTAGCTATGTTGGTGTCCCCTGAAGCAAAGGAGAAATGGTTTGGGCACACATTGTCAAAGATGTTGTCAATCAAAAGGACCAAGATGGCTCTAGTGGTTGAACGTAGAGCGGAAACAATGCACGATCATCCCAATCTGAGAAGTCTGTGGGCTTCAACAGAATGCAAGAAAAGGAGAGACAGTTTAAGTGCGGAAGTCATTGCCACAATGATGATGTTTTGGCACAAAAATACGAGAATTTCTCCAAATAGAAAGGACATTTGTAAGAAGCGGATGGGATGCAAGGTGTTTGAGGAGCACATCATACACATGGGATGCAATGTGTTTGAAGAGCACATCATACACATGCTAAATACAATGCAGGTTAGTGGTGCCTAAACCACCCCAATGGTTATTTGTGATTGAACTTTGGGATAGTTTACTTGTTTTTATTTCTTAAACTAGGCTTGGACTAAATGTGATTGTCCTAAACCAGCCCGGTGGTTGGAACATCATGCAACCGTATGTTGGTTTAGCTCAATTGCCAGTTATGTGATTGTCCTGAGCCAGTGTGGTTGAATAGACATTAGTTGTTGTCTAGCTCGGTGGCATGGTTGAGTAGAAATTAATAGTAATATATTGTTATTTTACTAAACCCGCCCGGTGGTTGGAACATCATGCAATCGTGGCTACTTCAGCTCAATCACCAGTTATGTGATTGTCCTTAACCAGCGTGGTTGAACATACGTTAGTTATCGACTAGCCTAGTGGTTGAAATTCTTGTGTTTCTTAGTACTTAAATTCGTTAAATTTAATTTTTTACTATTTGGGTCATATACCACTATTAAATTGTGGAATTCATAAATGAAAAGCAATATTTTGTTATTTTCTAATGGTAAAATTCAAAAATAAAAAGCAATATACTTGTTATTGTCTAATATATGAAGTTGAGACCGTCAGGCTAAACCATCTCGATGGTTGAAACTGTGAGAGTGTCCTAAACCAGGCAGTTGAAATTGTGACTGTACTAAACGTGTCCTAAACTAGCCTACTGGTTGACCATCCTAAACCAGCCCGGTGATTGAAATCGTGACCGTCCTAAACCAGCGCGGTGGTTGAAATTTGTTTTACTTCATTATATACTTTAATTAGACTGTGTTTTGTATTCTTTTAGTAGTAGCAAAAAGGGGGCTCATTGTCCTATCATTCTTGCATGTTGGGTCAGCAGAGGGAGTTCTATCTCAAGTTTGTGGATCATAATCTGAACATTTCAATTGGGTAGAGGAGCTTTGAGCATTGTAATCCCTGGTACATCAAGAAACTCAAAGACGGGAATGTTTGTTGTTGCAAAATAGACATAAACTTTGACCTGGCTTGGCAAGCTATGAATGACTTGAGATCTGGTCCTGTTGGAGCATTGCTCCATGGGGATTGATGCCCATGCCTCCCCAATGAATGCGCAATATGTAGGCCACCTGGATCCTAATCATGTGTTGCAAGGGAGGGCAGGCTTTGTAGCCTGAGGTCTTTGTGGGAGCTAGTGGTTTGTCCAAAGGGAGACCATGAGTGGCACAGGATTGAATGCATTTGTGGCACATGTAAGCATTGCAGTTTGAAGTTGAAGAAGAAGACATTCAATGTTTGTCCAAATGAAATGAGGGAAAACAACCACGTTGCTCTAAAATGGAGGAGATTTGAAAATGTTAATGTTGAAGGATCTGATAAAAAGAGATGGCTACTACCATATAAGAGCACCCATCCAAGGGAGCTTGTAGGTCACGTGGTTCAATCCATCCCAAAATATGTGCTTCACAATTTCACAGCCAACTAGTAGGATAAGCAGTTTAGGACGTGCCTTGTCAATTTTCCCTATGACACTATTGTATTTGTCATAGATTTTGCAAAAAATTATTCTTTTCAAGAACAAGATGAGATACAAAGTGCTCTCATTGGTACAACAAGCACATAGCAGCTCTTGTGCATATCACGTATAGTCATTTGCTTGATTCTTCCATGCCTAATGCCAATCTGCTTGTGTTGACTCATAAGAGTCCAAGTCACTGTAACACACTTACCATTTCTATATTTCATATGATATGGAGCATGACACCCTATTTGTGCAGCATGCTTTTCTATTGCATTGGGAATGGCTGAAAAAGAAAAATCCCCATGGAAAAAATATAAAACAACATTGAGTGTGGTCAAATGGTGCTGCCTCTCAATTTTAATTAGCACGTGGGATTCTACTTTGTCTCTTGGTTTAAATCCCTTACCAGTCTAGACATGATGTGCAATTTCTTTGGGTGTAGCCATGGCAAGGGTGAACATGATGGATGTGGTGCTATTATTAAGCAAGCTCTGTTTAAACACCAATTAACATGATTGCGAGAAAATTAAAGGAGTTCATGGTTTGCACACCATATGGGGCTTTTCAAACAACCAACTGATTAAAGCAAGAAAACTTTATTGTTTTTGCAGTATAATCATAGGGGATCATGACGATTGTGAGAACATTGCAACTGTGAAGACATGGGAGCGAGTTCAAGTTTTTCCTCTTCGTTCATATGGAGTGACAAACAATGGAGAGACAAACAACTCACCATAGTTTGGGGAGCATTTTGATGACCTCACTGACTATCTGGAAGAGGGGGATAACTTTGTAGTTGTCACAGATTCTGGGGAGAACGAGGAAGATGGCCCATACTTTCTGTTGCACTACACAAAACCTAAGTACAAGGTTGACAAAACATTTGAGGATAATTGGGGAACAACCTATGAGAAGTGGGATGTAGTAGTCGAAGCTTTTTAATACAAAAAACATTCATAGGATCAAGACTATGAATTCGTCCAAAAGCCACCACTTCATTCTTCTTATATATCACCAGATCCATACCCTTTGTTAGGGTGAATACCTGTTTTATGTACAAAAATAGATTAGCAACTCAAAAAAAGACACAATGAATAATCATTGAGCTTATTATTACTTAATAACTTTTATATCAAAACTAGCAGAGAAGGCATTAATCCTAAACTTTACATCCTAAACTTTAAACAATTAATACCAAAACATCTTAACCACCGTAAATCCTAAACTTTAAATATTTAATTCCTAAACCCTAAACCCTAAATCCTAAACTCCTAAACTCTAAATCCTAAACCCTAAACCCTAAACTCTAAATCCTAAATGCTAAATTCTAAATCCTAAACCCTAACCCTAAAATACAACCAAAATTTAATAAATTCTTTTGATTTGTGCAAAAGGTTGGATATATCCCCCAACCTGTTGCTCAAGCAATAGGTTAGGGGATATATCCAACCTGTTGCACAAATCAAGAATTTTCTTGATTTGTGCAACAGATTGGATATACGTTGGGGGTGCACCCCCAACCTATTGCTTGAGCAACAGGTTAGGGGATATATCCAACCTATTCCACAAGTCAAGAATTTTCTTGATTTGTGCAACAGGTTGGATTGAGCAACAGGTTGGGGGATATATCCAACCTGTTGCACAAATTAAGAAAATTCTTAACTTGTGGAACAGGTTGGATATATTGAGTAACAGGTTGGGGGGTATATCGACCTGTTGCACAAATCAAGAAAATTCTTGATTTGTGCAATAGGTTGGATATATCCCCCAACCTGTTGCTCAAGCTACACCCCCAACCTGTTGCAGGTTGGGGGATATCCAACCTGTTAAGAAAATTCTTGACTTGTGGAATAGGTTGGATATATCCCCCAACCTGTTGCTCAAGCAACAGGTTGGGGGTGCACCCCCAACCGTATATCCAACCTGTTGCTCAAGCAACAGGTTGGGGGTCCACCCCCAACCGTATATCCAACCTGTTGCTCAAGCAACAGGTTGGGGGTGTACCCCCAACCGTATATCCAATTTGTTGCACAAATGAAGAAAATTCTTGATTTGTGCAATTTTTTTGATTTGAGCAACAGGTTGGGGGATATATCCAACCTGTTGCACAAATCAAAAAAATTCATTAAATTTTGGTTGTATTTTAGGGTTAGGGTTTAGGGTTTAGGGTTAGGGTTTAGGGTTTAGGGTTTAGGATTTAGGATTTAGGATTTAGGGTTTAGGATTTAGAGTTTAGGGTTAAGGGTTTAGCATTTAGGATTTATTGTTTAGGAGTTTAGGATTTAGGGTTTAGGGTTTAGGAATTAAATGTTTAAAGTTTAGGATTTACGGTGGTTAAGATGTTTTGGTATTAATTGTTTAAAGTTTATCCAACCAACCGTTTGTGTAAAGCCTTAAACAAAGTTTAAGGCTTTTGCAAAGTATTACATATTGTAACAAAGATAAGCAAGTATGCTAAACCTCTTCCAAATTCTATGGTTTTAAATACCTACCTTACAAATACATTATCTAATTCTTCATTCTTTGACTAACAAGTATTATACACATGGAAGAAAAGCATACATGCTAAAAGCACTTGTGTATTTTAATATTTCCTTATTTTTTAAATTAACTCAATTCTTTGATTGACTATCTTTTTAAAATTTAAAGGTTATTAGTATATAATATACATAATTTTAAAATGTTATTAATGTATAATATTAATAGTTTATATATTTATTTAAATTTATACAATAATTACATTATATTTATATTAGTTTTTAAGTTAATTACATATAAATATAATTACATTATATTTATATTAGTTTTTAAGTTAATAATGTATATTTTTATTAAAGCTAAAATTTAATATCTAGTTAATAGCAGGAAGAATATTGTAGAGATTTTTCATAATAGATGGTCTGTACATGGGACTGTGATGTAATTTTCTAATCCATGCCAAAGATTTGCATTTTACATCTATGAAGTAGTAGCACTTATCAAAGCATCTCGTGCAACTCTCATATTGATCCATCTATATATGCAATGGCATAATAAATAAGAATATCTACATCCCTAATCTCATGAACCATGCATCTTCCATCAATAAACTTAATGACCAGACAAGACCTAGCAACGATAGATGACAAAGCCAATTCTAGCAATGGAAAAATTTGATAAGAGGTACTTCTCAATTCCAAATATCCATAAAACATCAGAGGGTATAAGTGTCCCACTAATCATTGTGGTGAGAAACATCTTTCCAACTCCTTTTAATAGGTATGAGGAGTTGTTTGCACATGTGATATTACCTCCATGAGATGCATTCCCAAGGGAGGTAAAACATACTATATTGTGAGGTACCTTTGCTTGCTAGTAATCATCGACATATGATAGTGAAGTGCATGTATCATGCAAAAAAGATGGATTGTAGCTACACATCACTAAGAATGTCCACCCAGTTGTCATCATATGCATAAGTGTGTGTAATTTTTTTTAATTCCTTTCTTATCCCCATTAGATATGTTAATAGAATCAACCATTACCATACCTTCATCATTCTTCATTTTCTTCTCAACTCACTTCTTGCATTTGCAGATCTAATGTTCAGACTTCTTGCAACAATTGCAAGTAACCTTCTACTTTTTGTTACTCCTGTTCTCGACATCCTTGCAAGAAGTGTTGGTGAAAGTAAGTTTGCTTCTATTTCCCCATGGGGTTTCCCTTTGCCCTTATGCCCTACAATTAAAGCCTAACCTAAACCATTAAACCAATGTTGTTTTGCATTGAATGTCTCCTCTTTTAGAATTAAATTGACAAGCTCATCACAAAAATGAATACATCTTTCCTTCTAGACATAAACATACATATAGTCATGGAAAAATCTTGAAATAAATCTCAAGATCATGGGAACCAATGAAGCATTTGCAACAAAGTCATCCACATTGGCTAATTGTTCCTTAAGTTCTTTGCCCTTAGTTAAGAGTTCATCCACAATGTCTCTCTCATGCATCTTAAGATTCTCAAGTTGCCTTCTCAAAATTCCGATGTGTATAATTCATTGCACATTTGATACATTCTAGCAAGTGTATCCCAAGTCTCCTTGGATGTCCTCTATGAATGGACATGCAAAATGATTGTCTATCTCCAACACAATGCATTCAAGGCATGTGTATTGGCATCTTTATGAGATATTTACCATCCATCTAACAAAATCTACTATAGGTAGTACATGAGAAATAGATACACCTATCTATAGCTATCACAAATACTCTTGATGTGAGAGACCCGTAAGAGATCTAGATGATGAAGTAGGGGCCCCACCTCATGTAGCAGGGGAACTTTTGTACCACTAACCACACTCCAGATCCCTTTTGCAACCATTACATGATACATATTATAAGACCAAAAAGGGAAATTGGTCTCCTCAAGTTTTTCCTATGTTGCAAGCATCTGGAATACATCACTTTGTACCAATTGCAATGAGGCAACATGCATAGATCCCCAAATTCACTACATCAACCTTAAAGGCAATTCTTTACAAACCAATCAACTCCCAATCTGTGCTCCTAAAAATGAAAGCTGATTGATGACACCTAATATATAATCCGCAAGGCACGAGGGCAAAGAAATCTCCACATTTTAAAAGGCAAAATGTGCCAAAATTGAGCAAATTTATGGACCAATTCCACACTTGTGGACATCCTCTAAGGAATGTTCAACCAAATCAATCAAAGCCCCAAATTTTGTTGAACAATTCCTCAAGAGAATTCCAAACTTTCTCACCAATATTTGTGTTTGTAGGAAGAATTGTTTGTTGTGGTTAACTTTTAAACAACAGTCAATGTTTTCTATCAATATTTGAGTATAGGAAAAAAGATATGGACCAAATGTAGTCGACCCAGTAAATTTAGACAATGGCTTGTATGCTCAAAAATGGAAAAGTAATCCCTCTACTAGGCTTGAACCATGTGGCCAACCAAGAGAACAAAGGTGGCTTGATCTATCTAGGGACAACCAAGAAAACAAAGGTAGTGTCTTTTGTTGGAGAAAAGGAGCAATTTTTGTTCTTTAGGTCAACCTAAAGGCAAGGCAATGCAGTGGTGGGTAGGAGATAGCCTTTTCCAAGCAATGGAAAAATTAGGGACGACCTTATTTGTATAAATGGCAGGTTTAATTAAAATATATATGGCCTAAATTATGACATCTAATAGAAAAATAGGACATTTCTTAAATGCATGCACCTGCAACAACAAATGAACCGACAAACCAACTAGTAACCAAATTCTAGTCCATGTGTTGACCAATAGAAAGGGAAAAAAATCCAAGATGGATACTCCAATTTAGTGATGTCAATTCAAAAAGAAAGGGAAACAAATTTGAGATGGATGCATTAAAATTTTAGCATGGTCCAATTGCTAAGATTGTTATCTCTAGCTCTAGTGGTGGTAGCAATAGCTAGAGAGTTGATGACCTATGCAAAAAGATCTTCCCAAATACAATGCTACCAAGCAGTTAAGGAATGGGCTATGTATAGAATGGCCTAGTCATCCTCAACAAAAAATTTCCATCAAGATCTCAAGCAAAAAACACATGTAGATCTTAGTTTCAATTCCTCTTTGGAACAGTAGTAGATTTTAGGCATTAAGATATACCATGTTAAATGCAACAAGATTTTCTAAAATTATGACTATTATTTGTTCTAAGTCATGAAGATCTTAGAAATATTAATCAGTTGGGTAGAGGCGACAAGGTAGAAGCAAGCTCTAAGTCTAAAAGCTAAATCTCTAAATATCCAAGAGTGTGCTCGGAGAGTGTGGGCTAAGGCTAGAGGGGACCAACAAGTTACTCTAAGTGTAAAATCTAAATCTCTAAATATCCAAGCTCTAAGTCTAAAAACACTAGATTGGAGAATTTGGGAATCTCTCAAGTCCCACTTTCAAGGGTTGAGATGTGGCAAAAAATTGAACCCTTCTTTAAAACAATTGTGTCTTGCTAAACAAGTATGGTTCTCCTATGGCTCATGGGATCTTTGTGTGAAATTTGTGGTTTCACACATGTTAGTAATTGTGAGCTACACAACTGACTAGATTTTAAATGAGTTGTTATTGTGACTAGCATAAGCGAGCCACAATCGAAGTCAAGTATTTCTCAATAATAGATTATAAACAATAATATATAGTATAGTAATTTACAACCATGTGTGGATTGTTATAGTTTGACATCAAGGAAGTTCAACTCGCACAAAGACTAATATGTATATTTTATCGATATGAAAGTAGTTACAAGTCGACCCTCCACTAGCATACATATGTTTTCTTTAAGAAATTTTTACATATTTTATCATTTTTAAAAACTATACAACTTATGAAAACTAAAACTATATTTTTATTGATATTTCAATCAAAAGAATGTCAAAAATCCTACTGCTATTTTTTTAAAACAAGAGAGCATGAATGCTCAAGTGTAGTGCCTTCTAATTCATTAGGAAATATACAAAATATATTTGCATCTATTGCTACTAGAGTCAATGTAATCAAATTGCATCTCCTCGTTTATCCTCCAATTGATTCAATTAATTAGTTGTATATCCCTACCCTCATTTTTCAATTAACCTAGTAAGCTTTCATCTAATTAACCCTCTGTCCTTGCCGCCTCCTTGTGTGCTCGCCGCCTTGCTTGCTGGCTTGCATCTCCCCTCATCACTTCTTTGCTTTGCTCCGATCTTTTTCCTCTGCTCTCTCTGCTTAGTTCCTATTATCTGGATGTCCTGCTGCCCCCTGCTCCATCCGCTTAGCTCAACTAGTATTCTTTTTGCCTCTCCCTCACCCTCTGCTTTATCTTTGCCCTTTTCCCTCTCTCTTGCCCTTTCCCTCCCCCTCGGCCTCCACTTAGCCCCCCTTCTCCCTCTTTCCCTTCAATCTTCCTCTCGTCTCCCTCATGCCAAAAGGCAAAGACAGTGTCAATATTTATAAACGTATCTGTATATATAACAATATCTTTCAATACTTCATCATTTGTAACACATTTCTAAACAAAACATTATTTGTCTATTTTCAAGCGTACAATATGATAATAGGAAAAGCCAAAATTAAAATTTGCAATAGTATCTGTGGTTTTGTATTTTGTGTCAAAAGTAAAAAGAAATATAGGAGAAAATAAATCTATAATAGATAACCAAAGTTCTCTGGCTTGTACCATGTCGGATTGGCATGAAGACCTATCACACCTTTTTGTTCATCCTGTGACAAACAGTAACCACGTCATTTTTTATCAGTGAAAGTTTAAGAGGGTTAGAAAATTAGATGGGGTTCTTAGGTCAATTGACGTAACTTAGCTAGGGCCCACAAAATAGTTGATGGAAGGATTTGAACGTTGATGGAAATTTATGATGATTAGCTGAAGGAAAGAGTTGGATTTTGACGGGATTTGATGATGATTAGCCGATGGAAAGAGGGGAAAGCCTTGGATTTTAATGGAATTTGATAATGATTAGCCGATGGAAAGAGCAAGTCAGAGATCCATTGACACAACTTAGGTGGATAATGAGTAGCCAATGGATTTTGATGAAATTTGAGGTCTTGTTGACGGAAAAAACTTTCCGGTAATCTAACCAACCTGCCACTCGCGAGTTCCATGCATCTAGTAGTGAAGTCAAGGTCAATGGAGTTTTGGGGTGGGTGCCCCATGCCGTTCGCTTTGCGAAAGATGTTTCACGGGCTTGCTTACTTGTGGAATTACGAGAGATGGGTGTCGAAACTAGAGATATTGAGTAAAAATTAGTCTTACGATCTTGAGGTTGTTGATATTCTCTGCAGAGGCAATTTCCTAATCCCGCAAATGGCATGCAGCTCTTCCTTGGTGTGCTCTTCCCACTATGGGCTTCTTGCCAGCAATAAACCCATGCATGTGAAGAGCGTCAAGGTTGTCTTGTGCCTAGCAAAGAATAAGGTCTTGCACTCATCTATGATCTTGCTTATGCCCATGCCCAAATTCTTCTGGTAGCTCCCCTCCAGCTTGCCCTTGTTGGCTGCCATCATCTACCTCAATAGATCATAGCTATGCGCATCTCCCTGACCCAACTTGCTCGACTCCAGTCGCTTCTTGTGATTAGCTGGCATAAGATTGTCTCAATCCTTGTCCTCAACCTCCAATGTTAGCGATTCATTCATGTTGGAGGAATTCATAGTAGAGCTAGTCGGATTCAGAACAACGTTTCACTCAGAGATTGGTCACAATAAAAAAAAGAAGAGTCACATAATCTTGTTGAAGAGAATTTGTTGCTCGTGTTGCATCTCAAGCACTTGCTTGCCTTCTGCATAACTGATGTCAAATGGAGTGTGGGTAATAATATTGGCAGTCAGAGTCCGAAACTCCTCGTGTATATTGATATCCTCTTTTCCCACTCGACCTTCCCACTTCTCGAGCATGGCATCCGTAGCAATCGCTGGATTCATGGCCTACACACACAATTCACTCATACTCCATAAAATCTAAAAAGTACATGTCATGCTACAACGTGTCTAGCCTACCTTTAGTTTCTCAACAAAAAGCACTGGCTTCGTGATCCGTCTATGGTGAGCCCACTTCTTGCCTTCTAAGGATGCTAGCCTAGCGCCTTCCATCGGATTTAATCTTGTAATGCCCACACTTGTTGGACATAATTTCCATAGCATGCTTTGGTTTTGTTAGGATCTTTCGAGGCTATGACCCAAACCAATATACAAACATCTCACCTAGATAGGATAGAATGGCATTCAAAGTAACTCATAGGACTGTAGCACGTCTTGAATACAGAAATACTAGCACTCGGGTGCACCAAGCTTACCATACTTCTTGGATCATTGATAGAAGTGTGGTAAATCTAGGGTGAGATATCATGAGATATTTGTGGCATGGGACAATAAGCATCCATACCAAGAGCAAAGTAAGGTTGCCATAGATGAGGCGATAGAGCAAGGAGTTGATGCCCTCACATTCCAAAACTCTATTTATTCTATGAGACTTCAACCACATGGACACAAAAGCCTTCTAGAGGACAAAGGCAAGTGAAGTGGCAAGGAAGACAAGGACGTCTACGAGATGCCAAGACTTCTTGGAAGAGCTTCGAAGAAGAAGGGAATGCCATAGTGAGGATTGACAGCTGTTGCGAGCTTAGGCTTTCCACCTTCTTTTTCCTTTACAGCTCCTCAACATAGTCACACAAATAAACAAGGTTTCTCATAATATTTAGAGTATAAGGTCTAATTGTTGTGTTGTATCTAATTTTGTTCATGAGGGTTTGAATTTTGGACTTTTATTTAATAAAAGTCCACATGAATAATTGCGAAACAGACAATCTATGTTCACTAAAGCACTCCCTCCTATAGAGCCAGTACTAAAAATTGCCCCTTTTGGTAGAACAATCTTTTTTCAAACTTCAAATTTTAAAATGTAAACCAAGAGCCTTGCGCTTATGTACTTTTCTTCTTAATGTGGGTAGATAGTAGCTAGCATAAGCGAGCCCACCACCGACACTAGACATTTTTAGAAAAGATTAATTAAACTTTATGGGAGCTTTATTTATCCTTTTTTTAATCATCGAGGCTCCAGCAATATTAGAAACTTAAGAATTTAAAATGTACGATCAGGATGTAGAATTTTATAGATAATTACACAACATGGTATTACGTTAAATACAATACGATATTTTTCAAGCTACCACGCTATATAATAATTTATTGGACGGTAACCTTTTATAGGAGTCCCACTAAAAAATTGCTCTAGTACTATTTTAGAACGCTCCTCGGCCGAATAAAAAAGGTTTTAAAATTTTGCAAATCTTCGTTTTAAATCCCCTGCAAATCCCTATTCAAAGCCTAATTTCATTGAGAAGGTCAAACATGGTATAAGGCTCATATAAGGTCTTCTTTGGTGGTGACACATTATGTACTCGTACAACTAATCCAAAGAAAAGTAGCACTTACTTTAGCAATTTGATGACCTATGAACATAACTAGTTTATCGAATGTACATTTGTTCATTGATTATTCTACGTAATCCTAAAGTTCACTATATAGTAATTTATTGATGTGTCATCCTATTTTCTCCAATGCAATATTAAACACAAATTCCATCCTTATACCTATTTTCTTGCATCCTAAACATGATCAAAGACATTAGTTCTCTCTCTCTCTCTCTCTCTCTCTCTCTCTCTCTCTCTACTTGCATTCTCATTGGTGACACACAATGTAATCATTTTAGCTAAAATAAGTATACAATATCACTTTATTCTATTATGGTGATGTCCTACGTAAACAACAACATCCCTAGTTTATAGAATACACAAGTTTCATTGAATATTCTATATAATTCTTTTGGATTCTATTGAATATTAGCATTGCCCCAATGCACTACTA
The DNA here is from genome assembly GCF_047967505.1 of Dipteris shenzhenensis. Classification (NCBI taxonomy): domain Eukaryota; kingdom Viridiplantae; phylum Streptophyta; class Polypodiopsida; order Gleicheniales; family Dipteridaceae; genus Dipteris; species Dipteris shenzhenensis. The sequence goes on along the minus strand of NC_141618.1, from coordinate 18,473,361 downwards.
AATGTTCATATTTTGTCTGTATTTTAACGTTCTTGTTTCTTGACATGATTAAAGACACAAACTCTCTCTCTCTCTCTCTCTCTCTCTCTCTCTCTCTCTCTCTCTCTCTCACACACACACACACACACACACACACACACACACAGAATAGCACAACCCCTCAAGCCCTAACTGTTGAGTAAAAATTTGGGATCCTACCTATTCATATGCTTGAACGTACATCTCATCCCCCTTTCCTTTATCATTTTTCTTTTCCCCCCACGTGTGAGTAAATACTCTATGCTCTCTATCTCTTCTTTTTGTGAATCAAAGAATTGGGTCTTTCACATGCATGTGAAGGTCACAAAAAACATCCCCCTTCTTTGAATCCCATCCCATTGAGCCTCTCTATCACCTCCCTTCTTTCATGCCTTTCATCATATATCATGCATGAATAAAGAGTTCTTGCTAGTACAATCACATGCATTATTGAAGACATATCCCTTGTCTAGAACCTTTTTGCAAGTAGCAACTAATTATACATTAACATGCACATAAAGTTGCATACTTCATCCCTCTTTGGTTTAGACCTCTACCCTCATTTTGCATGCATGACCACATGTACCTCTCTCTCTCTCTCTCTCTCTCTCTCTCTCTCTTAAACACACACACATACACAATGCATGCATGCATGCACAATCAAATAATTAGCATAAAAGTGAATGATTTAAGGCTTTTTTAAGAGCGAATATCCATTTGTAGATTTAACTAATAAATATTAATATAAACACGAAAGTGGTCAACGGCTATAAACCTTGCTAGGGTTAAATTTAATAGTGATTAGGCTAGTATGCATTGAATGTACATGCCAACTACTAAGAATTAAAATAGTAGAAAACAAGTCTGGATGGTTTTCACATGGCTCATTCTTTACTATTTCAGCCTCTATTATTTTACTTCTTAATGGTTGGCATGTCCTTATAGGGACTAATGTATCCAAATAAGCTAGCTAAAAGGTATCGACAAAAGAAATTCTTAGACCATGTGAGAATTTGGAGTAAGATTCCATTCACAAGTGGGAAAGTGGGACGTGCACCGGGAATAAAACTTCCCGTTTGGACTTCGTCTTTTCCGCAAACAGGACAGGCCTTACACACCAACCTTTGTACAAGAGATTAAACAATACAGCGCTCCATAACCAGCCTTCTCAGTCTCAACCCGTGGCTCCCATCGTTTCATCTCTCTGCCTGCTCACTCTCCGCCTCAGCCATGCCCAACACACGTGAACTCTTCCAAGCTTCTGCCCGCGTACCACAGGGCTCCGGGCTGCCTCCCGAACCTCCCCATCTCTCCCGCAACGGGGAAGACGCCTTCACAAACAGGGGATGTTCTGCTCCAGCTCGTGGCAAAGTACTGATCAAAAGGATCGAGAACATTCCAAGTCGACAAGTTACCTTTTCCAAGCGAAGAAACGGCTTGATGAAGAAAGGTTACGAACTATCCGTGTTGTGCGACGCTGAAGTCGCTGTGATCGTCTTCTCGAGCACTGGAAGACTCTACGAATTTGCTAGCTCGAGGTACGCCAAAACACCTCACAGCGAGGAGGCGAAGTAGAATGCTCAATTATGATATCGTTGGGATTAAAACGTTTGCATGATGTCGTTTTTCCCTTTTCCAACTTAAACCACACTTGTCTCACAATCCTGAAACAAATGGATGACATCCTCTCTACTGCGAGCACAAGTTGTTCCCAACTTTGCTTCTGAAAAGAATGTAAGATCGTCGTTAATCGTGTAGAATGTAAGATCTTTCAGAATGTGAGATCCTCCACATTCTAGAAGTAACTACATTAACTTAAGCATAGCTTTAGAATTTAAGATCTTCCAAAGTAAGTACTTGAACTTAGACATCCTTTTAGAATTTTAGATCATGTTATGTCATCTTCTCTTTCAAACCCAAAAAGGCTTTGAAAGCTTTCATACCATATTTCGTTAAACTAGTGATGACTTTCATATTATTAGAAACCCATGTATTTAAATTGCCTTTGCTTTTTTATAGGGCCCTGCCTAGCTAAAAGGAGCATGCAATGTCTCCAAGGCAATGTCTCCAAGGTGATTGCCAAGTGGATAAGAACTTGGACTCCCGTTAGGGAGGCCTTGGGTTTGATTCCTCCTATGGACACATTTTTGCCCTTTGGGGAGGCTAATGTGAGTGGGCTCATGGCAAGTGCATAGGATAGTTTCCATCCCACACACATTAGTCACAACATTCATTTGATTACATGGTTGATACTATCAACTAGCAGCCACGTGGCTCGATCAGCCCAACAGGCAACATATTTTCTGACATAGATTCAACCTGCTAGCCAATCATTAAGAGTTTGAGCATTATCTACACTCTGGAAAGTGAGGTTAATGAGAGAAAGAGAGAGAGAACCTGCAAAGTTACACCGAAGCTGCACTAAGGTTGTCTCGGTGGCAGTTATGCTTGAAACAGGAGGTTGCGCCATTACGACCCCTGCCCTTGAGGATGACTTTATACTCGAGGATACCTGAGAATCTGAAAAGTTTGCTGCCAACGTAGTATTGCCTTGCATCCTATTCATCTGGATAAGCTTCCATATCAAGGTTAAGGAAAGTGATGTTCAGAAAAGCACACCACGCTTCATTAAATCCAATGCAATGACATGAGGTTGGCCTACCTTCATTATCAAGGTTGCACTTGAAGGCTTGATCTAGTAGTGTTATTAGTTGTAGCCATAGGAACTGAGAGTGAGTTTGAGTTTAAGTTAAAATATATAGAAAGTTTAAGAGAGCCTTCAATCACCCCTTAGACCCCATGCATATCTTCAAGAATGTGGGATCTATTATTTAGGAGCCTTTGATTCATGAAAGAGATTTGACAAGGATGAGACAAAAGTGGAAACAATGAGATAGTTATGGTTGTAAAGTAATGGTGACAAATTTATGCTTTTTAAAGCACTGCGGTTCTCACCAAGGAGAGGAAGTGATGGTTAACACAACCATTGCATCACTAATGGGACACATGCATTTCCTAAAGGGGGGCTTTCCTTTTTGTTTTATAGCCCTCTCGACCTCCCCTTTCTACTTCCCTTGCTTTGCCCAAGTAGTTTTGATGAGATTGTGGTGAGAAAAGTGTACAGTCTTTCCCCTTAAGCTTTGTTGACCCACCTTTAAATCCAACCACTTGGTTCCACAAAGGGTCCAAATGTCCAAGCTATAGTAGGGACCGACATAATTCTTAAGGCACATGGGTCTCCTTAAGTTCGAATGAGTAATGATTGACCTTTGTTATTGGTTATTTTGCTCCACCAAATGTTCTTTATTTAAAATTGCATCACCGTTCAATGATTTATGACCTTCCTAAAGTTGTTCCAAGCCTCTAGTATTGCAATGTTAGAATGCTTTATCTTTATAAACTAGCTTAGTTTGTCTATTCAGATACCTGTGTCTACGTACAAATCTGCTCTCACTCTCCTCTACACACCACCTCATCAAGGCCACCGAAGGTACTGAAACATGAGGCAATATCAGCCTCTTAGATTTGGAAGGCTAATTTTTTAAAGTAGAAAGCTCAACCAATATATAACATGTATTGTCCCTTTAGAAGTAACTAGTTAAACTTAGGCCCATCCCTTTGGAATCTAAGATCTTCCAAAGTACCTACTTAAACTTTAGAATTATAGATCATATTATGGCATCTTCTCTTGCAAACCCAAAAACTTTCAAAGCTTCCATCACATCTTTAGTTTAGCTACTGGTGACGTTCATCTCATTAGAAACCCATAAATTTAGATTGCCTTTGCTTTGTTGAAAGGGTCCTGCCTAGCTTCTAGCAAGTTTACCACCAAAAGGAGCATGCAACATCTCCAAGGTAATATCCTAGTGGATAAGAAATCAGCCTCCCATTAGGGAGGTCTTGGGTTTGATTTCTCGTATGGATACCATTTTTCCCTTAGGGAGTCTAGTGTAAGTGGCCTTGTACGATAGTTTCCATCCCACATGCATCAGCCACAACCATTGCTTTGTCCAAGCACTTTTGATGAGATTGCAGTGACAAAAGTGTACAATCTTGCTCCTTAAGCTATGTCGACCCACCTTTGAATCCAACAACTTGGTTCCACAAAGGGCCAAAATATCCAAGCTGTAGTAGGGACCGTATTTCTTAAGGCACATGGGTCTCCTTAAGTTCAACTAAGTAATGGTTGACCCTTGTTGTTGGTTTAAACCTTGCTTCATCAAATGTTTTTCTCTTTTTGAAATTGCATCACCTTTCCTCTATATATGAACTTCCTAAACTAGTTTCAAGCCTCTAGAAATACAATGTCAGAACCTTTTATCTTTATAGAAAAGAGGGAAATAGCAGCATTTGACTAGACTCAAATACTTGTGTCTACTTACTCATCTACTCTCACTCTCCTCTAAACACCACCTCATCAGGGCCACCCAAGGTGCATTTGAGAAACATAATCAAAAGCAATTTATTGATAATTTCTAGCCTCGGCTTTGGAAGAGCAGATTTTTAAAGTAGCAACCTGAACCAATATATCACATGTATTTTCCTCCTACTACTCTTCTCTCCCCAATTAAATTACCTTTGACCTTTTTATGCTGGAATCTTCCATTGGGGATTTACCAGCTAGCCAAATGTTAGAAACACGTGGAAGCTTCTTATATGTATTTAGATATAGTGGTTCTTGCAACCCCAATCTCTCTTTGTATAGCCTTACATTTGCCAACCAGTTACTCATAAACCAACCATTTAATCCTTTGTTTACCTATCATTGGACATATGCTTGGATGGAAAATCAAAGGATACACTACTTCTCCCTTCTCAAACCATTGGATGAGGCTTCTAGCTTAATCATGGCCAAAACAAAATTTCCAAAGTTACAACCTAAACATGGGGGGCCACGAGGGCCTGGTGAACCATTGTATAGCTTCCACGGCCTCATTCTAGACTAACTTCAGAACAAAGAGCACTATCGTCTGCAAACAATTTCACTAGCGATTGCTACTTAAAGGAATAAGAAACCCACATGCTATCCACCAAGGCTCTCCTTTTCTTGCTTGACTCTAGGTTAGTATACTGAGCAAAAAGGAGGGAAGATGTATCCTTAGTGTTAACCTTGAAAACGCTTTCAATTCCTTGTGAAACTTGGTTTCTTCTTCAAGATCACATTGTTGAATTTGAAAGTGACATATGTGTACTTCCTTAATTGAAGTGGATGTGTGAATTTAGGGATGATAGTATGTCTTCAAATCAATGAGTCTAACCCTTAAACATACCTTTAAGCCACCATCTCACCCTAGAGCCATACTTCCAACTAGTCTTGTCCATGTGAATGCATGTCTCATACATTTCATGTAAATTCTTAGCACAATTGGTAGATTGTTGATGTTGCGATATTAATTCTTGCTATGGAGCTTCCAATTTCCAGCTTGTGCTTTCTGGCATGGAATTTGAGAGCCAGTAAATGCAATAAGTTGGGATATTTGATGATCATAGGCCCATTGGAGGTGGGTAAGTAATGTAGAATACTCGAGTTGATTACGAATGCTAGCTTCTATAGGATCACAATATCTAAATTAATCAAAATGACTTTGCCTATTGCTGATTCATCATAAGCTCCATCAAACAATAAGGTTCAAAGTGGATATTACAGCAGCAAGTTAAGATGCAGGCATCCTAGGTTCAGTGGCATAATGTGGACTAAAAGGCTCAAAAGGGAGCTAGGGCCAAAACATAATGCAAACCATCAACCTTTATTATAACAGATTGCATTGAATAAGATTTATCGACCTTAGGAGTACTGTCTTGGCTTCTAAGATGAGATTGCATAAAATTCTCCAAGAGATGTGCCTAATCATCCAAAAGTTCCACCCATAGGAGAAACATACTTGTAGAAAAAATAGCAAATAACTCAACAAAGGTACTTCTAGGTGTATTTAAGGAAAATAATAACCTTGATTAACTTGTAGTTATGCGTGTTAGCACTCTCCACATGATTGAGCCCAATCACGATTAAGCAGCTAAAGATGATTGATCATAGCTAGCTACAAATCTGTGGGAAACTCAAAGAATGGAAGCACGTGTGGGAAGTACTTAGTGTGGCTGATGAGGAGTTTCACCACCGTCAAGAAGCAAACCGAATGATGTAAATTTCTTAATGAGATGCTGAAGAATGACAAATATTTGAAACTCTTAATACGCTTTGAATCTACGTATACCACAGCTAGAAAAAGCGCCGAAACATTCACAATTCTCATTTTCATAGGGGCATCATTCGACACCTCTGCAAAAAGTTATTATTTTTTGAATGTCAATGAGATTCTTCAATTAAACAGAAATCGCACGTGGCTGTCTCATGTCATCGCAAACTTCCTATTTTCTTCTCCTCAGTAGAGCAATATGGGTACGTGTTGACAGTATAACATGACGGTTATACTGCCCGGGACATGAAACGTATCAGTGAATATTGATCCTCGGCATAATTTCACAATGCTGGGAACATTGTCAACAGACATTCGCTTACGTTTCTGGATCCACTGATCAACTCCATGGAGTCCTTTATTTGGACAAACTTGAATGATCTCGACAACTGGCCAGTTTGTGGCCGCTCCTTCATGGTACAAGCTGCTAGTCCATTGAATATGCCTGATGAATGGATTAACGCTTTGACTTTAACCGCTACGGTGTAGTACCAAGTTGAATATTATCATCCCACATGATAAATCGATTTCATCATGTGACTTTAACCGCTACGGTCTACTAGTCTAGTACCAAGTTGAATCTAATCGATTTCATCGTGTGACCTTTTCCAATTGTAAGAAATATCACCCAGTCTCGAATTGACAAAAAATTCATATTTCCTAGAAGCGGGTTCACGTCTTTTCTATCAAAAGATATTGCATTTACAGAAATTCCCCCGCAAACCAAAGAAGAAACTCAAGGGGCTTGGAATTTTATATATTGGCCTAGATAAGATCTTCCCATTTATTCTCGGACAAACTCAAGGGGTTTGGTATCGTATCTATTGGCCTAGATAGGATATTCCATATGATACTAGCAAATCCAAATCCTTTGTATAGAAATTAATGGCACTTATAAGTTTTGCAATATATACTTGAATATATTCGTTCTAGGCTCATAGAATAAATGAAGGAAATTGAAGAAAAGGCCTTATGGGGAATTTTCTCAAATAGGATGCCAACATAGCACGTAATAAATAGGATGCCAACATAACGTAGAAGAATGGAACATTTTCACACGTGCTTTTTCAAAATGGTCAGGTGTTATCAAAAACCCATTTACATGTGGAAGGTAACTTTATAGTCACATGTCTCTTCTTTGTTTTACCACAAGAATGCCACATGCAACTTTTAACCTTGACTAATCATTTGCACATTACCGGTGGAGAATCTGAGTATGAAGATAGAAAGGGAGGCTTTCACAGAGGTTGCAAAAGGACAAGTGGTTCATGAGAGCATGTAAGGTAGTGGTAGATGCCACCAAAGATGAAAACATCACTAGGGATAGGAGTTGTGTGTCTAAGTGGTATTGGAGTGGAATGCGATAAGAGTGGTGGTGTTGGGGTGGTGAGGAGAAGATTTGAGAAGGAAAGAAGGGTCCACTTTTGTGAATTCAGAACCAAGGAGGGGGTTTTCAGGATTGGGATGTGTAGAGGATGTGTGGCAGTGGCAAGGACCTATAGGAAGGGAGTAGCTTGTGAGAAAAGAGAAGCTTTGAGGGTGATGAAAAGCTGTTAGGAGGAAATCTAGTGGCCAAATATGGAAGGTGTCTAAAGTGCAATATAGGGGATGAAGCCCTATTGTAAAGAGGGGTGGGCAATGGGGTCCTCTCAGAAGAGGTGGCATGAGGAGAGATGATGTTGAGCACGCTCCTTAAGGGGTGGCACAACATTGAATAAGGTGGTACAACATTGAATAAGGTATGGAGGGAATAGATGGTCGATAACAAAGCAACATTGACATGGATAGGCAAAGAGGATAGAGTAGGAGCTACAAACAAGGGGAGGTCAGAGGAGTACACTAGAGGTAGAGACTACAAGAGGTCACAATGTAGGTTGCAAACAAGTCTACTCTAGGGGAAATGTAGACGGAGGAGGGATATGGGAGTAGAAGAAGAAGCCATCATGAGGCCACAATGCTTCACATTACTATGTGTGTGCTTACATGGCTCAGTCAAATGTTGAGGAAATATTTTCATTTTTATGTGTCATAGACTATTGTCCACGTAGTAGCTCTTCTCTTGGCACTACTCCACCACCTTTGTTTGCTTCCTAATTGGGAAACAAAATGTAGCCTACATGATGGGACTCATCCATACAAGATGACCAGCATGCATATAAGAAGATAGAGATTTTTTGGTCCATAGATTGTAAAGGTCTACCAATGTGCGAAGTATATATGATGATGCACAAGATTCATTGATGCCAAGATGTTCTCCTTGCATGGTATGTACATTTACGTTTGGTTATCTTGCCTTTAATGCACATTAAAGAAACAAAGTGTATGGCATTTCTAGAATAGTTCTCTTTTTATGATACAATGAACTTGGAATTTTCATCCAATGAGGCCTAATTGAGTCTTGAGTTCTCAACTCTCGATTTTGGGTGCATCCAATTAGAAGGCGAGAGGTGAGACCATGAGGTCTCCCCTCAATTAGGCTGTAATATAATTTGTTCAATTTGAAACATGGGGGGCTAGAAGTGAGACCTCATTCATCTAGTTGGAAAGTTTCCATGAGCATTGAAATTTGTTGTCCAAGCCACTACAATTGAAGTTCCAAGTATTATTATCATAACTTGATGAAGTTGAAAGCACCCTCAGGTGTAGATGATCAAGAAATCATTTTGGGGATGCATTGTCACATTGGTTGGTGAGATTTTGAGTTGGTGGGTGAGCTCATTCTCTTGTCAGGTTTTTTAAATGGAATAATGATTTTCAAAGTTAGGGGGTATTGGGGGGTGTCCACATTCAACCACTCCATTATTTCACTAGGCACCTTCTCACTCTATGAACCCGCCCCATTATTTCACTAGCCATCGTTTGTCAATAGTAAGTACTCCCTAACATGATCATGTGCTCTCATGTGTCCTTGTTCTTGTTTTGTACATTGTGAAAGCAAAGATCACAATGCCATATATGTCCCCACTTGATGGTTCACGTCAACCATCATGTTAGTTCCTCCCTGAGATAGTTTTTCTAGTTGCACATAGGCACTAGCTTGGTGGCCCATGTGGACCACCACACTAGTTTCTCTCGGGGGACAAATACTGCTTCACAGGGTCATTGTCCTACGTGGAGAGCTTGCTCATGCATATTGACGACCACATTGGAACTCAATTAAAAACGTGGACAATCATAGTGGTCCACATCCATGTGGATCAAGATGTTGGTTCTTGACACAAGACACTCATTCCTAACACAAAACATGTGCTCCATGTTGGGCACCATGCTACTTCCTTCGAAGGGACACGTGTTGATTCACAGGCATAGTGGCACATACAAACTAGTTTGATGGTCCATGTCAACTATTGTGTTGGCACTTAGTGGCACACATGGACTAGCCCTGTGGTCCACATCTCATGTGGACCACTATGCAAGATATATGGCCCATGTCGAACACGATGATTCCCGATGCTCACTTCAAGCAAACACTTACTTTATTGAGGACACGTGGAGCTACGTTTGATGTGCTCCATGTTGGGCACCATGCTACTTCCTTCGAAGGGACACGTGTTGATTCACAGGCATAGTAGCACATACAGACTAGTCTGATGGTCCATGTCAACTATTGTGTTGGCACTTAGTGGCACACATGGACTAGCCCTATGGTCCACATCTCATGTGGACCACTATGCAAGATATATGGCCCATGTCGAACACGATGATTCCTGATGCTCACTTCAAGCAAACACTTACTTTATTGAGGACACATGGAGCTATGTTTGATGTGCTTCAAGGTTGATACATTGCCCAAAAATCAATGAGCTAATCGAAAGGTTAGATTTTTCAAATGGGATAAACTATTCTACAAGTTGATTGGGTGAATATAAAGAGCTTCAGCTTGATAAATTCACACAAAAATTAACAAATATCTCATATGTGCTCCAAATTCAGCCTTTCAATTACTCAAACTAATTGGCACAATACATTGGATCCATCGATAAGGTTAGTTTTCATTATAGCTCATAAAATATTGTATAAAAAGGACACAAAGGATTACTAGTATTGAAAAAGATTCAAGTATCTAAAAGTAATTATTTAGTAAAAAATGGGTAGAAGCCCTCTACAAAGGATGAAAAATGAATAGATGGAGTTGAGGGACAAGAGCTGCTTGAATTGTAGAAACAAATCCATGTGTATGCTCAGCCCTTTATCAGTGTTACCAGGATATCTATACATAACAACATAATATAAGCCCTTGCTCTCCATCAGTTGTAAATCTTAAATCTTCAAGTTTGAGAGGAAAGACTGTTGATGTTACAGCTCGTTCACAATTACCGACATGAGAACATCCAAGAAATGCAAGATATAACATTATAAGATGCTAGCAATATGAGAGGGAGAATGTATTTGAAGTAGAGGCATGTGTTAAGGTGGAGGGGAGTGGGCAAGAAACCTAGAAGACAAAGGACAAGAGTGGAGATGAAGGTGGAGACAAGGAGGGCTGAGAACCTGCAATTTTCCCAAAAATTGTGTCCAAACCTGCAATTTTCTCAAACATTACATCCACGAAGGTGCTGAATTAGGACACCGTGTTAGTTTTAATTAGAAAAATCATGAATACGATGGGCATGATGAATCAAACCCCAATTATTTAGCCACTTGTTTAGAAAAAAAATTGCATTTATGGTTCCTATCTTGGGCCAACCAAGACATCTCACTATCTTACCTAAGACACATATGTGATTAAAAAAAAAGAAATGCAAGCTAATGGATGGTAAGCATAATGGTCACTTCTATCTAACTAGGACTATGCATTCAATTTAAACTTATAGTTTCCCCACCCTTGTCCTCTATGGTCCATGTTATGTTGTCTCAACAAAGGACCAGGGAAGTATATTAGAATGATTGACATCATCACACAAAAGATTCCATACATCCCTGGATAGCTTCAAATGTTTTGTAGCCAATCACAGGTCCTTGTTGAGTTGATCATGAAGCTGTTGGATAAGTATGGGTGTAGAGAAATGCTCGTTTATTTAAACATGAAAATTTGGCTGCTAGACAACTTAATCTCTCATAGTGGTTAAATACATAAGTGAGGTAAGAAAATGTAGTAGTGTGGTGTATTTATCTAGTGCTGGTTGGAATTTTACTCCAACCCAATCTCTCATGCCAAGATAAAGAGTTTGACTACATCTTATGCCCACATCTTCCATCATGGTGGCTAGTCCTTGTGGCTAAATCATTATGACTGTGGTGGTTGGTTCTCTAGTAGATCCTCCAATGTCATAATGGCCCATCTCAACCACTACAACATCTAAAATTGGAAGTCATGTTATGCCACCCGACCATGGGTTCTCGCTCAGCTGCCTCTTCTTCTTTTTTGTATGAGATCTCATTTACTATATCCCCTTCTAATTCGAGTTGCATCACTCTAGAACACTTCTCCACGCCCAACATGTGCCAATTGGTCTTCTGTTGGTTCCATGTGTCCCACAAGGGATCCTTCCCTTAGATCATTCGCATGGGTTTTTCTATACACCTCCACACTGATGCCTGATCCTAAAAATAACTCTAGGTGGTTGAGGTAACATTCCCTTTCCCTTAAGAATGGTTCACACCCTCAAAAACAAAATTGGAAAACCTTCTCTAGAAATTGCTTACCCTTCATCATGTTGAACTCTCTTCACACCTATCCTTGCACTTAGCCAAACATTCTTGATATATGTCTTGCTCTTTTTTCTTGTCTATCTAATTTTTATAAAGATATAGGTTCAATGGGTTTAACTAGGAATTATTTTCCAACGAGAGTATCATCATCTCCAAATTTCCTTTTTGAATCTACTTATATGAAAAATTGGATGTATTGTACATCCTTATGGTAAGGTTAATTTGTAAGTAAGTTATCCACTTCTTGTAAGTATTAGGAATGGCCCACAATACCTAGGAGATAACATTAGACGTCCATCTTTAATGTTTTGTAGAGGAGGTAGCTATCTTCAATACTATAATTTTTTCACTTAATTCCCTTATCACCTACTTGTCCACCATTACCATCTGACTCATCAATGAAATCTCCTCATCTTGTTGGGTCCCTCTGCATACTTTCTTTCCACGTTTTAGAAAAGTGAGGATCAAACTCACTTTTTGTAAAAGAGGGACTCTAAAAAATTAAACTCACTAACCATGATTGGCATTTGCCTTAGGAAATGAGAGTGCTCTCAACGGAAGCAAGAATGGAAGAGGAAGAGAGAGAAACAGAGAGTCACACAAGTTTTTTGGTGGATGCAGAACACCCTAATCTTCTTTTTCATTCGTTTATATATATGTCTTTGAGTATTGTACATAACCGGGGTAAAGGCACAGTGACCTTTAACCCCCACAACCTCCCACTTAAAGGACAATGTGCCTTTAAGGGAGAACTGTAAGAAAACAATACAACCTCTGTGCTCAACAGATAACAGGATCTCGTATGCAAGAGAGAAAAGCAGATAGTATGGAGAATAAAAAATTTGATTATTGTAAAACTGATACAATAGATGGCGCTGCCTCCCAACCGTGCGCTCTTGTGTGAGAAGCTTCGATGGCGTGCTAGAAACAGTAGAGGACGGAGACTGGATGCTAAGGAATCAGGGTTGCTATAGCCAGTGATGATGATGGGCTTCACGGGCTTGCTCTTATATAGCCACTAGTTGTAGTCGATGAGACCCAGTTAGGTGACCGACCCTGTCCGCCCAAAACGGCCGATTGGAGGTTGGTCCCGAATTGGACTACTGATCACACGATAGAACCGATGCACATAATAGAGCCATCCGGGTTCATCTGGGGCTCCAAACAGGCCCCACAACCCGAGAATGGGCTGCCCCGAGAAATGCTCCATCTACCCTCAATGTGGTTAGTCATGGGATGCCTTCCCGCACTTGCATGTAGCCTAGTTGGCAGTGTGCCAACTCTATCTAAAGTTGTCCAACCATCAGGCTATACATGGGCCCCCATCTGGTGTCCAAACCAGGACCTACCGGATAACGGAGCTACTCAAATGCCTTCTCCTCGTATGGGGGGCTTATAAGTAGAGTTAGCTAGTTCACGTGAAGTTACATCTAACACCCCCCCTCAATGTCCACCCGCAAGTGAACTTACTTTTTCGGCCCAATGCCAAGTCAATGAAGATGCCTCTCCAGTAAGTCTCTTTCAAGAGCCTTCGTGAAGATGTCCGCAGCATTCTCTGTAGTTGGACAGTACACCAAGTCGACCTCTCCATCCATGATGAGCTCTCGATGAGCTCGCGTACAAAGTGATATTGAATCTCAATGTGTTTTGTGCGAGCGTGGAACACAGGGTTCTTTGCAATTGCCATGCAACTCTGATTGTCACATGATAAATGCGTAGGCTTGTTTTGCACTGCACCCATGTCCCCTAAAATCCTCCTCAACCACACTGTCTCACAAGAAGCAAAACATGCTGATTTGTACTCAGCCTCGGTAGAAGAAAGAGCAACTATAGGTTGGTTCTTGCTGACCCATGACACAGCTCCAGATCTAAGTAAGAAACAATAACCTGTCACTGATCTCTGTTGTCCACGTCTCCTGCCCAATTCGAGTCACAGAATCTAGTCGAGATGTTGCCCTTGGTATAGGTGATGCCATAATCAAGTGTGCCTTTGATGTATTTCAGCACCCACATCCCTGTCCTCCAATGGTTCTCTCGGGGCTTATTGGAAAACCTGCTTAGTACACTAGTCGCAAAACTGATGTCCGGCCACGTGTTGCACAAGTAAATCAAACTGCCCACAAGCCTTCTATACTTCGCTTCGTCCACCAGTGGTAATGAATCCTCGTTTGAGAGCTTCACGTCAACCTCCATAGGAGTGCCAACTGTCTTGCACTCATCCATGCCAAATGCCTTCAGTATCTCTTCAGCATACTTCAGCTGTGAGATGAAGATCTATTTTGGCTCTTGCCAAACTTCAATCCCCAAATAGAAATGCATCAGCCTAAGGTCTGTCATTTCAAACTCTCTTCCTAGCAACTTCTTTGTCTATGAGATCTTCTCTTCATGGTTCTGTGTTATGACAAGGTCGTCCACATAAAGGACCATGATCATACACCTGCCTCCTTCTTTGTAGATATACAAATTTGCATCAGAAGTAGGCATCAATCTGTTGGTACCACACTCGTGGGATCTGTTTCAGTCCGTAAAGTGCCTTCTTCCGTTTACAGACTTTACCTTCTGAACCGAGGATCACAAAACCTGGTGGTTGTTCCACGTATACCTCCTCCTTGAGATATCCATTCAGAAAGGTAGATTTTCCTTCTTTGTAGATATACAAATTTGCATCAGAAGTAGGCATCAATCCACTAGTACCACGCTCGTGGAGCCTGTTTCAGTCCATAAAGTGCCTTCTTTAGTTTACAGACTTTATCTTATGAACCGGGGATCACAAAGCCTGGTGGTTGTTCCACCTATACCTCCTCCTTGAGATCTTCATTCAGAAAGGTATATTTTACATCCATCTAAAACACAGGCCAACTTTCCTGTGCTGCTAAATCCAAAACATTGCAAATTGTGGTTAGTCGAGCTGCAGGAGAAAAAGTATCCTAATAATCAAAACCATGTATCTGTGCGAATTCCTTTGCCACGAGTCGAGCCTTGTACTTATCCAACGTGCCGTCGGACTTGTACTTGGTCTTGTACATCCACTTGGTGCCGATTACCTTGCATTTTGGTGGTCGATCCACAAGGTCCCAAGTGTTGTTCTTCATTATGGAGCCATACTCCGACTGCATAGCCTCCATCCACCTATCATCACCTTGTGCCTCTTTAAGACACTTGGGTTCTTCAGCACGGATCACCTCTGTCATTAAAGCGTAGTTGACCAAGTGTTTCTGCGTCCTTTGCTCCTCTAATCTCTTGGACCGGCGGTGTTCGGATGGTTCCTTCTCAATGGCTGGAGGTTCTTTGCCGTCCAAAAGCTGCTTTACCCACTTCAGGAATGGCCGTTGCCATTATGGTTCTGCAAGCTCTTCTTCCTCTTCTTTATCTTGAATCCTCCCAAGCACCATTGGGAGAGTTCAGTCTGCTGTTGGTGGTTGTACTGGGGGAATTCGGTCTTCAAGACACTTGGGTTCTTCAACACGCATTACCTCTGTCATCAAAGCGTAGTTGACCAAGTGTTTCTGTGCCCTTCTTTGCTCCTCTAATCTCTTGGACCGACGGTGTTCGGATGGTTCCTTCTCAATGGCTGGAGGTTCTTTGCCATCCAAAAGCTGCTTTACCCACTTTGGGAATGGTCATTGCCGTTGTGGTTCTGCAGGCTCTTCTTCCTCTTCTTTATCTTGAATCCTCCCAAGCACTGTTGGGGGATTTTGGTCTGTTGTTGGTGGTTGTACTAGATGGATATCCTGGTCTTGGTTGTCTGGGAAGGAAGCATCCTCCTCCAATTGATGCAGCTGTTCTGAGAAGACCACATCGCGACTTACTATTACCTTCTTGGTAACAGGATTATAGAGACGGTAACCCTTTGCCTCTTCACTGTAGCCCAAGAAAATACACTTTTGTCTTTTCGTTTCCCATTTGGTCCTGTTAGCATCAGGGACATGCACAAAACAGTCACATCCAAAAACTCTGAAATGTGCAGTTGAAGGTTTCTTACTAGAAAAGGCCTACAGTGGGATGTTCACAGCCTTCGTGTAGCTACGATTCAGAATGTAAACTGCCATGTTACATGCTTCAGCCTAGAAAGCCTTTGGCAAATCTTTCCCTTTCATCATACTCATGTCCATTTCGCAGATGACGCGCATCTTGCACTCTGCTATTCCATTTTGTTGTGGTGTATGTGGTGGGGGTTTCTGCCTCTTGATCCCGTGACTTTTGCAGTAACTTTCGAATTCACTTCATGTGAACTCACCACCTCTGTCTGATCTCAACTTTTTCACCTTCCTCCCCGTTTCTTTCTCGACCATTAGATGCCATTCTTTGAACTTACTAAAAGCCTCATCTTTAGTCTTCAGGAAGTATATCCATATCCTTCTACTGTAGTCGTCGATCAGTGTCATGAAGTAGTAGGAACCACCCAAATCTTTCATCTCCATCTTTCCGCAGAGGTCCGTTTGAACGAGCTCTAGAGGAGCCTTTGTCCTGCTGGTCTCTTTAGGAAAGGGCTATCGATGCTGCTTGTCCATCATGCAAGCTTCACATACATCGGGCAGATCTGTAATTTCTGGTAGGTCTGAAATCATTCCACTTTTATGCATCTCCTTTAAAGAACTAAGGTTTAGATGACCAAACCTCTCATGCCACATCTTAGTGTGGCTCACATCGGCTCGAGCACTGAAAGCTGAGAGTTCGTAGATGTTGTTGTGCTGTGTACCTTTAGAAAAGGGCTGTCGATGCTGCTTGTCCATCATGCAAGCTTCACATACATCGGGCAGATCTGTAATTTTTGGTAGGTCTGCAATCATTCCACTTTTATGCATCTCCTTTAAAGAACTAAGGTTTAGATGACCAAACCTCTCATGCCACATCTTAGTGTTGCTCACATCGTCTTGAGCACTGAAAGCTGAGAGTTTGTAGATGTTGTTGTGTTGTGTACCTTTACCAACAACCTTCCCTTGAAGATCCAAAATTTGTGCGCCATTCTTGTCAAAGTGAACTTTGAGGTCCCGGTCCGTGATCGCAGAAATGGACAATAAGTTTCTCTTGATATCTGGCACATAAAGAACATCGGACAACTATTTTACAACTCCATCTGACTTGAGAGCAATCGTACCTTTTCTTTTTGTTGGACATTTTGCATCATTGCCGAGTGCTACCAGGATCTCATTCCCTACCAGATATAGAGAGGTATACTAATCCTTCCGACTGGTCATGTGGCGCGATGCACCACTATCAATAATACAAGGTTCATCCGTAGGTACATGAACTGCCTCTGTGCAAATCTCCTCAATTGCTACGAATAGCTCTACTGGTACTGCTTGCGCACTGTTGTTGGACTCTTTCTTTACTCCGTTCTTCTCATCTGCAATCTTTTTCCGGCACTCATTCTGCTTGTGCCTTGCCTTGTTGCAATAGAAGCACTTGATCTTCTTCTTTCTCTTTTTATCATCAGAAGAAGATGGTTTACCAGAGTCCTTACCGTTACCTTTCTTTGATCCAGCCGAGAAAGCTGAATCTTCTCCAGTCCTTTGTGCAGATCTCCTCAATTGCTACGAATAGCTCTACCGGTACTGCCTGCGCACTGTTGTTGGATTCTTTCTTTACTCTGTTCTTCTCATCTGTAATCTTTTTCCGGCACTCATTCTGCTTGTGCCTTGCCTTGTTGCAATAGAAGCACTTGATCTTCTTCTTTCTCTTTTTATCATTAGAAGAAGATGGGTTACCAGAGTCCTTACCGTTACCTTTCTTTGATCCAGCCGAGAAAGCCGAATCTTCTCCGATCCAGTCCTCGTCTTTTGATGCATCTCCTCCTTCAGAAGCATTGCGTTGAAATCCTCAAAGTTGAGGGACGGATTTTTGTTTTGCATATTCAGGGCCGTCGTACTTTGGTTGGAGAATCTGTATGCACCTTCGTGCTAGATTCTCGCTGGTGATGGTGATGCCAATCGCAGTCATCTGATCGCACAGATTCTTTACCCTGGTGATGAACTTCTCTGCCGTTTCAGACTCAGACAATTTCTCGTTCGCGAGTTGAGTCTCTAAATTTTGAATCCGCGTCTGATTTGTGGTCTCGTGCTTATTTTTCAAGACCGTCCATGTCTCCTCTGCTGTGGTGACATGTTGAAATAACGCCATGAGAGAATCACTTACATTACAGACAATAGAACAGAGCGCATTTGCATTTCTTCTTGTCCACACGAGAATCTCATCCGTAGTTAGTACTATCTATTGTCCTGCATTGGCTGGATTCGGTCTCGCAACCGGCTTCACATCCACCCCAGTAGTAGTATCCCAAAGCTCGTATGCGCTTAGGATGGTCTTTATCTTGAACTTCCAGAGAGGATAGATAGTGTCGTTCAACTTTTCATTTTTGCCGAATGGTGGGATTCATAGTCTTGCGGGCTGGGCCATCTCTCACAATCTGCTCGCAAATAGAAACACACTACCAAATCTTCTTACTAGAGCCCAAGCTCTGATACCATGTAAGAAAACAATACAACGTATGTGCTCAACAGATAACAGGATCTCGTATGCAAGAGAGAAAAGCAGATAGTATGGAGAATCAAACATTTGATTACTGTAAAACTGATACAATAGATGGCGCTGCCTCCCAACCATGCGCTCCTGTGTGAGAAGCTTCGATGGCATGCTGGAAACAGTAGAGGATGGAGACTGGATGCTAAGGAATCAGGGTTGCTGTAGCCAGTGATGATGATGGCCTTCACAGGCTTGCTCTTATATAGCCACCAGTCGTAGTCGGTTAGACCCAATTGGGTGACCAACCTAGTCCACCCAAAATGGCCGACTGGAGGTCGGTCTTGAAATAGGCCACCAATCACACGATCTTTGAAATCCTTGATTTTGGCCGTATAAACTTTTGTAGCTTGCTACATTTGCATAGGCATGACATGGTGTCTAAGATACCATAGCTATATGCTCTTGCTCATCATATTGTATCTTGGAAAAAATGCATCACCCATCATTTCCAAAGGATGGATTAGCTAGAGCTATTGGAAAATTACAACTCATTCAAAGTGATGTATGCACTCTCATGAACACACCATCTATTGGGGGATAAGCCTATTTTGTGAATTTTATTGATGATTATTGAGTGATTATTCAAGATTCACATGGATATATGCCTAACAAGACATGATTTATTTCTGCACTTAAGAAATTTTGTCTCAATGGTTGAAAATCTATTGTGCTGCAAGCTTGGTACTCTTTGTACAAATAGGCAGAGAGTATATGTCAAAGGTGTTTCATGCTTATATGGTAGACAAAGGAATTATTCATCAATGCACTATGCTGTATTGATCACAATGGTGTGGCTATGAGAAAAAATAGATCTTTCATAGTGGAGATAGTGAAATGCATGAAGGGTCAAGATTTGCCCAATAGTTTTTGCTTGGAGGGCATCATGTGTGCAACATATGTGCTAAAATATATGCCCCACAAAGGTATACAAGAACCTTTCAGTCACACAATTTTTAGTGCTTATATGCTTGGGAAATGCATCAATGCCAAAGAAATACTCAATAAAGCTTGATGGAAAAGTCATACAACAAATTTTAAATTGCTGTCTTGCACAAAATGACATGAAATCTATTCAGCATTTGCTGTGTAGTCCGGCCATGACTCACATATCATCCAGGGTCTTGCACGAACACCAATTGAGTACTCCTCAAAGCTACTCTGGGTTGAGTTCAATGCATGAAAATGCTGTCCACTAGTGTCACTCTAGTGACTCCCAACTTGTTACAATCGAGAATCCATAAGAAGAAGAAGAGGGAGGGGAGAGGGCAGTGGTGGAGAAGGAAGAGGAAGACGAGAAGAATGGAAGAGAAGACTTGAGAACATGGCATTCACAAAAGACACTATGAGGGAACAAGATACAACTCCATAGAGGAGAAGGAGAGCTTGTATTTCAATGTGTGCAACCAACAAGTGAAGACCAAAGTCAACCATTTGGCCTTTTATGCATGCCACCTTTTGAAGGGAGGGCCAATAGTATTCCCTTTATATCACTCTCTTTCCTCATTCTTTACAATCGGCTTGGGCCCATTTGGTTCCAAGGCACAATCCTAACTCTATGGAGTTTCCCATATCCACCAAGTGATATCACCAACTGGTGGTGGAATATTGCTAACAAATAAGTTAACACACCCCCCTTCATGCAATGGTTATGATTCTTGGAGAGTTGTCATCACTAAAGATCATTCCTTTTGTCTCATAGGGTTTGAATGGGTCCTTTTTTGTGGAATTGTGTCAGTAGGATGGAGAGCCCATCTGATAAGGTATTGGTTCCAGCATTGGATTCCACTATGAGTGATTGCAATGGCTAGATGTTGGGTGAATGGATTGGATCTAAGTACTTGTGACCTTTCAAAGAGAGAGGAAGAATAAGAAAAATCTAAGTTGTAAGTTAGTACAAAGAAGGTGTCTGTAGGGATTGATGTAAGATCATAGTGGTGTTAGTGTTAGCAGAGTCAATATAGTGTATTCTCGTGCTCCTTATTAAGTCCCATATTTGAGTTGAGTGGGACTTTTATTGGAATCTCATCAAACTATGTCTTTGACATGCCATGTTTGTAAGTCCAAAGTTTTGCACAACATTTTGTCTTGCTTCTGCATAGAGCTTTATTCTAAATCCATTTTGATGGATTACATGCCATTGAAGGATTTTCTTGTTAGTTTCTTGGAGCCCAATAAGATTGCAGCAATCTGGAGCTTTATTTATCGGACTCATCAAATTGAGAGGAGTACGATAATACAACATACAAATTGCTAAAATGGGGAATATCGCTAAAGAGGTTTATATCATCTTGGATTCTAGGAAATTCCTCTAAGTTAAAGTGGATATTACATTGGGAGGATCAAATGGTTAAGTGGGTACTAGTGTTATGCAGAAAAAATAAAAAGAATAAGACAAAAATAAAAAGAGGCTGAGGGAGATTTAAAGTTAGCTAATGAAGAGTGGGGTTAGTAAACGAAGGTGGTAAAATGCTTTGAGGATCACAAGAAACCAATCTTGACCCATTTTGATGTCATCAAATTCACCCTATAATCAAACTCATCCTTTGGATCTATTGGTGTAGGAACACTTATTGTTCTGTATGTGGAGGAGTGCCTTGGGACATAGGGGGTTGACATATCTTGACTGACCCTAGACCATGATGAAGTAAATAGGGTTTCCTACCCTTTGTTAGGGAGGAGCTTCTTTACATGGTAGCAACGTGTTGTTAAGGTCTCTAGTATCTTCCATTGCAACAAGATTTTATCGATCTACTCCATTTTTACCAGTAGGTTTTTGTGGTTCTACTGCTATGGAGTTGGATTGAATGCCATACTAAAGGAGTGGGTTGATATTTTCTGGTAGGAAAGATGATGGACTTGCCGTGCCCTTTGTGAACCTTGCAATAGGTTCTTGTGTCACTACTCTCTTTTTAGGAGCAGTTCTTGTGTAGCTGCTACCGGTGGTATTCCTCATTGTTGGTGTTATAGACCCAAAACTTTTAGGGTCTCTCCTCTAACTATTGTGGCTAAGGAGGGATGGAGTTGTCCTTGAGACAAGAAAGAGAAGGTGGCTTGCTATGTTTATGACACCATGACATGAGCATTACCATCGTAATGTCCTCTTGATACCAACCTTCTTGTGCCTTTATCAAGTATATCCTTCCCATGTTCAAACTTGTATCATCGTAATATAGTGATGTATGTTCTCTATATAAAATGTGTGTAGGACTGCAATGTCTCAAAGATATTCCATTTATGTTGAGCCCAAGTTAGTTTTGAGAAATTGGTTAGTGAGGCTAATTCCTCATTTAGATTGCTGGAAGGTCCTTGTGTGACTTCCATTGTGTCTAGCATGGTTGGTGTGCCAAGTTCTTGTGTAGATGCCATGAAGCTTCATGCTGAATTAATAAAGGAAGGTTCTTATGTAGCTCGTAAAGTATATTCTATGCTTGTCTTAACACACTCTTATGTTACTATCTCTTATTTGGAGATAAGTTCTTATGTAGCTGACGTTTGCCTTGAAGATGAAGCAATGATTTCAATGGCACTTTGATAGACTGGTGGTCGAGTGGGTTCTTGTACTACTGACTCTCTTTTTGAGACAGGTTCTTGGGTAACTACTCGATAGGAGGTAGTGGGTGTTCTTTTTGTGTGATCCTCTTGTATTCGTTCTTTTCCCTTGTCCTTGCAAGCAGGTTCTGGTGGTTTTACCTTTTTCAAGGCAGGTTCTTGTGGTTTTGTTCTCCAACATTTGCCTTGATTTTTCATAATTAGAGTATATTCAAAACAATTCGCGAGCAGTCCCTTGCTTGCACCTTTGGACCTATTGAAAAGGTCTCAAGTTTAGCCATCCTTGCCAGAGACTTTAGAGCCTTTGCCACCACTGCTTCCGCTTCGTCTTTGGAATAGCACTACACTTTAGCACTTCGCCTAGCTTGAATGACACTCTTGCTCCCAATCTGCTACGCATATTCTTTCTTCGCTTGAACCCTGCCAATCTAAGTTGTTTGATAATCCTGTAGTCCGATAGGTGCAAGCGTATGTGATCGAATATGTTCAAAGGTAATAAGCATAGCATCTGGTAGTGTTTAATCGTGTCTTTTGGTGTCTATCCGATTCTCACATCTCCAAAATTTAAAGCAACCCAAGTCAAAATCCTTTCTTATTCGGACAAGTGAGAGCTATGAAGACATTAGCGCTACCCTAGCTAGTGGGAAAATTAGTATAGTCGCCCCAAGTCCACATCCACATTTCCGAAACAGCGAAGCAACTAGTCGATCGCCAGTGCCACTAAAGCAAAAGTTAAATACCTTGGCAAGTTAAGAGCTCCACGTTTAGCCTCATTGACAAGTTGTGAAGCTAAAAGGGTCCTCAAAAGATTGCTCTATAATTCAAGGTACAACGATTGCAGAAAAATAATTGAAGTAGTAAGAAGCTCCAAGAGTGCTCCCAACTTGACCATGCAAGTTATTGTAGAGAGCTCTAGTAGGTTATGCCGAGGCAGTAGTCGGTCCTAAAATTGCTGATGGTGCCTATCTATCGCAACGTGCCGTGCAAACTGTAACTTTTGCTGCTAAATGTAAGACAATACCACCGCATTGTAATAGAATTCATCTGGAAGTGCACCCATCTAAAAAACCATCGAATTTTTTCTCTTTGCACATGCCCCGGTCTGGTTTTGCTCATGGGCTGTTGCTGAAAATGGGAGAAGCTAAAAATAGAGAATCATTCTGTGGTCGTTCCTCAAAGGAATACTGAGGCGATGAAGGAATGAGAATGAAGGAATGTGGATGAACTTTAACTAATTTGCATGGAAACCGGATGGAAACTACCACGTGTGCCATGTTTCCCAGAAAAGCATCCAATGGTCCACAATGGTCCATTGTAATCCAATGGTCCACGATTCCCCGATCCAAACCTCCTCTTAAGAGATAAAAAGATTAGATTAGAGAATATGGAAAATGTGAGGAGTATGACGTAGAACTTTGAAAGAGGAAAGAAAAATACGAGGGTGTGATAGTGTGACGTGCTTTGGACAGCTACGTGTGTTTTCTTTTGCTCTAATAAAGGAAAAAGGACAGGCACTCCCTGTCCACAGCTCGCCATAGCCCAACCTTCCCTACCCCGCTTCCTCTCGAGGCTCCCCCTCCCCCTTCCCCGCCTTGTCCAATAGACGTGGAGCCTTCCAACCTCTTGCCAGCATCCAACCTAGCTTTGTTTTGCCTCCCCAACCTCCCCACCTCGCCTCAAACGCGGAAGACCACTTCACAAACAAGGGACGCTCGGCTGCTCGTGGTAAGGTCCAGATCAGAAGAATAGAGAACACTCCCAGTAGACAAGTTACATTTTCCAAGCGTAGACGTGGCTTGCTGAAAAAGGCCTATGAACTGTCCCTCTTGTGCGACGCTGAAGTCGCTGCCATCGTCTTCTCGAGCACTAGACGACTTTCCGAGTTTACCAGCTCCAGGTATGTCAAATATAAAATGGATGATATAGTTCGGATGAAACTGTGCTCACGCTGTGGGCATCAGTCATAATTGCAGAATACCTTACAAAGCCTCCATTTATCTTAAGTAGTTTACTTCCCACATGGTTGAGGTAGAGCTGCTTTATTTCCAGAAAGCTGGATTGGAAGCTCTCACTTCCATTAGGTTAGAAGACTTTCGTGAGCCCGAAACATCAACTTGTAACTTTGTTATGGTACTTGTTATCGCCTTTTTCTTCGCCGCCTATCACTTCAAAATGGCATCTAACCAAAGTTGTATTTGTCCTCTAATTTAGGCTATGGAGACAATTCAAGCAAAGTGGTCAATGTAGTGACAATTAGGATATGACCTAAAGAGAACATTTTGGTTCTAGATCAATGGCCCTAATACTACGAGATCAAAGTTCTTCAATTTATACTTTGGACCCCTCCCTTAGAATGTGAGTCCTATGATAACATCTTAAGATTACTTAGTACCTTTTAGTGCCTTTGCCAAAGATGGAGGAACCAGCACACTTTCTTGATGTTTTTGCCAACTTCTTAAGAGTAGTACGCAAACAAAGAAGGTTGGGGAATCGCACCCAACTTGGCAATTCTTGAGAAAACATTTAGCAATACAAATCATGGATTCCAAGGGAAGACTAGGATTTATTGCTTTAGAAATACAAGAGATGCCACCACATCTTTATCCTTTCCTCAACTTAGTGCCACCTTGAATCGGTCTCTTCGTGGGTTGAAAGCCTCATTGAAAATAATAAATATGTGACTCTGGCCATGCACGACCTAGGTTATACTCTATGATGCTCTAAAGAAATGAGAAAGAAACCAAAGCATCATTAACATATATAGGATAGGATGACACACACACCCTCTTTGAGCAAATAGAGTCTAGCCCAAAGATCTTTGGAGAATGTTTTCCTCGACACTCAGAATAACTCACTCAATTTCTTGAGTGCTCATCCTAGCATAGGTCCTAGCATTGAAGCAAGAATTACTATTGGAGACATGTAGGACCTATGCCACTATACATCTTTTCCAATTGGTTGATGACATTCAACTATTGACACCTTCAAGGAAGACAAGCCTAGAGATCAAGCATCACTACTAGATCACTCACAATATCCCCACAAGATGTTGAAGGATTGAACAAAAACAAGCCACTGTACATTTTTGAAGCCCTTCTCTATCTCTGTCGAGCCTGCCATTCTACCCGCTTACTTTGTAATCAAAAGCCTATAATATTTTGGTATTTATCTACTAGGTATATGTACAAGTATTTGCAGATCGGCATTTTTCCATTATATTTGTTTTCATTTTTTTCACCAACATGCAAGGTAGTTTCATGTAAGCGGGTATTGTAGGATTTATCTAATATCTTGCACTCTCCTTGTAACCTCTCAAATATTAAAGCGTTCCACCAATTTTACATGAAAGATAAGTGAGTTAGAAATTAAAATCTTGGAAGACAACCATAAGAAGTTCTAAGGACTTTATTGCTCGTTCAATTATGTTTCTTTGTTTCACGTATTTGTGAACAAAGAAATTACACAACAAGGTTAACATGATTTATCATGACTTGTATTTATTATCTTCTTTCAAAGGTACATAAAGGATACAAGGTTGATAGATGCTACCATATGTTCATGTCTACGTTGCAAATCCTTGATTTTTTAGTTTACTCCTACAAACAAGTTGGTGCCCTAATAAAAGTTTATTGATAGTGCAAACATACTAGAGCCATTGTACCTAAAAGTTAAAAAATGAACCTTATAATCTTTTCACGCCACTTATAAAAAAGAGTCATTAGACATTATACTTGATTATTTCTTTTGAGCATTCAACTTGACCACTACCATGCTACAATTTGAAGGTCCAATAGTTATACATGCAACCATTATCTAAATCCTAAAATCGTATCAAACTTGGCAAAAATTTATGAATTTTCAAGCTTGAAGCACTATCTTTTTTTCAGAGCACCCCCTTGAGAAGGCCCCATGACATGGTGAACTAAATGAGTGGCATGTGTATGTCTCAAATTCAGGTCTGCATCTCTATAGATTGATACATATGATTGTCTTGTGATGAGTGCACATGTCTAGTATCTCTTATGTAAATGGTCAAACATGGATCACCCATCATAAGCAAGGATGATCATATACGATGTATGTGGACCCAATTTGGGAGACCTATAATCATTCATATATATATATATATATATATATATATATATATGTATATAACCGCTCCTACTATAGTGTTTGCTTATGCGAGCATTGAGGAAGATGGCATCATTTTGAAGTATAACATCCTTTGCATGTGTATAACTCATCTTGGCACTGAACTTAAGGAGGATCTCTACCTATTATATATATATATATATATATCACGATGCGCTAGTCTCTCTAACAAACATCTAATAATGGTAGTACTATTAAGAAAGGAAAAAAATCACTATTTTTGACATTTTTGTGAGGTTATCCATAAATATACACAATAGGTAGAGATCCTCCTTCTTGACTACTTCAGTGCCAAGATGAGTTATACACATGCAAATGATGTTATACTTCAAGATGATGCCATCTTCCTCAATGCTCGCATAAGCAAACACTATAGTAGGAGCGGTTACATGCACCTTAGAGGAAGCATATGCCATATCCACAACCACATAGCCTACTAAGAACAAAATCTCCTATTAATCTTAAACCTACCCATTTGTATAGTTGAAAGGTGTGTTGATGAGTGATGAGTGGAGACAGGTTAGATGGGTGCATGGATATAGAAGACAAAGGCCTAGGTGTATTGAGTATCGCATTGGTGTTTATATTGCATCTTGCAAATGAATGAGCAAATATGAATAAAATTTCTCTTCAAATTTAGTCTAAATAGTTGGCAATTTATGCTCCATGTACTTATGTATGAATTCGCATTTGTCCTTTGTTTTATCTTTAATATGAATGATAAATTTGCACGAGGGGTTATGAGCGTGAAGAATCAATCCTATGATGAATCATCACTTCTATTAGCCATTTAATGCATATACTTCCTTCGCAAAGCCTACAGGTATCTTCCAATTATAATACTTACCCATCTTATTGTTCTTGTAGAGTCCCTAAAGTATGGATAAAATGAAAGATTAAAATTAGAAAAATATGAGAGAGAGAGAAAGAGAGAGAGAGAGAGAGAGAGAGAGAGAGATGTTCATGTTGCAAGGCCTCACAATCTATGAGACACATTATACCCAAAATAGTATTTCATATGAGACACCATGTGCTGAAGTAGGAATCGTTAGAGCTCTTATTGAGTAGTACACTAAGGAACTCAAAAAAATTAGCTTGAAATCAAAACTCAACATTCCTGAGAAACAACTAGAGATGTCCTAAACTATGATCATGGTGGCTCTGTCGGATATGAGAATATAATGTATCTACCGTTGTCTATTTGTCTCTCACTTTGGATGGGGGAGTGGTCTTCATGATCTTTGTATCAGATGCGCCACTTCAAGATACCATCACTCTGATGGTCCTCTTTGAGTAGATCTAAATGGTAGGCTCTCCATTGTACAAGATCTAGTTGATTTTTACCATGTGCATGGTGTTTGTGGCTTTCTCTCCATAGCTCCTTCTTGCCTCTTCCTTCTAGTCCACTTTGACCTCACATTAACTAGAACCTCCTCCACTTCAATGTGTCTTGTGTAAACTCAATTGTCTAGAAGTCTTTGACATCCCACTCCCTTCGGTCCATCGTAGTATCGTGTGCCAAGGTTACCTCCTATTGTCTGATCTGTCTCTTAAGAGTCTCTCTCTGTCACCACATATTGATTAGGTAGAGATTAATGCAAACTTGATCATGACAGTGGAGCAATTGAGAAAGTGGTCCAAATCTATGCCCCTCCTAAAAAAGGCAGTGATATTGTCCACAAATCTCATAGTAAACTGAGCATGTACATAATAAGTGCTCCCTTGTCTCTATCTCCTCTAGTGTGCACAGCTTGCACATGTGCTACTCGCTAAGCATGCTTGTGGCACTCCCTAGAGTCAATCCTTGGGTATGGGACAATACCCATAGCTACCCAATGATGATCCTCAGTGCATGTGACACACATATTAATTACTCCAAGTACTTGAGTCTCATAATCAGTCCATCCTTGAATATACTCATTATTCAGTGTTTGTGATAGAATTGGTTATTGTTTAGGAAATGCTTGTGCCCTCCCTCTAAGTCTATGATGTGTGTGTGTGTGTGTGTGTGTGTGTGTGTGTGTGAGAGAGAGAGAGAGAGAGTATAATAACTAAGCTCTACATTTCATAGCCTGCGGAATGTGTGTGTGTGTGTGTGGGGGGGAGGGGGGGAGGGAGAGAGAGAGAGAGAATAATAACTAGGCTCCATTTTTTGTTTTCATAGCATGGGACAGGTATTGGAACGATATCAAAAGCATGGAATTGGAATGCAATACCATGATTCAACACGTGAGATTGAGGTAATAATCAAGCGACTTCATTGAATTTTACATTAAAGAAATCACAAGATCTAAATAAAATGTAGAAATTTCAAATAGAAAGCTCATGATTATGTAGCTTTTTATGAAGACAAGTTGTGAGTTTTATTGATGGGTGAAATCACGTTAACCCGTACACTTTGTAAGCTAGTAAGCAGTTTTAGTTTAAAATAAAGCGGCTCTGGTAAAATGAAGTAAATCAAATCATAAATATTTGACAAAGATTACATATTAAGATTCTTTGTTTCAAGAGAGCTTCCAATGATATATAGCACAATAAGAAAATTTTCATTGTGGGTCATGTTTGGATCTAGTTAGCACATCCAAAAATTATGCTAATTAGCATTGTCCAAGGACACGCTTTTTGTATGGGTTATGCAATAGACCTTATAAGGAAATGTAGTTTTAGATGATGTGAAATTGCTTCCATGTTTGAATATCAAATTATTATCAAACACCTTCAAGTGAGATAATAGCACTATTATATAATTTTTAACATGTTGAACAAATATATACAATATGTTCCCTTGATATTAAAACGTAGTTCCCTAGCTACTTCCATAAGAAGCTCCTCACTTTGATGTTGAGGTATTTTCATTAGAAGCTCCTCACTCTGAGGTTCAGTTATAAAGATTCCAAATTCCACTATACTAATGATATATTTAAAAATATACTAGAATTCATGTAGAAAAAGTATGCTTAATTTAGAGTAAAGACATTGTCCACGTATGGGCATAGTGGTACCTGTTTTGCAAAATATACATATATTTTATATTTCTTAAAGTTATCTTTGAAGGTAGGCTCCTTAAAAGGATTATTATTACCTTGGACTACCTTAAAAAATAAGACCATTGCTTTGGAATCTAAAACTCAATTAATTATTAAATAGGAAAAGTGGTTTTATGAAGTAAAAACTTAAAGAATCATTGTACTGCCAAATAATGGATGTTAATTCCATATGGAATAAATGTCTTTTGGGTTATGTAAACTAGTAGACATATGAAAATAAATATTTCACTACTTATAAAAAACCATTAGTTCCAATAGATGGAATATGTAAAGAAAGATTTGCTTAACAACTTTGGATTATAATATCTAGACAATGCAAAAGTACTCAAAAAGTATAAATAGGTGCGTAGATGTAAAATAGTGTATATTTTGAAAGCTATAACCTTACATGTATCTACATAACATTATATAAACGCCTTATAAAAATGCAACACATATATAAAAGATAGAAAGTGCATTAGTATTTATGAAATTGTAAAACTATATAAGTCATATTTATAAAATAAAGACTTATGGTCTTTGAAACATACATAAACAAGAATTTTAACAAAGTATTTCATTAACATTTTCATGTTTATGTTAATGTGTCATTCGAAAACATCATTTTTTATCCCAAATAGCATGAAAATAATGTCATGACGTTGGTAATTTAAAAAAATGATTTGTAAACTAGATAAATATATCAAAGATAAATTCAGCATCAATGGTAATAATGGGGCCCTTGGCCCAATAATAGGGCCTATATCGATGAGCTGCTCAACTGTTACAACCCAAAAATAGTATCAAATACTATTAGTATATGGATAATAACAATGAAAATATGGATAATAACAGCCATAGTATGGGTTTTACTGTTGGTGATATTTCTTGGCTTCCCACACATGTACAAAAGGTTTGAAAAAGCCAAAATGATTCTTAACTTGGCAAGATTATAGTTTGAGTGTCCATTGTGACTACAAAAGTGGTAAAATGCTCTAGTATCAAGTGTATTGGGGTAAGGATTTACCAAAAATGTAAGCCAATGTAAGTCATGCATTAGGAAAGAAGGGAACTCATTTTGGGGCCCTCTAAGAAATTCACTATTTACCTATTTTTGTTGCACTCAAAATATGGGAAATGCCATAAAATACGGATACTTACTGCAAAAATGTCAGTCTAGTACTCAGGCTTCACATTAAATGCATATATAAGATCCTTGATTTTCTATGCAAAATTTGATGATTCTGACATTGCGAGCATGTCCAGAGCAAGGCAAAACCACTAGATCAACCCCGGAGACATCGAAAACTGATGCCCGGAGGCCCGAAAAAGGACAAAACTTCCCGGAATGGGAGATTTGCACAAAAACGTGATTTGGACAGCTGGCATTTTTGTGCAAATCTCCCATTCCAGGCATTTTGGCACAAAAACGTGATTTGGCCAGCTGGTGTTTTTGTGCAAATCTCCCATTCCGGGCATTTTTACCCTTTTTTGAGCCTTCGAGCGTCGATTTTTAGTGTCTCCAAGGTTGATCTGAGGGTTTTGCCCACTCCGAACGTGCTGGCGATGTCAGAATCATCAAATTTTGCACATAAAATAATCTTTTGAAGATCACATATGTTAGACATAATAAAAGAAAAAGATTTTGAATATGAATTATTTTATCTTTTTACATGGTTTTTGGTATTATTCCAACATTACATTGGTCCTCTTTTGATTGGTCAAGAGCCTATTTTTCTAGACCCTAAAAGTCCCCAAAATGAGCTCCCTTTTTTCCTTGGAAGGATAGTGAGGTAATGAGTTTAAGACATAGACATATAGGTACTTAAAATTGCAAACAAGATAACTGTTGGTAGTTAGAAGGAGTTCTGCATAAGCAATGGAACAAGCTCCAAGTAGGAGATAACTTACAATTGTAGTTGAAAACATAGAGGCCTCACTTGTTCATACTATGCACATTGTGGTTGATCAACTTATGAGTGGAGTTGTAAATTAAAATCAAGCTCCACTATTACTAGTGGACACAACAATGCTCATGTGAGTTCTAGTCAAGGTACAAGTAGAGCCTTTGTTGAGGCTACTGCAAAGGAGAACAAAGAATAATATAGACGAAAAACATAAGTTTGCAAGCTTAGAATAGGAGTTTGCAATCAACGTGCATGACATTGTTGAATGGAAATGCAAATTTTATCATGAGTGAGAATTTGGAGGTGACCCTCATAAAAGGGGTCATCTATTTGGTTTTGTAAATAAATCTATTGCACTTCTCCATGCTCAAGGGGAAGTTGTAGCTACTTGATAATTAAAATATAAACTAGAAACAAATGGAAAAAAGGCCTAAAAAATCAATGTGGGAACTTATGAGTGATAGTTTCAATCTCCCATCTCCCATAATTCCAACACCATATCAGAATCCAATCATATAATCTTGCACAAAGTGGTGAGGCTAACAAATCCCATTTTAGTAGTATTGGAGAGAGCATGCCTAAATTCGGAGTCAAGCCTCATGGACAACCATTAGGGGAGATTTAGGGTCTCGAAAGAGCCCCAAATTATTGTTTCCTAATCCTTAGGGATTAGGGATGGATTTGAAGTGGACCAATGGGAGTGCTTCATTTTGTGGGACAATGCCATGTTGAGGTGGAATCTTGAAATTACTTTCACTTTGATTAAAACCTTGTGCTAGGTTCCAAAGAGTAATTTTGATGGGAGAAAACCATGCTCTGTGGCTGCAAAATGGTTTGGCATGGAATAAAGCCATGGATTGAGGGGATGGATGAGTGGAATTAAAGCAGGGGAGTGGTGGTGCATTTCTTACACATTTTGGTGGGTTCAAGGGGCAATGATGTGTGGCAAGCTTGCCCACACCAAAATTTATGTAGAGATTGATACATTAGGGTGCCTAGAGGGGGCTAAAATCCACCTTCACATGATAGGTAGAAGTGGATACTGGATGAGATTTGGGTAGAGATGTGGTTCTATTTAGTGGTTGGACACGCCCTTGTATTGTGTGGATCATTCCTAGCATTATGTGTTATGAAGGCTAATAGCTAATACAAGCCTTACATGTTAAATCCTATCTTGAGTGAACTTTCATCTCTCCTCTCCCACGTTGTGTGAGCTTCTCCTCTTCATGTGTGCAAGCTGCAAATAGAGAAGACTATTGTGAAAAGGATCTTGGAATTTTTTTTACAAAATTGAATAGGAAAAGTTTTATTAATGGAAAATTCACAGATAAGGCTCTTTATAAATAGGCCTTGAACACATGTGATATATAGGGTTTACATATAGTGATCCCTCCGAGCATCTTCCATGCTTCTTAATATAATGTCAACCTAAAGCCATGCCCTTAATCTTCTCTATATTCAATTGCTCCTCTACATCTACTAGCCAAGGAAATAAAACTTCGTGCTTGGACACCAATTTCTTGATGTCCTTCGAATGAATGCTAGTAGGATTTGTCCATTGTGAGATACCTTATATAATGTCTAGCAAACATTTTGGAGGTGCTATGGAAATTTTTTGGAGGCACTCATAGCAAGCATGAATTACATGATTACTCTCCTCTTCCTCTTGATCCTCCTCTTAGATAAGTGGTCTCTTGCTATCTCTTTTGTCTTGTCATCATGTGGTGGCTTGTCTCCTTTTGGCATTTTGTCAGGTTCTGTAAAGGAAGGTGCTAGTTAGTAGGTGTATCTGTGATCACATATGACACACTAGTGCAACCGACTGTCATGTATGCAGCACCTGATGCTACGTGATATGATCCAACAGGATGATGCCACATGATGCAACATGACATGACATGATGCATGATGATGCCATATGATAGCAATACAAACATAATATGATGCATGATGAAGCCCCATGATGAAACATGATGCACCATGATATGATGCATGATTATGCCACATGAAAAGATGTAGCATGAGGTAACATGATGATGTCACATGATATGATGCATGATGATGATGCTATATGACATGATGCAACATGATGATTCCACATGATGCAACATGTCAATGCTATGTGATATGATGCAATTAAAATGATAGATGTGCAATTAGTTTTAAGAAACTTGATTTGCCTTATATTCCAAAGAAAATTTTTAACACTAGGTTTCTTTAGCTTAAAAGCAATATACTAGTCCACAAGCTTTACTGTGAGGTTCATCTCTTCAATGGATGAATGGAAAACTCGCATCATAACCCTAACACCTTGAATTCTTCCATTGCATCTTCAAGCTTAAGCCTCTCATGAGTGGATTTTTTGTCATCAACTTATCACCAATGTGTAACAAATGGAATTCATAAGTGAATGCTCAAGCATGTGAACATTGCTATTGAAATATTTATATTGTACACACATCAAAGAGAAATTGAACCATTTTTTTGATAATCTAAGCAAGTTCAAACATGCCAAAAAATGGATTATATCTCCCTTGTAGCGCAAAAACTTGTGATGCTAGTGTAAGCTAGTATTTTTAGCATGGTCTTGCTCATGCTTAAGAAAGTGCTTTGCCTAATTCTCACTAGTCTTCTCCTATAGTAGGTGCTTCATTTTTAGCATGGTCTTGCTTATGCTTAAGGATGTGCTTTGCCTAATTCTCATTAGTCTTCTCCTATAGTAGGTGCTTCATTTTTCTAAATACCTTTCTACGCTTTTCTAAAATATTTTGTTAGGAGAGCATGGATCACAAACTATGGAATTCTAACATGATCATAAAATCTGATTTACAAAGTATTATACCTTTCTAGATCTATGTTATGGTCTATATGTAAGTGTGTGTGTGCATGCATGCATGTGCACGTGATTTGTGTGTGTGCGTACATGCATGCATGCATGTGTGTGCATGTACATGTGCGCTTGCACACATACGTGCACATGGGCTAGGGTGGAGGGTTATAAATGTGTACACATGTAAATCCATGTGTGAGTGGCATCTAGATGCAATCGCATGCTAAAGGTGCATGTGTAGTATCCATGTGCATGTACATTGTACATATGCATAGGTGTGTTGGCGTGACAAATGGTATCTAATAACCACATTGTCTTTACATGCGTGACATTGAAACAAATCACCCTTTTGGCCGCCTGACCTGGTTCCCCAATTCATCCCAAGTTAATCTTCAAGAGCATTTTCATCTACACGCTTGCAGGACCACATAGTTTTTGTTCTATGCATATGTATATTCTGAAATAAAGAAGCAAAAATGTGTAGAGGCATAAACCAAGATAACCTTGCCCATTTGGATCCAAATGTAAACTTCATGGCCATGCCTAATTCCTTTGCAATCTTGTCCTTGTGCGGGAGGTGTGGGCATGAATGTGTCATGTGTACACAAGCAAGCAAGCATATATGTGTGTGTGTTTTCATGTATATATTTTATATGTCACTCTATAATATGGATTTCTCTAAATTAAGTTTCATTCTAGTTTCCGTAGATCAACATTTCTCACAAACCCCCCTACAAATTCCCTCATCACATCAAAACCCCCCTTATCATTCTCATGAATCCCCTTAAAACTCCACTCAAGATAGCATAACTCCTCCCATGGATCTATTGATGACTCCTCACTAGTTGTTTATGAAACATACTCTTGCATTGCAAGTCTCAATGGTTGCTAAACTACCATTACCCTTAGGGTACTTTGGCCTAACTCATCTCTTGATACCAATTTTGATGCTACCATGGAAGCATGAGGGATGAATACATCTTCCTTTTGGCTTGCAAGAAATTGAAGCCTTTCACTCCAACAAAAAAAGTCCCAACACGAGGGATTGTAGATTATGACCCACTGAGAGTAAGTGAATAGAAATTGAACCAATTATATCATTGATAGGAATTTCCCAAGGTCTCAAAGAAACCTCCACAAAAGAGTTTTAGGGATTTCTTTTAACAATGAGTCACTAGAGAAGAATTAGCTCAAAAGTTTTGTAGGGAAAAATCAAGAGCAAATTATGAATTAACTATCCTTAGGATTAGCAACACCTAGCTGCTAAAGAAAAAAGAAATATTTTGGGCTATAGAATTGTAGAAAGTTTATAGGCTATAGTCAAAGTTATAGGATTTAGCATTAAAAAAAGGAAGATAATAAAGTGGATTATGAGAAATGAAGAGTAGGAGGAAGTTCGCTTTCATTACAGGGATTTATAAAGAGTATAGTTAAAAAACTTCTTTTGCCAAAAAACTTTTTAAAAGGGACCCAAATCCTAAATGTGGACTATAGTTTCTTACGCATGTTGATATTAGCAATGTGGAAGTTAATAAAAATCTTGCACTACTACACACGCATCCTATTGCGACGTTTACGTACCGACGATTAGCGCCCGCTTAGCGTTAATCATCGGTATAAAAATCGGGTGTCGTAAATCGTCGCTATATAGCGACTTTTAATAAGCGTCGCTATATAGCGACGTTAGTAATGGTCGCTATATAGCGACTTTGAAAGGTCGCTATATAGCGACTTTAGTAAAAGTCGCTATATAGCGACTTTTAAAGGTCGCTATATAGCGACACTGAGACTATATTCTAGCGACGTTTTACAGAGAGGTTTTTTTTTTTTTAAAAGCCTTAAAATTTATTTTCTTCCAATGACAAAATTTTTTAAATTTTCATACATGTTTGAGCTCATAGAGAAATAAAAAATGAGAGCATGTACATCAAGCCTTTGAAGCTCATATATTCATGTCCAAGTTGGAGATGAGAAAAATCAAATTAAATAAGAGCATTTACATCAACTGTTTCATCTTGAGCCAAGTCTAAGGCGCCAAGCAAGTCTATCTCCAACTCTATACCGAGTTGATCTCCTATATCATCATCGTACTCTAGCATCGTACGTTCACCTAAAAGTATTTGATCATCTTCTTCAATTAAGCTTAAGTGTGGTGATTGATCTTGACGATTGTTGTCTTCCTCGTCAATATCGTGATCTCCATCCTCCTCCCGTGCGATGTCATTATGCGCATCTTCCTCTTGCCTCATATGGTGATCTACATCTTCTTCGCTAGATTCATCAATTGGATCCGGATTTGGTAGTGGCATCTCCATATCCACATCTCGATCTTCAAAAATCTGCTTACTTCGTGGTGCAACTTGGATCATGTACCACCATCTTGGATCAGAACGATCCGGATGAAAAACCACCTATATTGAAGATGAAAAATCACGTGCCAAATGTCGTCAATTATATATATATCAATGGACTTAAAAAACGAAAGCTTCGACTAATTAAATCATTAGTATGCACCTGCTCACAGTGCTCGGGAAGAACAAAAGTATCACTTTCATCGGTCCAATGTTTGGTGGAGTCTATTGCAAAGAGACCGCTACCATCTTTTCTCACAGTTGCATAGGGACCGTTGTAAGTAGTTCTAAACCATTTTACATCAAGAATGAAAATAGTAAATCGTCTGAAATCAATTTCATAGATGTCGCGTATGGTTCCACAATAATCCAACTGTGAGGAGAGAAGATTGGTATCCGAAGCACTTGCTCGGCTATCTTGTGTGAAGTTAGCCATGACTCCACAATCATACGTGACTCTCTTTGAATCGATGCGTTTTATGCAAAAATGTCGTCCATATGACCATAATGCACTATACTTTTTGTACTATAAAAGAGCATCATTAAAACAATGAAGATGCACCTATTTTATAGCATATATTGCCACAAATAATTACTTAATTACATCAAGAGATAAGAAACTTACATGCACCATACATCCAGATGATAACTCCCGCTCGCGCTCGTTTATTGTCTCTCCATCACGTTCGGCTTTACGTATAGCTAGTTGTAGCCAATCAAGTGACATGTGAGTAGGGAGAAGAGCCAGATCTCGTGGATATGGTTGTGATCACCTGTACATTACTCTGAATCTCGTCCTTGCATTTATTCTTTCTGCTTTGGCCACTTCATATCTCTCAATCCACTTCTGCATCTCAGGGCTATTGAGGATACAAAACTTATTGAATTTCTCCATTTGCTCTTCGCTCATCTTTCTTTCAATCCCTTTTCCTTGGGGGACCTCGCCAATGATGCGATCATCATCCTTGTTGTGCCAAGCTTGCGGCATATCAGGATCCGTGGATGCAAGAAACTCTGTGATATATACTAATGACTCTTGCACAAGCCATCCCTCTGCCATGCTTGATTCTGGTCTTGCTCTTTGTCTTACAAACCCCTTTAAAGTTTTCATAAGCCGCTCGAGAAAAAACATCCATCGATTATGAACGGTACCTGCTATAGCCACCTCATCAACTATGTGCACAAGCAAGTGGACTTGAGTTGTCATAATGCTTGAGGGAAAGTGCTTCTCAAGCAAGCATACGGCTTCGATGGATTCCACCCTAGCCTTCTCGATGCTCGATATAGAGATCTCTTTTTGAGATATCCACCTATTTCACATGTCCATGCATATGTAAGATATTTGAGATATCCACCTATTTCACATGTCCATGAAGAAAATAGATAATGCGAATTGATAGTAAGCATACCTCACAATACCACAGATCTTGAATATAGCATTTCTAACATCTTCTTGTAAGCACCCTTTTATTGTAATTGGAAGGATGAACTATCAAAGCAACAATGAAATCATGTCAACAATATAACATAATAATAATTACGCTAATGCATCACTATTATCGGTACACTAATTCTACTTAGAATACCTGTAAGACCTTGTGCCAATCATGGGACTTGAGGCCACTAAGCTTATTGTCCTTTGAAAATGCTCCTTTCAAGCAACGCATGTACCCTGTCGGTGTTTGAAAAGAGGCAATGTCTGCCTTGATCGCTGCCTCCTCCCTCGTAGAGAGGATCCACGTTGCTTTCGGGAGGACAACTTTTCCTGAAGCATGCACTTGGGGCCACAAACGAGACATCCTATTCATAGCATGCAAGTCTTCTCGCACTCCTCTCGAGTCCTTGGAACCAACCAAGTGTGCCCAAATGGTAGCCCCCACATTCTTAAAGATATGCATGGGATCCAAGAGATGATTGATTTGTAACTGACCCCAATAAGGAAGCTCGTGAAAGATCGATAGCCTCTTCATACCAGGAGGAGGTTCCTCTCCATTCTCCCTCCAAGCTTGAATCCAATCACTTGCTTTTAAATATGATGGTGGTGGATCAAGCTGACCTCCACGTGCGAGATGGTCGAGCGGAAGGTATCGAGTATGACCTTCATAAACATTTTTCCTCATGTGTTTGGAGTAGCGTGCAAGCGATTTCAGAGCGGGTCCACAAACAGGACAAGCATGGTACCCACTTGTAGCAAGCCCTGCACGCGTGCATGAATATGTTAGTACAAGACATGCGTGCAAAAGAGAGTAAAAAAAGCATAATCCCTCATTGTACATGTAAAGACATAACCACGTACCTGCGCACTCTCCATATCCTGGGTAGTCATGCATGGTCCACATCAAGATACCCCTGACGGAAATATCATTGGTATGCCTAGGAGCTCTGGAAATATCAAAGACCTGCACTCCTCTCCATAATATCTGTAACTCCTCTATCAAAGGTGCCATGTACACGTCCATGTTTCTTGCCTTGTACTTTCCTGGCACAAGTAGTGCAAGCATGAGGTGTCCCTTTTTTATTGTTAGCCATGGTGGGATATTGTAATTCACCACGACTATGGGCCATGTCGACCAAGATGTCGAGCGTAACCCGAAAGGATTCACGCCGTCCATGGCTAGCCCAAGATGTAAGTTGCGTGGCTCTCTCGCAAAGTCCGGCCACTGATTATCTATGTGCTTCCAAGCCGCACAATCTGTGGGAATCCTCAATGTGTGATCAGTGGACCGATGAGATGCATGCCATGTCATCAACTCCGCTATGGATTTGCATCGAAACATGTGTTGTATTCTTGCAATGATGGGAAAGTGTCTTAAGACCTTTACCGGTATCCTCTCACCCTGCAAGTCATCTCTATATCGTTCCCCACACTTTGGACAACTAGCCAAATCTCCATGCTCACGACGAAAGAGAATACAATCATTACGGCAAGCATGGATGGTATCATAATCCATACCCACCATTGTTAGCATCTTTTTCGCTTCATCTCTTGATGCGGGCATGGTATTTGGTGCAGGCAACATCTTTTGGAGCAACCTATGACAAAGACACTATCCAAATGATGATTCTCAAAACAAACAATATCCAAATAATGAGTCAATCAAATTAATGCAAGGGCTAACCTCATTAAGGCCGAGACACTTGTATCCGACCACCCATACTGTACTTGCAGATTCAAGATTGAGAGACAAGCACGTAGTTTAGACATCCTGGCATCCTCGTACAATTGTGTTGATTGCAACTCTCGCATTTTCACCTCAGACTCTGACATCACGTGTACGTGGGATGTAGTGCTCCTAAAAATGGAATCCATCATGTCGACCATACCCTCGTCGTCATCTG